>NW_021604564.1:11347130-11382354 GCF_004785775.1 Grammomys surdaster | reverse complement strand
AGGAGGAGGAGGAAGATGAGGAGGAGAAGGAGGAGCAGGAGGAGGAGGAGGAGGAAGAGGAGGAGGAGGAGGTGGACGATGATGGTCCGTGGCCCTCGCGCCGGGCGGGAGACGTCCCCGCAACGACTGGCAGACGGGGTGCCCGAGGACCGCCTTGAACGGTCGCCCGCTTAGCGCGCCAACGGTCGGGCGCTTACCCGGCATTATTCATTTCTTATCTAAACAAATATTGATACATTCGTGTATTAAATATATTTGTAGTCTAGGTTAACTTCTCAGCCTGGTGCTACATTACCAAATGGACATAGTAGCTTGTCACTTCGAAGCCACCCCCTTCGAGGGGAAAAGAAAGGAAATGGAGACCTTTCATGTATAAATGGTGGCATGGAAGTCAGAAAAAGTCGGTCCAGTAAAAAGAGATTTGAAAGTGTGAATCAGAGTTTATTGTTTCATCAACTAGTAAATAGTACTGCTGAAGCTGTTTTACAAAAAATGGATAATATTAATATCCTATGAAATCGTCGATCAGGAAAATATGGATATGTATTCAAGGGTAAAAAGACAAAGAAAATCACTGAGAAGAAATAGTTGGGATACAGAATCATCATGAAGTTTCTACTGAGGGTGAGGAAGAAGAATCTCAAGAAGAGGATGGAGACATAGAGGTTGAAGAGGCAGAAGGAAGAAAATGATAGATCATATAATTTGAGACAAAGAAAAACAGTGGATTGATACCAAACACCACCAATAGGCTTCAACGCAATATATTCTTGAACAGATCAAGAAACTCACAGTTTCACAACTGGAAGACTCCAGGAATAACTTGTTGGAAAGTGATCTGACAAGTATTTCAGGACTTCCTATGGGCTGGAACCAGGGCTATATATTACGGTCAATAAACAAGAGCCTTCAACAGATCTTCCAACATCTGGAAAATGCAAGCTCAACACTTATGGAATTGAATTTACCAGAATCCCATGATACGTCTTCTTCCTCCATCTCTGACACTGTGGCTCAGGAGATTGTCCCACCTCACTGTTACTGTGAAAATGGGAAACGTTCTACTGACTACAGTATATCCTCTGAATCCTCCAACAACAGCTCAATCCTGTCTTATCTTCCAATCTTCTCTGAAGGAACAACTTGGCAAATCCAGAGCAATAGTGCCCCTGATTCCCTGGAAAAGGAATTTCCCGTGTACAGGAGCCAAAGCACACCACTGCCTACCTTTCAGCTGGCAGATACTGAGAAGTCACATCTTTTCCAGAATTTTGCAGTCCTTCCTCCCTTACAAGCTCAAAGCTCTTTTATTAGCCCGATTTTACAATCCCTAGATCCTTGTAAACAAGAGAAAACAAAAGATAAGAAAAAAGAATCATTTGCTATCAGGTCATGGGTCAAATTCTATTTTAAATGAGGGACTGGAACCCTTTGTCTAGGCTCCACTCCAGCTCTCTCCTTTAGTCAGAGGAGAGCTGGAAGGACATATGTCTCACAAGGTCTACACTCTGCAGAAACAAGTGGTACCTCTGCCTGTAAAGAAATCATGCGAAATAATCATCTGATGGATGCACAAGTTGTTCTTGAACAAGAGATCCCCAAGACTCATTTACCTACACCCATCCTCAGAGCACTAAGCCAAGTACCAACAGATCTTCAGACATGCCATAGATTCATCTCCATGTGAACATTGGGGTGAATTCTGAAGTAAACAGGATAGAAGCAAGAATGTCACATCCATTTACCTCCAACAAGCAGTTAGAATCTGAACATGACCACCAAACCATTAGATACAATCCTTTAGTTATATCAATGGACACACCATCTTCCAGAAATGTAGAAGTTAATGTAATTTGGGGAAGAAACCACTTTACGGAAAAAGGATCCAAAGCCTGTGTTAGAGCTCAATATAGAACAGAGGATCATAGGTCTTCTAGAAGAAAGGATGCACTCACATAAGGCACAAGGAACTAATGTGGAGCTGACACCCAAGGTACCATGTTCAGCCACAGACAGAGTAAAGGTCACTCTGATGGCATTGCATCAAGCTTGGGCCCTCCACAGTCCCCTCCACAGAGAGGCCCCTAAGGGATGGAACCCATGAACTTACTCTTAAGTCTAAAGTCACTAGAGTGACAAGGCAGGTAAGTTTTAACTCAGGGCCATGGCTGCAAGATGTTAAATTGTAGGGAGATGAACTATGAGAAAAAGCTCATTTGGTCGAATGAGCTTTGGAACCCTGGAACCCCAGATACCCTCTGTGACATGGTTGCAAGATGTCAGTCATTGTCGGGCAATGAACTATGAAGTAAAGCTCATTTCATTGAAATGAGCTTTACAACCAAAATTTCAAAAGGAAAAAAATCTGGGTATTTTAACCTCAGACCACAAGAACAGTGTGTGAAGACCTTCCAGTTTTCACCAGGACCAGAGCTACAAAACGGGGAGAAATTCTGTATCTTCAGAACAACAGTCTTAGTGTATGGAAACTGTGCCATTGCACCACTCAACAAAAGAATTGGCATAGCCACTGTGGTGTGGCAGGAAAGACAACAGCCAAAGACTATGAATTCTATCAGGTTCACTCCATATTAGAGAGTGACTATGAAAGCAATCAAGATGAAAAATGGATTAAATCAAGCCTCAGAAAGACCTCTGTCTTAACATAGCCAGTGAAGAAAGTTGCCAAGGGACCTAAAACACAAAACACAAGGCTCTACAAAATCAGTACAAGCACAGAAGGCAGTCATCCTAGAACACTGAGGGGTCTGCCAAGAAGCAGAATTCAAACCACCCAAACAAGCACTGTCCCTTCCAGGAGACAACCTAAGAAATCCTCCCTGCCCAAATTCATCCAACTGCTTTTTCACAGCCTAAGGCAGGCATTCCAAGCAGCACGTAGAATTGTGACTTTTACCGGACAGAAACTTGAGTACAAGATGAGGCCAGACAATTTGTGGTCAGTCAAAAACTTGCACCCCAAACAAAGAGCCAAGGATTATTGCTTAATGGGAGATAGCGAAGGAGCCAGGACACGAGTTGTGGGGCACAGGTCAACATTCTCAACCCCTAAGCAAAAGGACAAGTTGCAGGGAGCAAGTGAGCTGTAGACAAGCTCAACAGCCCAAAGAAGCGAGCCCTTTCCTACCCAGACCCTTGCAATTGCAGAAGACCGTGGTTTGTGGAAGAGATGTCTTTAACCAAACTCCTTCAGTCCCAGAATCTTTGAAAAGAGCATAAAATGTCTACAGCATAGGAAAGAAAAACTGTAGTGGTGAAATATTCAGTCTAGAGTATAAGAACTGTTCTAAAGTAGGTGCCAAATTTCAGGCCCAAGAGAGGATTGTATCTAACCCCCTCTTAAAAGGAACCCTGCAGAGTCACTTTGGAAAGAAACCCATACACAAAGAAGAACAAGGCCTCTTCAGGGAGAGAATCCTATGTAATAAGCCATTTGAAAGGACCCATTGCAGGCTTCCTCAGAGAACTCATTGGCAAAGTCTCTCTGAGAGGAGACATCACAGTCCTTTTTGGAGAAGGCATAGCAGTCCCTCTGACAGAACCCTTAGAAGTCTTTCTGAGAGGAGTCATCGAAGTTCCTCCCAGAGAAACAGTCTTAGCTCCTCTGTAAGAACCTATCATAGTCTCTCTGATGGAAGCCATAACAGTCAGTTTCAGGGGAGAGGTCACAGTTCCTCAAGGAGGAACTTACTCATAATTGCTCAAGGAGGAGCCCTCGCAGTCCCTCAAGAAGTCCTCCCAGTCCCTGAAGGAGAAGTGCTCACAGTCTCTAGAGATGTGATCGAAGTCCATCAGGGAGAAGTGCTCGCAGTCCCTCAGGGAGGGGTCCTCACAGGCGCTCATGGAGGAGCCCTTGTAGACATCTAGAGAGAAAAGGACACAGTTTCCCGGTGAAGAAGAGTCTACACAGTCTTTCTGGGCGGAGTCAACAAAGTTGCTCTTCTCTGAGATGCCTCAGCCCCTCAAAAAGGAGCCATATCTCAGTCTCAAGCGGTGGTCACTGGACAGTCACTCAGAAAGGAGCCATGATAGAAAAGACCCTTTTCCATTCCCACTGGTTGGAAAAGACATGGATCTCGAAGAAGCCAATACACTTTCCCTAATCCCAGGCTACACAAGCATTCTGGCAGACTCATCTGCAGTCATTCTGAGAGAGCTCACTATAGTCCCTCTGAAGGCAGACACAGTCGTTCTGAGAGGATGTGCCCCAAAGTCACTCTGAGAGGAACCAGCACTGTCACTATGACAGACCCTACCACAGTCCCAAGGAGAGGCTCAAGCATCGTTCCCCTAAGGAGAGATCCAGTTGCAGCTTGGCTAAAGAGTTAGTTCATGTCTTTCAGGGACCACACCAAAGAGTCCAAAAGCTGGACAAATTTGGAGGCATGAAGTTAGTGGATAAGGAGAGATTAAGTTATTAATTGTATTCTATTAAGTGTATCCTATTAAGTGTATTCTTGCTCAGCCACTGCCTGCACCCTCAGCAATGAAAGAGCTATCTGGGAAGGAAGAGGAAGAGAATGGATAATTTAAGTCTGTAATCTGTAGTTTAAGATCAATAAAGGGGCAATTTTAACTCAAAAAAAAAAAAAAGAAAATGATGATGTTACAGGTAAGAGAGTGAGGCCTGAAGAAGTTCAACAGCTGAACCCAGGTTACTACAGAGGGGCTAGCTCGCTCTCTCTGTCTCTGTCTCTCTCTCTGTCTCTCTCTGTCTGTCTCTGTCTCTCTCTCTCTGTCTCTCTCTTTCTGTCTCTCTCTCTCTCTCTCTCTCTCTCTCTCTCTCTCTCTCTCTCTGTATTGTTGAAAGTGACAGATTACAACACAGAATAGGAGGTGTGAGGAGAAGGAGAACATTTGAAATTGCCAATTTGAGGCTGGGAGAGGGTTGCCAGGCAGTTGTGAGTGCCCAGTGTATGTGAAAGCCATAACTTGGAATTGGAATCGATCTGAGCAGTTGTGTGATTTTCTTCACTGGAGCTTGGAGGCACTGATGTGGAGGTTCCGATTGCTGCAGTACAATCAATCGCATGCCAGAGAATGCTAGGCAGCCTGATGAATAGCAGGGGACTCCTGACCAGAGAGGCAGATTTGAGGGGACCTGGAGAAGAGGGACATTTTACCTCAAATAAAGAATTGAGGATTAATGAACGTGGAAAACTGAAGATGAGACTCTGGAACTGAAGGACTCCAAGGATCTTAAAATAAGATGCCCACATCAGAATTTCTATTTGGAAAGATGGATGTTTGCCAAGACTTAAGAAATTTATAAAAGTACAAATAAATTTCAGGTAGGCTCAGCTCATGTTTAAAACATTTACAAGAAAATTGTATAGAAAATTAGAACCGTGATAGTATTGTAAACATTACATTGTATATAAATATAGTTAGTAGAAAATAGATATTATACTTTTATAATGAAGGATCTCATATATGTATTACATATATTACAAATAACATGGAAGCATTTTAAAGATTTGTTTTTATTTATGTGTACATATGTGAATTTGTGTGAGTTTATGCTATATGTGTGTTTGGAGGGTTGGGGATAGAAAACAGAATAGGGTATCAAAATCAGAAGTGGAGTAACAAGCAGGTATGAACTACCCAATGTAGGTGCTGAGACCCAAACTCAGTTCCTTTGGAAGAGCAGTAAGTATTCTTAACCACACAATTATCTTTCCAACCCCAAGAATGAACCTTAAAATGAACATAAAATGTCATTGAAAGTCTTTATAAATACATTGGTTACGATTTACAACCTTTAATTATGAGTATTTTAATAAGATCTATGATGTTGAACAAAAATGGGGTTACATCTGAAACATGAAAACTAAGTAACAAACATACTGACTGTATTAAAATGTATGCTGTAAGTAGCATGCCACAGTTTTGTTGTGGACAAGATCACACACATTCCAGGTTAAAAGTGAGTAGTTTGACAAGCACATTAGGAGGCTGGGGAGGTGGCTCAGCAACTGAGAGCACTGGCTGCTCTTCCAGAGGTCCTGAGTTCAATTCCCAGCAACCACATAGTGGCTCACAATCATCTATAATGTGATCTGATACCCTGTTCTGGCATGCATAGGTACATGTAGATAGAGCGCTTATATACATTAAATAAATAAATAATCTTAAAAAAAAGAAAAAAGTACATTAGGAGATATAGACAAAAGTCTGGGTCCCTTGGGATCAACATGAATGGTGAATTGCATTTCTTGGTACAATAACAGAATGAAGTTTGGGACTATGTGCATACTCTTATTGCACTGCTCTAAACTGGTAAACTACAACAATTTGGTAGTCCACTGCTGTTCCAATGACAGATTTTTAGTTACAGACGTCACAAATGGAGGACCGATTATTGTTTCAGTTAATTTTTCTTGTGTATTGCAGAAAAAGTTGTTTTTACACATTCAGAAAGTCTCCAGGACAGGAAAGAGAAAATATGCCTTGCCAGACATTGAATTTATGAATGTAAATCTGTCTAAATTATATCTTAATATAAATTGTATTCATACCACTTGCATTTCCATGTTCAAAAATGACTACAGTTCATGTTGGGCAACTTTGCTTCATGGATTTCTAATGCCTGGAGTGTTGAACGCCTTTAAGTCAGACACAGCCTTATAAATAGACTTTGTCTTTAAACAACTTAAAAAATAAAGTAGACCGTGTGGAAGTAGTGTTCATGATGTGTCTTGTGTCTCGTATCATGAGTACTGGTGAAACAACTTGGGCTTTTTTCGAATAGTATCTGTTTGCACTCATGTAGTTTCCATTTTATGTGACCATGATCTATGGTATCAGCAAATCTAAGGCATGACAAGGGCAGGGGACAATATTCCTTTGCCTCCCATTGATACAGTCCTTGCCACTCAGCAGGAACGACTTTCATTCCTACATATGCCTTCTTTACCATGCATCTCTAGAGGTTTGCATATGCCCTGATGGCTATTCACTCCTCATCTTGCTTGAGTGTGACAAACAGTGGTGTCAGAAGGATAGAGGAGATATGGGCAGAAATGAATAGGAAACAACAAAGAAGGAGAAACATGGGACACAGAGAAACAGGCTGTATGGTGCTAGCTTAAATTCTAAACAGCATGAACTTCAAACTCAGTGACTAACCCAAGTGCCAGATGAAAACCCCAATTTTAGAGTTTAAAAATTATACTCTTTATATTCTTTGCAGTGTCCTGTGAAAGAAATGTTCATTTAATAGGTCAACTGTCATAAAGATACATGGTAGCTTCATGTAATTTTCATTCCCTTTTTTATTTCTTCTCTTAGCTTCCTACCCCCTCCCTTTCATTTGCTATTTTTAAAGTAACCATTTACAAAAAAATGGTACTCTGGGGGAAGAAAGAGAAAGAGAGATGAATATATATATATATATATATATATATATATATATATATATAATTAGAGAGATAGATTATTCATAAAAATGCCTCTTTACTTACACATGGGTTTTCATTTTTAAATTTTATTTTACAGAGAAATTTTTAGGGTGTAAAGCCCATGTTTTATTCTTAGCTTCAGCACTGAGTCATTCTTTGCCCTTGGACACCTTACTTAATATCCTAGCACCTAGTATGAGTTTCCTTTTTCTAAACTAGATTATGTTTGGAAAGAGAAAACTTCAGTTCCCTTGTCATGATAGTCCTCTTTGGTGTACTGCTTCAACTTGCTCAGGTATAATTTGTGACAGAAAGAAGATGGAAATGTTCTTAGACATAGTCAGAGAGTAGTTCTGAAGACATCTCTCAACTGAAGTATGGCTATCCTATTTCTACTTCTAGGCCACCCTACAAGGAGACAAGGACATGAAGTACTGTCCAGTCTGGTAGTACAAGGCTTTTCCACTACCTTGCTATAAAGCAGAGGGAACACAGGTGTCAGTTTTCACCTGAAACTTGTTCCATAAGATTAAACTGTAGTCTTTATTTTCAAGATTCTTAGAAACCTTAAAATCTTCTCTGCCTATTTTCCAGCTTGTGTCCTCTGTCCTTGAAGTGACTAGCCTCTCTGTCCTCCCCCCTTACACACACAATCCAGTGTTTGGTCATGAAATCTTGTCTTTCCAAAGTCACTTTGTAACTCCCCAAGACCTTCCCAACAAAACTGCTAAGGAAGTTTAATACATTACTGATTCGATTTATTAGCACATGCAAATTACATAAAATGATTTTCATAATTATTATTTATTAATTTATAATTGGTTTTTTAAATTAAATTTTGCATTTATCAGAGTTCCCAGTTAAAAAACTTTAATTTTTTGGATTATATTAAGGATTTTTTATGCATATTCATATTACAGATGGTCATACATTAAAAGCACATTATTTGATATAGGTTTTGGTTTTGTTTTGCTTTTCATTTATTCACCATTAAAATAAAAAGATTCCACAACAGAGTTAGAACAAGAAAAATGTTTAGATTTGCATCCTTGGTTTTATATCTGTGCAGGACAATCTGTTCATTTCCTACAGATCCCATTAGTGCCCTGTACATAAGGCAACTATTCTAGAGATCAACTAACCACTTTGAAAGAGGGTGAGTTTTGCGTTAAATATTTGTGAAAGTTGAATGCTCTGCTCATGTAAGAGCTGTCTCCAAACAGTATGTGTCACATAGATGAGGGGGATACCTCCTAGATTGGCCAACGTGCATAACTTAAATAATTTATGTTGCTGCTATGTCCTTTAAGGTGAGTAGCCCCTCTGCTTTCCCCTCATAGCATTAGGGATATCTTTCTTAGATACATGTATAAAAACACACATCACAAAGATTGGCCACTGCATTTGCAACAGAGAAGTTAGAAATAAAGATGCAAGAACTGTTTTTGTAGGAAAATGACAATGTGAAGAAGATACGGGGTATGTGAGGTCAGCCAGTCAGAAGAGATTCATGGAAGGGGGTCAGCGCTGAACATCTTACGGTAGTTATATCAGGGATGAAAATGAACACAGATTCACGGAGGGTGGGGATATGGATCTGTTTCTGTAGGTGCTAAGGCAAGAACTACAACATAGGGGTGTTTCCCAAATGTATGCAGTTATGTAAAACAATAATGACTTGAAGAACAATATTCCTGCAAAATGGCAAGGAATTTCTTCCACTGTCAAATTGACTCTCCTGAGATTACGTGTTTATGCCATGGTGTCAGCATGGTCTCCAAAGACCCTCTTGGCATCTTGCAGCCCCTTCTCCTCAGGTGTGAGCTAGGCTCATGACTTTCTTCTAATTGATAGACCAAAGCAACAGCAATGGGATGCCACTTCAAAGGATAAATTGCGAAGAGAGTAAGCTTCCACTGTTTGCTCTCTTAACCATTCTGAGGAAGCCTTCTGCCCTGTGTGAGAGGACCTGATGACTCTGACTAAGAGCCAGCAAAGTGAGAGGGGAAGCTTTGAGGCAAGCATCTGCTCCACACTTAGCCTTGAAATGAATAAGTCTCCAGAACACCTGAATGCTGGCCTTATCTGAGACTGAACCAGAGGATGGATTTTTTACTTCATAGAAACTATAATAGGGCGCTTGTCTGCGGTCTGGGCCAGGGGTTCGAGCGTTGGCTGTGGCTCGTGGCTGCAGTCTCCTGGAGTGTCGCTGTTTCTGTCGTGGCCCTGTGGCCCATGAGGGATCCAGCATGTACCACAGCAGCAGCCAGAAGCGGCACTGGACCTTCGTTAGCAGGAGCAAAGCGCACCTGCAGGCCGACGCCAACCTCAAATTCAAGTGCAAAGCTGTGGCTAATGGGAAGGTTCTTCCAAATGATCCAGTGTTTCTTGAGCCTCATGAAGAAATGACACTTTGCAAATACTATGAAAAAAGATTATTGGAATTCTATTCAGTGTTTAAACCAGCTATGCCACGGTCTGTTGTGGGTACAGCTTGTATGTATTTCAAGCGTTTTTATCTTAACTCAGTAATGGAATATCGCCCTCGGATAATAATGCTTACTTGTGCATTTTTGGCCTGCAAAGTAGATGAATTCAATGTGTTTAGTCCTCAGTTTGTTGGAAATCTTCGAGAAAGTCCTCTTGGACAGGAGAAGGCACTGGAACAGATTTTTGAATATGAACTACTACTTATACAACAACTTAATTTTCACCTTATTGTCCACAATCCATATAGACCATTTGAAGGCTTCCTCACTGATATAAAGACTCGATACCCCATGTTGGAGAATCTGGAGATTCTGAGGAAAATGGCTGATGATTTTCTTAGTAGAATTACGTTGACAGATGCTTATCTTTTATACACACCTTCACAAATTGCCCTAACTGCCATTTTATCAAGTGCCTCTAGGGCTGGAATTACTATGGAAAGCTATTTATCAGAGAGTCTAATGCTGAAAGAAGACAGAACTTGCCTGTCACAGTTACTGGATGTAATGAAAAGCATGAGAAACCTAGTAAAAAAGTATGAACCACCCAGGTCTGAAGAAGTTGCTGTTCTGAAACAGAAGTTGGAATGATGTCGTTCTTCTGACCTTGCACTTAATGTGGCTACGAAGAAGAGGAAAGGCTATGAAGGTGATGACTATGTATCAAAGAAACCCAAACAGAAAGAGGAGGAATGGACTGATGACCTGGTAGATTCTCTCTAACCATTATAAATGACTGTAGCAGTACTTATTAACCAACGGAAGTAGGATGCATGTCTGACATTTTACTTTCTAAAAATAGTACAATGTGAAAACATCAAAATATATTAAACTTTTCTAATTGTTATATATATATATATATACATATATATATATATATATATATGAAACTATAATAGGTAACTGATATGTATTCACCTAGAGATAATTATGTTTTTAGTTCTCGGTTAAATTTTAAAAGCTGTTGAATTCATTAAGCCCCTATTCCACTGGTTGTTCAATGTTAGCAACACATGTTTTCACAATGGTCACTGATAGATTGAGTAATCTTGATTTTTCTTTCTATTTTCCTTCTGATGTTTTGCTAAAGGTATTATTTAAATTTTGTTCTAGTAATATGTTATAGGTCTCTTATGCTGTGCTTCTAGTTGGCATTTAGAATAAGAAACAGTGGTCAGAATATATAAAATCAGAATCATAGATGCTCACAACAAACTAAAGGTGCATTTCAACCCTTTTGCAATCATCAAAATGATAGGTTGGGGGGCGACTCAGTAGGTCTTTACCATTGCTTTGTCATGCAAGCATGAGGACAAAGCTTCAAATCCTCACTACTCAAGTAAAAGCCAGATGGACAAGGAGTCTTGCCTAGTAGACCTTCTTTTACCTCTTCTTGGTTGTTCCATAGTATGGAATTTGGGGACAAGGCATTCCCTGGAACAAGTTATCTGGCCACACTAGACCTATAAGCTAGCTGTGGGTTCAGCAAGAGACTCTGCTCCAATATGTAAGGTGAGGGGCAATGAGGGAGGCACTTAATGGTCTCTGCATGCAACACACGTGCCCCTGCAGTTACATCACTGTGAACACAATACTCATCACACACACATGCACATGTAACAAAGAACTAATAAAACATGTCTCAAAGTAAGACATCAGTATGCAAGCTCCATGGTACTAAAAAATAAAACATACCTAGAAAATAAATGGAGGTGGAGATAGCACCATGAACACACATAGTACATTATTTGTTTGTTGTTTATTTTTTTTGAAGATGAATTTTTGTTTTCAATACAGGAGCATGTTTGAGTTTGGAATGTATCTTATAATGTCTGATAGCAATCTTGTGGCAATAGCCTACTCATGAGACAACTCAATCTTGGCCACTCAAGAGGGCCATTGATTATAGGTTCATACATTATTAGCACATTATGACCATACATTATTAGCACAACATACATTGAGCTTCATGCCATTTAAAATATCACTAGGAGGTGAATGCAATGATTCGATGGTCATGAAATTAGTATTTCTTTATATATAAAAACAGTAAACAGTAATATATGTGCCGAAATTTATATACAAATTCATCTACAAGAGTTATTGCAGTGAATATGAAATTAAAATTCTGAATAACAAAGCCTGGTGTCATAGTTGAATTAGGTCTATTTTTCATGTTTATAATAATACATTATCTAAATGATAACATATTGATATTATTTATTA
This sequence comes from Grammomys surdaster, assembly GCF_004785775.1. Taxonomy (NCBI): domain Eukaryota; kingdom Metazoa; phylum Chordata; class Mammalia; order Rodentia; family Muridae; genus Grammomys; species Grammomys surdaster. Next base: position 11,370,215 of record NW_021604564.1, on the reverse strand, counting down.
TTATATTATGTAATATATTATATATAATATATCTTATTATTTGCTGAGATTAGAGATGAATCTGATTACTTTACAAATGGGAGGCAAGTTCTTGACCGTTTGTCTATGGCCCCATTCCTGAATTGACATTAATGTCAGATAAATGTGATTTAAAATGCATGTGCTCTAATGTCACTTTACTTTTTGGTGAGCCATTTCAGTTTGCTTCCTTTGACATTTTACTAAAACAGGAAATTCTCTTTCTTCCCAGTTGTTCTGAAGAACCTTTTGACAGCTTGGTCTCATGTGTCTCGTGGGCCTCTATGATGAAAGTGGAAAGTCCTGTACTCCTGTTCTCATTCTTACAGGTGCTTATTACGTGATGAGACATCTGTGTAAGACACAAGTACTCCCTTGTGGCCTGCCCATGTGATATACATAGTTCCTGATTTGCACATCTATAATAAAATGAACTGAATGCTCATTTTATGGGATGCCTGTGGTCTAGCCTGCTACCTGAATCTACATCGATGTGTGTGGCCATGCTGTAGCCAGAAACCATGTGGATTTGCAGCACTATCGATGACTACACACTCACAGTTGTGAATGAGAGACATAGAGGCTTCTGTGACTTCCTTCCCCAAAGAAACAGTTTAGACAAGAAGCCATTGAAGAGAGCTCATATAAATTGCTGTTTATAGGTAATGGCTTCTGGCGGGGTCAGTGTGGGGAAGGACTCAGTTTTCTTTAAGGGGCTGGCCATTAGGAGTTTTACCATGCTCCTGTGAGTATATGGCAGCATAGATTGGACTTGGTATTGTATTTCTTCTTTTTTCCTTCTTGTTTGGTTTTGGGGGAGGTCACAGGGTGGCCATGGACCTGGGGTGACAGGGAAGTGAATGTGATCTGGGTACATTATGCGAAATTTCCAAGTGATCAATAAAATACTATGTTAATAAAAAAGAAAATGATTTTTTAATATTCACTGAATTTTTATATTACATTAAAGGAAAATACAAATATGTGTACTAATGAGTTACATGCATGCTACTGGGTTGGATGTGCTTGATTATTTTTATTAAAGAATTAAATTTGAAAAAATAGGAACTTACCTATCTTGCTCCCTGCCTCTGTTTTTTTTTCCTTCTCTGATTCTCCAGTGTAGATATGGTAGGATCTTTTATAATACAGATAACTCCTGCAAACAAAGAAACAAATAAACGAAACCCAGAATTTGCAAAATAAAATAAGAAAGACTCCTGGGCAGTTCTACCAGTGTTGGATCATCTTGGCATATTGGTATGCAAAAAAAAAATTTGTTCAAATCAGTGCATTTCAAAGGACAATAGGATTGTTCCTTTAGTGTTTGATAAGATTACAAATGTAAAAAAGATTAACCATAAATAGCCGATGTGACATGGTCAAGTTTAACTTTACCTGTTACATCTTCTACCTTGTTCCTGAGCACAGAGCCACTGAGGGAGAATCAGGCCAAAAATATTATTACTGGGGGAAATTTTAGTTAATAAGTTGGAATGTGAGGAAAGAATGCCACAGACGTAATTATTCAATATGTGACTGTAGAAATGAAAGAACAAAGGGAGCCATCTGTATTAGCTACATTAAATGAGCAGATCTCATGGTAGAGGAGCACAACAGCTCAAAAACTTAATAAACACTCACGTCCCTGTGCATGTTACAGCATAGGATGTCAGCAGGGTGACACTTTAGCCTCGAAGGACCTCAATGTGTGAGGTCAGGAGGAAGATCAGTGGAAATCATCCTGTTCTAGGAAAGGCAGATGCCATTCACTGTGTGGATCTTTCTCCTCTTCTCTCCTACTATTCCTCCAGAATTTCTGCATTAGGTACGTTTCTCATTTCTGTAACCAAACTATCTATCAGAAACAACTTAAGGGAGGATGAACTTATGAGATTAGGGTTTTAGAGGGATTGTCCCACAGTGGTGAAGAAACCATGGCAGAGGTTATGGTACTGGGAATGCCCTGAGGATTCTTCATGTCCTGTTGGCCAGAAAGTAGAGAAAGCTGGATTAGAACAATGAGTGAGCATAGCTTCCAAATATCTACACCTAGCCACTTCTACCAATTAGATCCCATCTCCCAAAGGATCCATGGCTCTCAAGGAGTGCCACAAGTTGGGATCTGAGAATTTAAAACATTAGCTTGTAAAATGGGTGTGGTTGCTCATACTTATAATACCAAGCAATAGAAAGGTGGGGTTAGCATGATTATAGGTCCAAGGTCATCTTCGGCCACATAGAGAATATGAGGCCAGTCTGGGTTACATTGTATTCCTCTTTAAAATGATTAAAACATAGGTCTATGGTGGACATTTTTGAATCAAACTACAGCAATCTGTCATTTGCCAAACCTTCTTGGAAAAGCCACTGTGGACTTGCAGATCAATGCTTTGGGAATGTGGAGAAAAGTAGGGACCTGGAAAAAACCCAATAGATCATAAATAGTCATCTTTGTCAAATCTCAGCATAAGAAAGAGACTATGGTGCATGCACGCAGAGGGGAATATGGATTGTGAGCCAGGAAAACCCAAGTGAAAGGGAGCAGGTACAGGCTGTAGAGTCAGTTGATGAGCTCCAGGAAAAAGGCAACAAATAACTACTGATACTTTCCACAAGGCAGCTGAATATGTGGGGTTTGCTGTCCAAATGCGCAGCACTTAATACTTTATGCATTTTAAATAAATTTTACAAGTTTTTAATTAGATTTTAATAAGCTTAGGAATTAAAACCATTCTGGGGACTATTAGAAACTAGAAAGAGTGTCCCATTTGAGTTGAATTCACTGCATTAAGATTCAATTTGTAGTGACTGAGGCAAGAGAAACATGTAAATATTAATTTCTTGAATCACGGTAGCGCTATGTCTTATGATCCAGATTCTGGAGCTAAAATATTTTGGGCTATTTACTTTCAGCTAATATAGAGGCTTCTCTCAATATTTGCTCGAGACTGAAGAATGCATCCTCCTTCATCTCCTGCCTGGATTCTCACTGCAGAATTATTTAAAACATGGAAATGGAAGATATCATACTTTCCCTGACTGAATATTGCTTTCTCCCTATTCCCCATTAATTTTATTTGACTTTTCGACCTGGTCTACACAACTACTGAATATTTTTCTAATAGTTCCCAACCTCAGAAACTGACCTTGCAACAAGAATATTTCCACTTAGCCACAGAACAGATAGAATTTAGTGAACTGGTTACTGTAGGGACAAAGAAGGAGATGGCAATCTGTGTTTTAAGCCTGGAAAGAATATTTCATGTAAGGCATAATAATATTTATTTTACAGTTGAATTTTATAGATTAGTTATAATACATATTTGATTGTGAATTTGGAACAGAGAAAACCAAGGAAAGTTCTCTCTCCATAGTGTCTTTTATATATGGCAGGGAAACTCTGCCCATGAAATCTTAAAATTCACAAAGCATGCATACTACACCCCAATCATAGTTTGTTAAAACTGGTCTAATAAACACATTTTGCAAACAGCAATACATGAGTGTTTGCTCTAAGCTCATTTCTTCAAACACACTGGAAAAAAGCCAAGCACACTGTAATTCACTTTAACTCAAATGGGCTCTGTGTTATTTTAAGCTGGAAAATTCCATGATGCTTTTAATGCTGAACTCCTAACTCCTCGATTTAAGTCATAAATATGGTTTTCCTTACTGATGGCTACAGAATCTCTACCAAGCAAGGTCACAGAAAGACAATGGCCGATAGTTGCTTCTTCTCACCATCGTTCTTCAGTTGGGAGTCTCTGTCACAGGCTCTGTGGTGAGAAAGATTCTGAAGCCATGCCTCCTCACCAAGACAAAGTTCTGTGATTAATACTAATGTCTTCTATAAGTATGGGAAAGGAAATGGGTTATTGGTTAGATTGCAATACTAACATTTCTGTTGTGAATGAAAGTCACACTAAGTGTGAACAGACTTTCAGTGGGTCATATTAAGAATGAAGATAATTAGCTAAAAGTAAGCATTCAAGATGGAGTATTTATTACACGGAGGACTTTATTGGTTGCTTTTCTGTTGCTGTGATAAAACACCACAACCAAGAGCAACTTAGGGAGGAAAGAGTTCATTTGGGTTTACAGTTCCTAAAGGGCAGACTGCAGAGTCCTGAGAGTGGCAAGATAGCACATGCAGGAGTGAGAAGCTGGCTGATCACATTTGCATTCACACAAGAAGGAGGGTTGTTGGTGAAGAGGGCAAGAAAGGGAGAGGGAGGAGGAAGGATGGAGAGGGGTAGAAATAGAGGGAGAAAAAAGGGAGAGAGGAGCAGAAAGAGAAGGAAGGAGAGAGAGGCAAAGAGGGAGAGAGAGGGAGTGGGAGGTGAGAGGGTGGGATAGAGAGAGAGAGATTGAGGCAGGAAGCTCTTTATAAACTCCCAAAGCCTGTCTACAGTCCTCTTAAAGGACCCATATCCTCCTAAACAGTATCACTAACTGGAGAGCTCTTGTTCAAATAAATTAGTCTATGAGGAACATTTACATTCAAATGAACAGACAATTTGTTCTGTTCTTGAGCTGGTTGTAATGTTTTTTTCTTTCCTCCCTCCCTCCCATCAGGCAAATGTTTTAGTTATCTCTATCAGTGAATTTAACACAGCCAAGAGTCAGCTGAGAGGTCTTGACCAAGGAATTGCCTAGATGAGATTGGCCTGGGCCTTATCTGCAGGAGATGATCTCGATTAATACTTGATGTGGCAAGGTCCAGCCTGCTGTGTGTGGCACCATCTCTGGGCTAGAGTCCTGGGCCATGTAAGTGCAGTAGCTAGAGATGAGCTCCAAGTAAGCCAGAGTGGACTTCTCTACCATGATTCTGCTACAGGCTCCTGGTCGGATCCTCGCCCCAGCTTCTCTAAATTATCAACTGTTACCTGGAAATGTAAGCCAAATAAATCCTTCTCTCCCTAAGCTGCTTTTGGTCAGAGTGTTTTTAATCATGACAGTTCAAATGAGGTTAGGACATGGGGACAGGAAGGGACCCCAGCTTGAGTGTGAAAGTGCCTATGAACCCACAAACAACACCAGGAAAGAACACCCTGAGCTTTTAGGTTGTTTGTCTCCCTTTAGCCTTCTCTTCTACGAAACAGAAATGAGCAGAGATGGGTATTCAAATAAAAACTGGGTTTGTGCAGATTGGAATATGGCTCAGTGGTAGACAAAGCACTTGTCCAGAACTACAAGTACTATTAGTCGGAGATCCAATTCTAGGCTTACTCTCTTTTTTTTTTTTAAATTTTTTTATTGGATGTTTTATTTACATTTCATATGTTGTCCCCTTACCCCATCCCCCACCCACCCAGGAACCCCCTATCCCCTCACCCCTCCTCCTTCTTCTCTGTGGATGTAACCCCTACCTACCCCCCACTCCCAACTCCCCACCCTCAAAATTCCCACCCCCTGGGGTGTCCAGCCTTCATGAGGTCAAGGATCTCTTCTTTCACCTATGCCCAGCAGGGCCCTCCACTCTTATGTATTCAGCTGAAGCCCTGGATCCCTCCTTAAGTGCTCCCAGGCTGGTGGTTTAGACCCTGGGAGCTGTGGTTGGTTGGTATTGTTGCTCTCCTCACAGTGCCTCAAACCCTTTCAGCTCCTTCAGTCTTCTCTCTAACTCCTCCATTGTGAACCCCATTATCGGTTCAATGGCTACTTGTGAGCATCTGCCTCTGAATATGTCAGACTCTTGAAGACCTCTGAGGAGACATCCATATCAGGCTCTTATCAGCATGCACATCCTGACTTCCACATCAGCATCTACCTTTGGTGACTGCACGTGGGATGGATACTCAGGTGGAATGGTCTTCAGATGGCCCCTCCTTCAGTTTCTGTCCCTCACTTTGTCTCCATATTTGCTCCCTTGAGTATTTTGTTGCTCCTTCTAAGAAGGACCGAATCACCCTCACTTGGTCTTCCTTCTTTATGAGCTTCATGTGGCCTGTGAGTTGCATCTTGGGCATTTCAAGGTTCTGGGCTAATATCCAATAATCAGTGAGTGAATACCATGTGTGTTCTTTTGTGATTGGCTTACTTCACTCAGGATGATAATTTCTAGTTCCATCCATTTACCTAGGAACCTCTCGAATTCATTGTTTTTAATAGCTGAGTAATACTCCATTGTGTAAATATACCACATTTTTTGAATCCATTCCTCAGTTGAAGGACATCTGGGTTCTTTCCAGCTCCTGGCTATTATAAATAAGGCTGCTATGAACATAGTTGAGCATATGTCCTTGTTATATGTTCAAGCATCTTCTGGGAGTGGTATAGCTGGATCCTCAGGTAATGCTATGTCCAATTTTCTGAGGAACCGCCAGACTGATTTCCAAAGTGGTTGCACCATCTTGCAGTCCCACCAACAATGGAGGAGTGTTCCTCTTTCTCCACACTCTCACCAGCATCTACTATCACCTGAGTTTTTAATCTTAGCCATTCTGACTGGTGTGAGATGGAATCTCAGGGTTGTTTTGATTTGCATTTCCCTGACGACTAAGGATGCTGAACATTTCTTTAGGTGTTTCTCGGCCATTTGAGTTTCTTCCGTTGAAAATTCTTTGTTAAGCTCTATACCCCATTTTTTAATAGGGTAATTTGGTTGTCTGGAGTCTAATTTCTTGAGTTATTTGTATATATTGGATATTAGCCCTCTATCAGATGAAGGATTGGTAAAGATCTTTTCCCAATTTGTTGGTTGTCGTTTTGTCCTATTGACAGTGTCCTTTGCCTTACAGAAACTTTGCAATTTTATGAAGTCCCATTTGTCAATTCTTGATCTTAGAGCATATGCCATTGGAGTTCTGTTCAGGAACTTTTCCCCTGTGCCCAAGTATTCGAGGCTCTTCCTCACCTTCTCTTCTATTAGTTTCAGTGTATCTGGTTTTATGTAGAGGTCCTTTATCCGCTTAGACTTGAGCTTTGTACAAGGGGATAAGAATGGATCAATTTTCATTCTTCTACATGTTGTCCTCCAGTTGAACCAGCACCATTTGTTGAAAATGCTGTCCTTTTTCCACTGGAGAGTTTTAGCTCCTTTGTCAAAGATCAAGTGACCATAGGAGTGTGGGTTCATTTCTGGGTCTTCAATTCTATTCCATTGATCTTCCTGCTAGGCTTACTCTCTTACCATACTCAACACTTGACAGATATCCTTCTCCTGTCTCTTATGATCTCTCTTGAGAAGTTAATGCTCATTAATAATAAATAGTATTCCAGGAGCTGAAGAAATGGGTCAGTGGTTAACAATGTCCTAGCTGAGGTCTCTGGTTTGGTTCTCAATTACCATTTTGGGAGGTTTACAATCCAGTACAGAGCATCTGTTATCTTCTTCTGGACACTGGGAGATCATACACACTGGCAGACACACACACACACAGACTTACATGCACACTCACAGCCATATCTACACACCCAAGCAACCACACATACACTCATACACACATTCCCTCACACTCTTCCTCACATACTCACACTCTCACACATACAAATACACACACTCACACAAATACACACACATTCTCTCTCTCTCTCTCTCACACACACACACACACACACACTTACATGCTCACATGCACACTCACACCCATACCTACACACCCAAGCAACCACACATACACTCATACACACGTTCCCTCACAGTCTTCCTCACACACTCACACTTACTCTCACACATACAAATATTCACACACACTCACACAAATACACACACATACACACACACTCTCTCTCCCCCCCCCTCTCTCTCTCTCTCACACACACACACACACACACACACACACTGTTTGAAGAAGTTGCTGTGGTCCACTAGTATATAGTATATGATTGCTACATGGGTAGTTTTAAGTTAAGCTGATTGTTTTTCGTTTTCAAACAATTCATTATCATGAGCCTAGAGATTTTGAATCTTGTTTATATTCATTTGCTTTTTAGTCTTTATCCTATTTAGGATTCATGGAGCTACAAGGATCTATACTTTGATTTTTTTTTTAAATCAGTTTTGTAAACCCCAAAGCAATTATGCCTAATTGTTTGTCTTCCTCATTCTCTTTTTATCTTGGCAGTCATCAATTATATGCATATCAAATATTGGCTATTATTTGTTATATTCTAGGTATTCTGTTCTTTTTCATTTTAGCTTTTTCGACTTTCTCCTTGAGTCGGTGTGGATACATTTTATTGATCAGCCCTGAGGTTCACAGACTCACCAATATTCTGCTCTGGCAAATAGTTTTCTATGAGTTAATCTTGTGATTTTATAATTAGTTTTATTATGATTGTTACAAGTAAAATTTCTTTTTATTCAGTAACCTATTTGTTAAAAAGTGATCACACGGCCTATGTCTAATCCATTTTTCTTGATAAATGAACACATGAACCCAATAGAGTAATTCAGCAATAGAGCTCAGTTCTGAGTAGGAATGTATCTGAGAAAGGAAGGCATGGTATTGTGTATGTAGGAGAGCACTGGTATGTGGCTGGGCCTCAGAGTAGGGTGTTGGACTGGACAGGCATCCTGTGCAACATTTCTATTTAGATTTTTGTGCAGTTGTCTTTGCTGAGTTTCCCCAGGTTTTCTCACTTCCTGTCCACTATTCTCTCTGTATCCCTTAACACTGCTGTCACTGTTATTTCAAGTTCTCTGTGGGATAATTTCAACATCTGAGCTATTTGGGGACTTGGTTTTATGGACTGCTTTCTTCAGTATTGCCTATTTGTATATTTTTCTTTTCGTACTCGTCATATAGCTTTTTCATTGCTTGCAAGTCATTTTGTATAAATAATAGTACAAATGAAATAGTATTTGCTTCAGTTTTGAAAGTACACTTAATTTTAATTTTATTTTATTGGGGTAGGGCCCATCTGTTTTACTCTGGCAGACAGAGGGCAGCTTGAGAATGTAATTTCTCATCTTCCCCCACGGAGCTATCAGGTTGTCAAAGCTAGTGGCAAGTTCTTGCTTTAACTCACTGAACCACCTCACTGGTTCCTATTTGTTGTATTTTCAACGAAGCCATTCTAAGTAAGAGATAAGATAATGCTTATCTGTGTTTATGATTTTTTTTCAAACTCACTTTAATTTGTTTTTCCAATGTCTTCAAATACTTTGAAATAAAGTTAGGACTTGCCCATTTACAGGGTTTGGAATCTGAGTGTGGAAAACACTCCAGATATATTCGCAGGATTCAAGGTAGAGTCACATCCCTTTGGAGTTATGCAAATAGCTTTCTCTGGTATGCAGCAGCTGGCCATGTCTGAGGTCTCTGTAGAGTTTTCTTTGCTTTCAATCTCTGCACTGTGCTTTCTGAACCTTGGGAGACCTCTTTTAGAACAATTGTCTGAATCTCAGCCCTGGCACGACTGTAGTTGTATATGCTGAATGAAAAAAAAAAAAAAAAAAACACAGGATGCCTGGGAGAGTCTTTTTTTAAAATTTTTTTTATTTTTTTTTTAGTTTTGCTTACTAAAGGTAAAATGTGTATGTGTGTGTGTGTGTGTGTGTGTGTGTGTGTGTGTGTGTGTGTGTGGTATCCATCAGTCTATCCCCTTTGACTCCTTGAACTCCTTCAACTTCCCTCAAAGACAGTTTTCTCTACTTGTTTCTTGGCTCCAGCTCAATGTACTTTGAGGGAGGTTGCACTTGAAGACACTGCAGGACACCCTGCAACAATCAAATAGTTTGCTTTCACACTTTAAACTGCCTCCTTACTCTGGGTGCATCACTTCCTACTGTTGGTGAGTAGTCGTGGCCAAGCGTTGGCAGATGGATGGATCCTATCTGGCCTGTGGATGGAATCTTTCCGAATGATCGTCTACTGTGGCACATCTCCACACCTGGGTCCTAACAATCCTTAAGTGATGTCTAGTTCTATCCCTTCCTTTCCCTCACCTCTCCCTCATAGCATATTTCATCCTTCACAGTTTAGTGTCCCTTCTCTTTCACAAAAGATTTGCTTCATTCTTAATGTTTGTTTGTTTGGGTTTCGTTATTTTCCCAACCCATTGATATGAGTTAAAACCTAAGATTTTCTTGGCAAAACTGCCTTTTATGTTTTAAATTAGGGGGAGAATGACCCTTTTTATTGGGGGGATAACTTTTTAATCTGATTGGAAAAGAAATTCAAGATACTACTGATTTAAAACATCTCTCTGTAAGCATAAGTTTAGAGACAAAGGATACATGTGATTCGAAATTTGAAAAGTCACAACTTCATATGCTATTAGAAACCGGTCATAGCAAACTAAAAACATGTCTTTATTCTCATCTTCACTTTGCAGAGTGCATTGTGTAGCACTTGAAACGTGAAGGACCCCAGGGAAGGACATTTCAGCTATTCATGCTCTACTCTGGTGCCTTCAGATTCTACTTTGTAAACATTCAACAAAAATATTTTGGCATTCTGAACTGGTAGGAGTGTACATAAAATTCTCACTGACACACGCTACAATAAGTTTTCCCCTCTGCTCTCTATTTCTTACTTCTCTAACTTACAAAAATATTTTTTGATTCTTTAAGGAGATTGCATTTCTTTTATTGTTCTTACGAATAAAGATATCCTCTGGACCAAACTCCATACATTTTATATATTGTATAATATAATTATACTATCATTGTTTTAACTTCCAAATTTTATGTATTCAATTATTTTGGTATTTCCTTATAAATTAGTGCTTTGATCTGTTACTACTGATCCTTTAATTCAATCTAGGTTTTTAATATAAATTTTCCATCATAATTGTTCAAATAAATCGTGTGTGTGTGCATGCTTATTAACATGCAGATACATATTCAATGGGATTGTATCAACCTAAAACTGTTTTTGTTACCCAAATATAATCTGCATTCCAAAATAGAATGACTTTATAACTTGTTTCTTTTCTTCATTACCAGTATGCACATAAATGTTGTTGAATGTCTAGTACTCTTTCTGCTGTGGGTATTGTCAAATTTATAACTTCAATAGATCATCATAGCAATTTGATCAGGCCCCTTGCCCTGATTGAATTTTGCTTGGACAAAGACTAAGTAGCAATTCTATACAAATTTATTTTCCTTTGGTGCATATAAATATCCTATTTGCGGGTTGGAAAATTGACATCTTGCTTATTCATTTATTTTGTTACTTTGTGCACTCACTTGCAGAATCCTGAAAGTAATTGCCAGTCCTAAGATCTCCTTTGTTGACTTCATATAGATGAGCATCCTAGGGATTGTGAAGAATAGAATTGCATGGGTGCATGAGGCACTGCTTTCTTCCTTTCTGTTGCTTTCTGTGTCACGAGTATAGTTTAGTCCGATTGTCCAGTGTTGGATGGGACCCAGTGGGCACTCTACTGCACAGCTGATTTACACTTCTGCAGTCTAAGTACAGACGGTGTATGGAATATCGAGTACTATTGCTGATGAGCTGAAAAAAAAAGTCACAAACTCCAGTCCTGAAACAGTATATTCGGGCTTATAAAAGTGCTTGACGTTCATTTCCTTCTCAACAGATGCTCCTTTAGCATTGAACATTGTGACACTTATATCTGCACCTGAGCAATAGAACTATCAGGTGAGATATGCCTGCACAGCACAGGTATGTACAAATACAAAACACACACAACCAAACCACATTTTAATAAAGGACACTCCTATTACTTGAGATCTGCTCCTCAAAATTACTACAGAACAGCCTACAACAACAATAAGCATTTGTTCTGTGATCAACTGCATCCAGAGCCCAACTTTCCTATTTTTGACCTAGCACTGGAGAAGTTTGAGGGTAACTCCTGTCTTGACATCATAAATTGACAGTGCTTTCTGGTGTAGGAAGCAGGAGGATTTCTGGGAGAAGACCTATGTTAACTGACTTGCAAAGGCTTGCTTCCAAGTCCTGCACCTGCGGTCAGTTTGGTCAGTTTTGCAGTATGGAAAGTACTTGGCAGTGAAGGGGGACTTCCATTCTATTTGCTGACTTTCTCTAGTTGATGGTGTGTAGGTACCAAAGAACACTAGGATTTGTACAACAGTTGCATGTGGCTGCTGAGAGACTTTTAAATTAACAAATTTGCTTGAAACTTACAAAAATCTACTTATCATTCCAGTTTCTTTTTTTGGGGGGGGATATTTTCTTCATTTACATTTTAAATGTTATCCCCTTTCCCATTTTCCCCCGGAAAGTCCTTCTACCATTCCCCTCCCCCTGCTTCTATGAGGGTAATCTTCCACCCACCCTCCGACTCCCCCCTCCCTGCCCTTGCATTCCCCTACACTGGGGCATTGAGCCTTCACAGGACCAAGGGCCACTTCTCCCATTGATGACTGACAAGGACATCCTCTGCTACATATGCAGGTGGAGCCATGGGTCCCTCCATGTGTACTCTTTGCTATGAAGCCCCAGTTATGCTTATACCTAAATCACACAAAGACCCGACAAAGAAAGAGAACTTCAGACCAATTTCTCTTATGAATATCAATGCAAAGATACTCAATAAAATTCTTGCAAATGAAATCCAAGAACACATCAAAACAGTTATCTATCATGATCAAGTAGTCTTCATCCCAGGGATGCAGGGACGGTTCAATATATGGAAATCCATCAACATAATCCACTATATAAACAAACTCAAAGAAAAAAACCCACATTCCAGTTTTTAAAACCAAAAAAAAAAAAAAAGATAGACTTTGAAGGTAATAATTGAAGATAGTTATGGTCCTATTGAAAAATAATGACTTAAAAATATGACTCAAAGAAAAATAAAAAAAAAGATAAATGAAAATACCATATTTTAAGTAGGCAATTTTAATTTTCTGAAAGTTTAACAATATAAAAATTTTGTAATAGTTGACAGAATATTTTATAGAACAATGGTTTTTTTGGACAACATGAAAATAATTTCGATAAAATTTGACAAATAATAATGATAATTAATTTAGAAATATATACTATCTTTAATTAAATCACTCTCAGTAATATCTGTTTAACTACATTAAACCGTTATTCTAATGATTAGATAATTATAATGATTAGTGTTTCAGGAGAGAAGTTAAAAAATAACTATGTAAAATATAAAGTAGCTTCTTGTTTTGTTTATTTGTGTTTTATCATACATTCAAGCATTACCAGTCAGCCAGGAAATGTTTCTGATTACATTGTGTGTGTGTGTGTGTGTATTTTGATATGTGTGTGTATATGTTTTGTGTTCTCCTTTTTAAACTTTTTATCAATTTTTTGTGAATTTGATATCACGTCATGCACCCCTGTTCCTTCATATCCACCTTCTGCCTTTGCTACCTCCACCACAAAAGAAAATAAAGAATAAAACTAAACCAATACCACCACCACCACCACCACCACCACCACCACCACCACAAGAACCGTCTCATTATGGAAGCTGTAGTGTGTCATAGTTTGTCCCACAGTACACACTTTTGTCTAAACACTTTTACTTGCAAATGTTTGTTTGTGCAGTGACTTGGCCTGGTTTGAGGCTCTGGCGTCTGCTACTCAGTCCTGCTACTGGATTCTCACTGGAACTCCTCTCGGATATCCTCTTGTCCTGTATCATCATGGAGATACTGCAGCTTTAGCTCTGCAGGACCTGCTCCTTCACATGCTCCAGCATGCAGTGGTTCATGGGGAGCTCCAGCAGTTCATAAGGTAGATGTTGGGATGGGACAATTCAAAGCCCTGGATCTGGACCTGAGCTGGTCAGCTTACTGATTCTCCCTCTGTCATGCTCAGGGCCAGTTATTGTTACCAGGGCCAAAGTTCAGGGCCCACTCGCCTAAGTGTTGCAGTCAGTGAAGAACATGGCCAGTTCTCCCACTCACACGAATCCAGGGCAAGTTCTTTCTTCTGCCTGCCATAGATGGTGAGGGATGAGGGAGGGAAGGAGATCTCTCCCTTGCTGACACCACTGCACAGCAGACAAGAAGTAGGACTGGCTCTCCCATGCTAACTTCCTAAGGTTACTTCACTCAGAACCCATACATCCAGGGCTGTGCTACCCAAGTGAGGTACAGGACCTGATCTCTGGAGTGCTTAAGCCTTTGAGGTTTCACTGCTCAGCAGACAAGTGGCAGGGCCAGCTCTCCTATGCTTATGCCCTCAGATTGTCTTGACCACACCCCTGCCACCAGAGTCAGCTCTAGTTGCTGCTTAGGCTAGATGCAAGGCTCACTCTTCTGAATGCTGCAGCTGATGAGGGGTGGGGCCAGCTCTCCTGCTGTTGCCATGGCTACAGTCCAACTCATGGCTCTCAGCAGCAATACAGGTTGGGACTTCAACATGGCCTCAGGTGGCAGGGCAGACTACTCACATCAGCCTATCCTGCTTCACCCTCCCATCTCCAGTTCTGCCTGTCTTCAGAATTCTCAAACTGTTCCACTTTTTTTCTCTCCCATCTCTCCACTAAATTCTTGAACATTGTAATGTCTCCTACTGCAGGTTGACCATATGGTGGGCACCACCAGGTCTTCCTTTGATATATTTTTAAAGATTTATTTTATCTTTATTTATTCATATGAATGTGTGTGCCATTTATATCCTCCAACAACTCCATATACCACCGTCAAATTGTGAATCCATCATTGATGTCAGACCCCTCATAATCCAGTCCCTTCCCTAAGCTGAGAACCAACCCTTTAATTAGGAGACTTTGGGTCTTCAAGGCAAGAGCTTTTGGGGCACATTGTACATTGAAAACATAACAATTATAATAAATTTATTTCCATGAGAAGAAAATCAACCTCTTTAGTATGTAAATAACCTTATAACTTCAAGTGAATGCTGGCTGATGCTACTAAGTATTTTGAAGGATGAGTCTCATCTCTAGCATCTCTGTGTTCATGGTCACCATTATCTTCCATCCTGATGTCCTTCTGTACCTCAGACCCTAGAACCACAGAGGCAGTCAACTAAGGACTGAAATAGTGAGTCAGAACAGACCTGTCCATTTCTAGGCTGGTTTTCTCAGGTGTTTGTCACTGCAATGAAAACTCATGAATGCACTCATATTTGTATAATGCTCCCTTAGACAGGTGTTTAGTTAGTTGTAGCTTTATTTAAAAGTCTTTTCCTTTCTGATATCTGTTCTTAAGGAAAGAAAGCATTTTAGATTTGGAGAAGCGAAGAGATGATTGCATTTTTTCTTTATACACCTGTATGGATAAAATATTACTGGATTTTTGGGGCTGGAGTTGTTGGTAGGAAGAATAGAAGTTAAAGGGAACAGTAACCATGAGAGATATTAAGAACTAAAAAATTGTAAATGCCAGTATAGATAATAATGCTACTGTAATTTTGTATAATTATATAAGTCCTATATGAATCAAATTGTGAAACACATTATCTTGTACATTGACTAAAATAATTAAAAGAATGCGTCAAGGTACATATGAGTATTAGATACAAGACTAGATGATATCAGAGGAAGCTGAAAAGAAAAAAAAAATAGAAGATGTGTGAAAAATCTACAGATTTTGCCCATCATCATTGGAGACTTCCCTATTGGATCTTCTTAGAATCATATAGATATCCCCATCTTCTGCATTATCACAGTCATCTGCATCTTCATATCTAATTCTAAACCTATATCTAAGTCTGTCTGTCTGTCTACCTATCTATCTATACAATGTATAGGCATAAACTTATATGCCAAGAAGTATCTGTACAGATGCGTACCAACTAGTTAGCAGACCCCTAGGTCTTACTTTAGTTTTGTTCTGTTGCTGTGACAAACACTCTGACTAAAAACAAGTCAGGGAAGGAAAGTGTTTATATGTCTCATGCTTCAGGACTCAGTCTATTGTTCATTGAAATCAGGCCATAAATTCAAAGAAGAGCTTGAAGCTGAAACTATAGAGGGATGCTGTTTGGTCAATCCAACCTACGTAATCATTTACTTGAGACTTTGTTTTCAGATGAATTGTAGGCTGTGTCAAATTGACAGGTTTTTTTTTTTTTTTACGTAGATAGTATGATAATGTTTGGCTTTTTTGTAGGCAATGATAGGCAATATTATCGAAATATTCTGGAAAATTCCAATAGTTCAGATTTGGAGAAGCTGAGCAAGTATCACTAAATCCAGTAGGTGTTCTGTGCTTACCAAATCCCAGAGGTACAGTAAATGAGAGTATGTCATTTGAGATGGAGGGTACATGATGGTTTAAGTGAGACATGTCTCCTGTATGCTTGTTTATTAGGACACTTGGTCCTTAGTTTGTGGCACTATTTGGAGATATTGAGGAGCGCCTAAGAAGGCGCACACTGGCTGGAGGAAGTTCCTCACTGGGGGCAGATTTAGACAATTTATAGCCTTGTCATACTCTACTTCTGTTTCTGCTTCTTGTGCATAGATGAAATGTGATCAGACATCTTGTTCCCACTACCTCGCTGTGTCGTAATTGACTCTGGAACCACAAAACAATGTAAACTCTTTCTTCTTTAACTTGATTTTGTTATGATATTTTGTCACAGCAATAGAAAAGTAATGAATATAGAAACTGGGAGCAGGGTACACCAGGCTGTAAGGGACCTGGGCATGTCGGCTTTTTTTTTTTTTTTTCTGAATGTGGTAAACTTTGGGACATTGTGTTGAATGTTTTGAGCAGAGCTTAACAAGTCATTCTAGTAGAATCTTGAAAGACAGTAGTTCTGAGAAAAATCTGGAGGATGGAGGCCTGTCTCCTGGGGTTTCAGAGGGAGATCAAAGACTATATCTAGCAACTGGGCTGGAGAATATTCATATAATATTTTGATAAAGATTTTTTTGTGTTCTGCATGTGTCCTAAGCCTAAATTAAGAAGTAATAGCTTAATTTATTTGACAGAGAAAGTTTTTAAAGACAGCATAAGAGTCAAAACAGCATAAAGCTGAATTTGTGGAGTGGTTATTAGCACCTGCTCTTATGCATGTCTGCAGTGAAAACAAGCAACAAGTGGACAGAAATGAAAACTGTACAGTGTGGAGTGGGAAAAAGTCACCAAGAAGTTAATGTTACAGCAAAGTCTTGTGCTGCACACGAGGATCTAAACGTGGAGGGGATTAGCACCCTTAAAGAGAAGCCTTCTGCTCTGCACTGGACAGATTAAAGAGGCCACTCACAGCTAAACATCCAATTTGTGCAAGACAGCCTAGGGCATTTCTTGCTCCTAGAAAGCAATTACTTCAGCATACAAAAGCTGCTGTATCTATGGTGTAATAAAGAAATTTGTGCAACCTAAGCTCACAGCTGAACATGGCAGTGTTGCCCACGTGAAGCAGGTTTTGGGGACAAAAAGATGTAAAATTGGTCAGGGAGGTGTCAAAGACTCTCCCTTCATTGTTTTAGAGAACTGCTTAGACCAGGCAACACAGGGGCAGGTTAGAGTGGCGGTGAGGGGGCCCTAAGGGGCCCTTGCATGAGGTGGGGGTGGTGAAGCCTGGGTCATGAGAAGAGCTCCAGATGTTTAGAGATGCCAGAGCTGGGAAAGCCTGGAGGTGCAGGGCCGTCTAAGATCTCAAAGTCAAGTTCTCGGTTCTAGACTTGAAGCTAAAATATTTGATGTTCACCTTTCTGGGTTTGTGTCTTGTTTCCGTCTAGTCTTTCCTCATTATATCCCAGTTTCTCTCTTAGAATTGGGAATGTGTGTTCTATGTTATAGTATGTCTTTTGTGTTTGAAGACGTCAAGGACGTTTTGATAGATTTAGTTTTACTTTTAATTATGTAGATTGTGTATTCTAAATAGCTGTCCTTATATCCACAGATACATGTTATTCTCACCTATATCAAGGAAATGACTCTTTTCAACAGGTGGAGACTATTACAGAAAATGAAAACCAAGCAAAATGCAGAGTAGTACAGTATACCTTGCCCCATTGTATACATCTGTGCCATGGCTCTTGCACCCAAGACTCAGGGACAACTGTGGAAGATTTTGGAACGATGTTAAGAGCCAGAGGATGGGGTGTTTTCTGTGACACTGAGTCTTTTAGCCCGACTGCCTAAATATGAGCTGAACTTAGATTACAACAACACGAAGAGCAAAGTGGATGGGGAAAGACCAAAGTGCCTCAACCCCACACAAAGAACTATAGGTAGATAAGGAATGTTGAGGGCAGGAGAAACAGTCCTCCCTAAGGAAGAACACAACTACTGCTTATCTAATACCAATGGTCAACCTTGAACACATACATACAAGTAACATTCTAAAGACTGCCAGGTTATACTTATTTAGGTATATGTTCTCAAATGTGTGTGTGTGTGTGTGTGTGTGTGTGTAGAAAAGGAAAATGATATATTTTAATCTTACAAATAAAAAATAATTTTAAAAAGATTTATTTTTATTCTAAATTATGTATCTCTGTGTGTCTTTATGTGAGTATGTACATAGGAGGGTCTCTGATTTTCTGTATTGGAGGTATATGTTCTTTTAATGGAATCTAAGTCCTCTGCAAGAGTAGAAAATACTCTTAATACTGAAGCATCTCTTGTTTGCAATTTGTTTTTCTAATGGATTTTTGTTTTGTGTTACTAGGGATTATAGCTATGAAATTGTCTTATGTCTAAGGAAATACTTTGTAATTTTGAATGGTGGTGTGACTGGTGAGTTTTAAAATTGGACTGAATTTATGTTGTGTTATGTGATAGCCATGAGCCTATAGGATTCAGAGGCTGAGTGTCAGGTTAAATCAAACAAATCTCTACATGCTTCTGTTAGTGAACACTTTGACCCTAGTGGCATTTTGCAGGGAGATTATGGAACTCGTAGGAGCTAGCGCCTTGCTGACCTTCTGGAGCCAGTCTATGGGTAATAAGGAGGGAGGCATGCCCTAAGGAAGTAATGAGTAGCTGTTTCTTTGGGAGAATGAAAACTGCAAGGAAGCCATTCCTACAGCAATTTATAGGGAGAAATATGTTTGAGAGGGCTGTAAATATCTCCTGAGACACATTAAACTTGAGTATGAGGACCTCTGTTAGGGTGATATGTGGTTTATGTGCCAGGCATTAACTAACTTCCTATGGTCATTGGCGGCTAGATGTAAATACATGTCTGTCTCTATGCTACAGGAAAAATGACAGAGGTCTTTGGCCAACGTTCTCTTAAAAAACAGGGTGAGATATTAGTGGGACTCATCGGCAGAAACAAGCCAGATGGTCATGGCAATAGAGCAACTGGAATGTTTTATGCTTAGAAATGTGTGGAGCTTCAAGTCAAAAGGGAAAAAGCCAACGGAGAGGAGAGGAAAGGCACAGAAAGAAAGCTCATCTATGGTGGTGATCTTAGTCCTGTAAATAGTTCCCTACTGAAGTGGTTCCCACTGACAAGCTCATGCTTTGATTTAATTGATACCTAAAGGAAGACTCAGTCTCCTCCTAAGGGGAAGAGTCTTGACAACACACTGGAACCAAAAGCACTCCTGTCTCCTGGGATAGGCAGAGGTTGCTTCAGGTGATCTTGGCATGGCTCAAAGGAGTTTGCATTTTCTGTGAGTGGATAGAAGACCAGACTATAAGGACCCAGAGCCACCCACCACTGTGTCATTTCATAGTTCTGCAAGTATAAAGCACATAAAAACTTGTACTGGCTGGTTTTGGGTCAATTTGGCACAAACTAGAGTCATCAGAAAGGAAAGAGCCTTAGATGAGGAAATGCTTCCATTAGGTTCAGTGGTAAAGCATTTTCTCAATTAGTTATTAAGGGAGACATCCAAGCCTGTTGTAGGTGGTGTCATCCCTGGGCTGGTGGTTCTGGGTTGTATAGGAAGGCAGGCAAAAGAAGCCTGTAAGCAGGATTCCTCTATGACCTCTGCATCTGCTTCTGGCTCCAGCATCCTGCCCAGTTTGAGTTCCTGTACTGACTTCTTTCAGTGATGAACAGCAATGTGGAAGTGTATGTACACTCTGTCTGCTTTGAGTCATGGTGTTTTGTTGCAATAATAAAAACCCTACCTAATACAAAAGTCTAATCTGATAGATCTCAATTTTCACTCCAATGATTTTGCCAGTTTTGCTATCCTTTTATATACTTGGTGTTTTCCTATCATTCAATTCGTGTAGCATCAGCTCCTGAGTTACTAGGACGAAGATCTTAGTCTTGGGTTGAAAAGAGGGCTCAGTACATAAAATATTTGCTGTGTAAGCATAAAAAGCCAACATTGAATCTCCATGAAAGTGGATACACATTAAAAGTGTCAGGAAGGCATGGTGACCTGCCTGTAACTCTGCTCAGGACACAGAGATGGAGGATCTCTAGGGTAAATTGGCTAGCTAGACTACCTGAACTATTGAACTGAGTGAGAGATCCTGCCTCTATAAATACAATGGAGACAGAGGAGGAAGACATCCAACATCAACTTTTGGCCTCAATCCATGTGCCTACACATACACAAGCATGCAAATGATACATGCACACCAAATACACATATGCAAAGAAAAGAAGTTCAAGATCTTTGACATTTCCCTTTACACACTTTAGTTCAGTTCTCATCTCAGTCTGAAGGCGGCGCAACCATGCAACAAGCTACCTCCAATAATTAGCTCTTGCCACAGCGTCTTAAAGTTTTAGTGAGCGAACCATTTCCTGGGATACTGCTGGTTAGATTTACAGTCTCACTCAGTTTCCCTTCAACCCATATCAAAATGATAGAAATTAAATTAGAAATTCACTGTAAATACATGTTATTACAGAGGCACAGTAGGTAGTGGGGAAATCCTGTGGATGAACCAGATACCTTGGCTTATTTTACTAAGGGCTCTGGGAAACAAAACTTATTATATCTATTTTGATATGTTTCTTCCTGCTGTAACAGAACACCAACAGGCTGGATAAACTATAAAGAACAGAAGTCTCTTCTGTTCATAGATAAGGAAGTTGTGATGCTGCATATAGTTAGGACCTTAAAAAAATGCAGTAAATATACCAAAGGTATAACATGGCATGAAATCATGAAAGGGAGGTATGGAGTGAAGGAGAGTAGAGGGAGAAAAAGGTATATATGAAAAAAGAAAGGGAGAAAAAGAGGAACATGAGCTGAACTTTTGAGATAAGTAACCCGCAGAATCAGCATCAAAATACCAGTTCCCTGAGTGGTCAGAGCCTCATGCTCTAGTACCTCCTAATGTCATCAGAGTGACAACTGCATTTCATGTTTTATTTTATAATTGTCTTTACTCACCCATTTCCTTATTAATTACTATCTATCTGTTGATGTGTGTATGTGTGTGTGTGTGTGTGTGTGTGTGTGATGAGTATCACTACTCTGGTTCACAGGTCAGAGTACATTTAGTCTTTCTTTCTATCATGTGGTTTCAGAGATAAAGCTCAGGTCACCAGGCTTGACAGCAAGTGCCTTTCTCCACTGAGCCATCCTGCTGCTCTGACAGTGACATTCCGACAGAAGTTTGGAGGCAACATTTCAAACACAGTCATATTTAGTGGCCAGCTGGGCTAAGAGAGATTTTCTTTCTAAGTATACGGCAATACCCAAAGTAATCAGAATCTGTGGATAGATGAAGTCATAGAAGGAAGTAGAGCCCAAAATCAAAGGCTTTTCAAGTAGACAAAGCAAAGTGAACAAGATTTAAAAAACACGAAACAACATTTGAACAACAAATATAGACAAGGACTAATTAGTTCAATGACAGCAGCAGAAACAACCATAGCATATCTGATACTTGATCCTGATTAGATCATTAGAGAGACCACCATGGTAAATATTCCCAAGTATCTGCAAGCAAGATTATTCCTCTTTACAGGCTCAGAAATGTGAAACAAGTTGTCCAAGGAGTTCAAAGCTAATAATAGAACAGAATCGGGATCTTGACAGGGATGGGGTTTTCATGATGGGCTGCCTTCCTTCTATCAATTTCTTTCTTTCTAACAAATGTGTTACATTTTATCATTATCTTCTATTTCCAAATCAGAAAACTGAGGCTTCCTTATCTCCTGCAGCTGGGATGGACTCCTCGAATGCATTGTTAGTCTGCTAGCCTTCATAATAAGAGATAAATGTTGGTACAATCTAATAGCAAAAGCATGGTTAGAGTAGAAATAACGTCTTGAAAAAAAGTAAGATTTATTATTTTGGGGACCAGAAAAACACAGGCCTGGTTTGTAGCACTAGTTTATCGTTTATTAGCTATATGCCCTTGGGCAAGTACGATAAACTCCCTGTTCCTCAGTTTCATTATCTATAAAGTGTGGAAAATAATATCAGCTTCTATACCTCATAAAGCTCCAGAAGAAGAAAATGCAACAGAGTCTGTGACTATTTTGAACCAGGAAGAGTTATGCAAATACCTGCTTTGGGTTTTGTTATTATTTTGAAAAGACAACTGCTACAGAGACATTCAATAACCTGAAAATGGGGCTATGAAAAAGTTATTTTATGCTTACATGAATGGAAACTATTCAGAAACACGATTTTAAAAATCAAAGGAGATAGAAGTTTGACTTTGCAATTAAAATGAAATTTTAACATACTTAAAAGCCCAGCATAAGAAGATAACATATGGGCTGTGCAGAGGTGTCCCCTAAAGACTCTTAGGCCTTTTATTCCTTCAGTTAAAGAAAAAGAAAGAAAGCTTGCACACAAGCCAACATGTGAGTGTAAGGCATACACAGACCCCTCACTAGAGAAGTTTAAAATGTAATTTTTAGAGTGTATTCTTTTGTGTGCTAAAATGAGTGTGTATCTATTTGTTTATTTAATTGTGAATCTATCTATCCAAACTGCTACCAATGCAAAGCATTTTCAAAAGAAAAGGCTGAATCAAAGTATAATAAAAGAAACATTGGCTGAAAACAAATTTATATAGCAGAATTTTTAAAGACTGTAACTTGAAGTGACTTTTAAGTACTAATTTGGTGAATTGCTTCATTTAAAAATATAAAGTTGGGGTGGGCAAGAGGATCATTGCCAAGCCTATCCATCTGGGTTTTTTCTCTGAACCTACATGGTGAAAGCACAGATTTCTGTAAGTTGTTGTTACACACACACACACACACACACACACACACACACACACACACACAGAGAGAGAGAGAGAGAGAGAGAGAGAGAGAGAGAGAGAGAGAGAGAGAGAGAGAGAGA
>NW_021604564.1:11331014-11347120 GCF_004785775.1 Grammomys surdaster | reverse complement strand
AGAGAGAGAGAGAGAGAGAGAGAGAGAGAGAGAGAGAGAGAGAGAGATTCCCATTGGTTTGATATAACACTCCCAAATGCTGGGAAAGAAATACTGACCTTTCCTCTTGTTCAGTTTTATTTCTGTACCCATGATAGAGAATGACATGGGTAATTAACTGACAATTTACTTGATAAAATCATATGGACATTTTTGGCTTCAGATTGTTTTAAAATTAGAGCAATCACTTCTATATATTAAAGAAATTTCCATGGTACAGTATATGAACACACAGAATGAATAATCAATACAAAATTGATCATACGTGCCATCTTTTGACACTGTGTCCCTACTGGGCCAATTTTGGCATAATCTTCCTCTCAGATAACAGACTTACAAAGAGATTTTCACCATCTCTAGAAGAAACAGACTCATGGTTTGCAGAATTACTTATTAATATTTCAAATTGCTTTTTCTTTATGCAGCTGGGGTTGTCCTTGAACTCCTGACTCTTGCTTCAACATCTCTAGTAAAGGATTAACAGGTGTGCATCACCATACAAGCCTTCCTTCTTGTCCTTTAAAACTCACATCTCTAAGGCACTTGTCCCACAGACTGTTCTAAGGAATAAGTGATATTTATTGAGCTGTCTTATTGAAAGCAACTAGTAAGTAGGAACTATTTTCAATGTTAGCTTTGAGACTGGATCACCTCATTCATGATTTTTTGTTCAGTCTCTCTCTTGCCTTATCTATAAATACAGGCTTCCTTTAAACCTAATTTTTCCTGAATCAGTTTGCTTTCATTCCCCACCTTCATGTGCCTGAGCACTGTGGAGTCCAGTCCCCCTTGTTTCCGCAACATGTTTCTCTCTACCATCCATCTATAGCATCTTGTCTAGCTCTGAGGTTTGCTTTTAGTTCTGTAGTTCTGAAATCCAAAATCAGAGCATGACATCTTGAGAAATGTCTCTAGAGGGCTGAAGGGATACTAAGCCCTAGTAGATGAAGCCAGGACCCTCTTCAGTAAGAAGAAATGTGTAGAATTCACACTCCATACTAACTCAGGATAAGACCATTGAAGTAAAGTTTTTTTTGAGCTAAGGGCAGGAGGGCAGGGCATTTGTGAAATACATTTTAAATAGCAGAAACTTAATCATCTGATAAACAAATCTGGCTGACATTATTGCTATCACATTTATGATACAGACAAGGAGGTCATGTGACAATGAATCTTGAATTTGGGTAGCAATTTACTTCAAATATATCAAAGATCTCAACATAAATCCAGATACTCTGACTCTGACAGAAGAGAAAATGGGGAATAGCCTTGAACTCATTGGCACAGGAGAAGACTTTCTGAACAGAACACAGCTATCATAGGAATTATGATCAACAATTAACAAACTTTATGAAACTGAAAACTTTCTGTAACGCAAAGGACACTCTTATTAGGACAAAGAAATAGCTTACAGAAAGGGAAAAGATTTTACAAACTACACATCTTATAGATGGCTAACACCCAAATTATACAAAGGACTCAAGAAACTAGTTATGAAGAAAACAAATAACCCAATTAAAAATGGAATATAGATCCAAACAGAGAATTCTTAATAAATGAAATTCCATTGGCTGAGAAAACTCAAAGAGATGTTCAACATCCTTAGCCAGCTACCAGGGGTATGCAAATCAAAAGTGCTTTAAGATTTTAGCTTATACCTGTCAGAATGACTAAGATAAACAAAACAATTGACAGCTCCTGTAGGAGAGGATGTGGAGTGAGGAACACTCAAACATCGCTGGCTGGAGTGCACTGTACAGCCACTATGGTAATCACTGTAGCAGTTTCCCAGGAATCTGGGAATTGATCTACCTCAAGATCCAGCTATATGACTCTTGGGCATATACCTAAAGAACATTTTCTTCTATCACAAAGACGCTCACTCAACCATGTTCACTACTGCTCTGTTCATAATAGCCAGAAGTTGGAAACAACCTATATGTCTCTCAACAGAAGAATGGATAAAGCAAATGTGGTACATTTACACCATAAAATATTACTCAGATGTTTAAAAAGATGATATCATGAAATATGCAGGAACTAAATAACAACTATCCTGAGTGAGGAATCCAGACTCAGACAGACAATTATGTATTCACTTATACGTAGATATTAGCTGTGAAGTTAGTAATCAATCTACAATTCATATAACCTCAGAGTAAGGAGATAGAGTGAACAGACAGAACTCACTGGAAAAGGGAAATAGTACTCTCTTCCCACCATCTTTCCTGCTGTGATTCTTCCTGTTCTCATCCCCATTCACTCAGCCTACTGAGTACATCCCAGCCTACTCAGAAAGACAAGAGGAATAGAGAGAGATCCTGGGAAGGGGACAATGTAGAAACCTACTGCAAAAGAAACTCCTTAGAATCTACAAACCTTACCCAAGCAAAATCTCCTAATACCTTGGGACTAGGAGCCCTAACTGACCATTTTCTACAACCAGGCAAGTCTCCTAGCAGTGGAACTGGGGCAAAAATCTACCACAAAACCTTCAACCTACAATCTGTCCTGCCTGAAAGACCTACTGTGGCCATGGTGGCATAGAATTTGTGGTCCACACCATGAGAGAGACCCTATGCCTGAAACTGCCTGGATGGCTAGGAACCAGAAGTTGAACTAAATGCAATTTGCTTTATGATACAGCTATAATTCATGAAGGGTAATGTGGTAGTTTGAATAAAAATGGCTCCACAGGCTCACAGGGACTGGCACTATTGGGAGATACGGCCTTGTTGGAATCGGTATGTCATTGTTGGAGTAAGTTTGTCACTGAAAGTGAGCTTAGAGGTTCAGATGCTCAAGCCTGGCCTATAATGTTTCATTCCCTTCCTTCTGCCATGGAATCCAGATATAGAACTCTCAGCTCCATGCACCAGGTCTGCCTGCATGCTGCCACGCTTCTTTCCATGGCAATAATGGACTGAACCTCTGAAACTAAGCCAGCCCCAATTAAGTATTTTTCTTTATCAGAGTTGTCTTGGTCATGGTGTCTTTTCATAGCAATAAAACCCCAAAGAAGATAAGGAGGGTGGCTTATTTGACTAACAGTAGATTCTGGTGAAGAAAATAGTGGCTTAAGCATGGGCATCTCTTCCCATTGTATCAGCTGTGGAGAGTAAATATGAAAAGACATTGGGATATGCCTACCATTGGTGATCTACTTCCTTCAGCAAGACACTACTTCCTAATGCCTTACAAGCTACACAACAGCAACAAAAGCAAGAGACCAAGTTTTAAACAGATCTACTTATATGTGATTTTCCACTCCAAACCACAACACAGGACCTTCCAATTAGGGTGTGCAAATGTGTACTTCTTATAAACCACCATATTTCAATCTCTAAAATATCATAAATTTGTCTTGGCAGAGAAAAACTTAAAATCCAGAGTCAAACTTCTCTTAATGATCTTTCAGGATAGTCAATATTTTTGGCTGGAAGACTTATATTTAGGTTGTGATAGTGAAGTCTTCAGAACTAAGATTTCTTTTTCTTTGTCTTGTTTTATGATATCTTTATTATTTAAAACAAAATTTAAATTTTAAGTATATTTTGATCATATTATCCCCTACCCCAAGTCCTTCTAAATCTTCTACTACTCCCTACCCACCAAACTTGAATCAAGCACACTTCTCTCTCTTGGGATGGTTCCACTCCCACTGTTAAGCTTTCCTTGGCAGGTATCTTATGGCTCTGGCATCTCCGAAATTGTGGGGTCTCCCAGGCAATCCAACTTCATCTTCACAGTTTCACACATTGGCCTTCCTGTGCCTCTGCAAAAGGACACCCCTGGCACACACAATGTCTCATTGGTTTTCCTTAGTTTTAGAGGAAGATACCATAACCCCTTTCTTCTATCGACTCTAAAGCCAGAACAGTGTGGCCAAAGCTGCCACGTTCTGCTGTATGCCAGGGCTAGAGCATGATCACTTCATTCAATTACATCATCACTAATTTTCTGTTTTCAAAGGTTTCCTTCATTGCCTAAGCTTGGGTGTCCTGAAATTTGCTCTGCAGGCCAGGTTGACCTTAAACTCAGATATCTTCCCTGCCTCTGCGTCTAGAGTGCTGGAATTAAAGGTGTGCACTACCATATCTGGCTCTAAAGTTTTATTTAATTTCTTTGTAAAAGTTGGAAGCTTAGCTGGGTGAGATCTTGCTCTGAGGTCTCCCTTCCCTTTATTTCGTTTAACATCAGGCTTTTCTTTAATCTACTTATCTCCTTGAACACAGGACTTAACACCATTGCTCTTCCTGGTGTCCTCTTTCTCCTCAAATTGTATGTTTTGTAACTTTCCTTGCTCAGCCTGCTTTTCTTCATTTTAGATTTGCATGAAAGAGATCACTAACGACTAATGACTATGTAATAGAGTCAATAACAGGGTGTTTTGAGATTTCTTTTGCCAATGGAATTAATACTTTAGCCTAAGGCAGACTTTTTGGACAAGGACAAAAGACAACCACATTATTTGCCAAAATGTCAAAAAAAAAAAAAAACAAAAAACAAAAAACAAAAAACAAAAAAACCTGTCTAGGCCACATACTAAAATTTGCCTCTGAAACCTCTTGATCTGGGTCTCTATAATTCAAATCACCTCAGCCCTACTGTCTTCCATGTTCTTACTAGGATGGCCCATTAAGCTCTATTTAAACATTTAACTGCTTTTCTAATCCACTGGAGACCACATTCTTCCAAACAGGAGCACAGTCAGGCCTATAACAATAATACCCCACTCATGGTACCTTAGGAGTCTACAGCTGTGAACCATCACTACAGCAAGTCATATAATGAAAACATTTTAATTAGGGTTGGTTTACAGTATCAGAGGCTTAGTCCAGTGTCCTCATGTCAGGAACCATGAAGGTATGCAGGCCGACATGGTGCTGGAGAAGGGACTGAGAGTACTACATTTAGATCTTCTGGCAACAAGAAGAGAATGAGACACACTAGGCCAGGGTTGAGCTTTGGAGAACTCAAAGTACATCTTCATTGACAAACTTCCTCCAATAATGCCATACCTACTCCAAGATGGCCACATCTCCTCATAGTGCCAGTTCCTAAGAGCCCATGGGATCATTTTCATTCAAACTACCACACTCTTTTAAGTTTATTATAAAAATATTTTTGTTACATTTATTTATTCATTGTGCGTATGTGTGGGCCCGTGTTGTAGCTAGTGCTTGGGAATCAGAGGACAAGTTTTTGGGAGTCAGTTTTATGTTTTCGCCATGTGAACTCTGGGGATTGAACTTGGGCAGTCAAGGCTTGGTAGCAGCTGCCTTTACTTGCTGAGCTATCTCAATGGCCCATAAGTAGATTCTTGTCAGTTATTTGGTTGCAATACCAGTAAGAATGACACAGAACGTGAGGAAGAAAGGGAGACAGAAAGAGACTGGAGTTAGTGAGAAGAGATCCAGATAAACAAGTGACTGAATGAATGAGTATGGAGCTACTTAAATGCAGTGGAGTTTGGAATTTCTTCCAAATGTGATGACAATTTATTTCTCCTTCAAAGACATTCAAATTCACGATAGTATTGAGTGTCATACTTTCTTCATCAATGGAGCAGAGCACTGGAGACTAATACTTTCAGTAAGTTAAAATGAGAGATTTTAGAGGTTTTGACAACAGGCCAAAAGAGGATTTTAATGGCACACACACACACACACACACACACACACACACACACACACTAATTCAATGAAAACATACTTAGTAAAAGTCCCATTTTCTCAGAATGCTTCTACTGTCCAGTAGGGAATTAGAGGAGCTTTCTTGCAGAAACAAAACGGAAAAGTGTAGATGATAGTTACAGTGGCCTTCAGTAACGTAACCACTTTACCTTATAATGAAGCAGGCCAGGCCTCAGGCCTGTCAACCTCCAAAACACAGGGACTCCTTGTGTCTAGTGTACAAAGTCAGTAACTACTACCTAAAACTGGTGAAGAGGGTGGAGGAAGGTAAGGGAAAGAAGATGATTTAACTTAGGTTACACAAAAATGAAGGAGATAATAGAGGAAATCATAAAAATGGTATGAAATTGTCTTCCCCTGGGAGATGGAAACCAAGGTTGGTTCAAGGGAATCCTGGAATAGTCTGGGCTAGCTTTGTAACTTGTTTATCTCAGGCATTCTTCATACCAGCAAAAATATGAGAAACTTTATAACTTAATATCTTGTGCATATTCTGAATAATAATGTGTGAATGAATTTTATCATCTGTATGTATATCTATATCTATCATCAATACCATTTATTGATGATGACTATTGATATATATGTATATATATGCATATATATATAAAACCATTACCATCATCTATTCATTGTCTATGTTCTATCACTTATGTAAGTATACATGCATATATGTATCAATGTTTTGTCATCTGTTCTACTTGATTGTATTTTTCTAGAAATTCCACACACTATTGATATTGTTAAGATTCTAGTGGAAATTGGCTGTTAAGTATCAGTAGAATTTTTCTAGAATGAATGAGAAGAATTTTTGTCAAAATTGGACAAAGAAGCCAAGATTCAATTAAGAAGAGGGTTTATAGACAAACTATTGACCAACTTTTGGTTGTCATAAATGATGCTAACATATATTATGTCATAGAATCAGCTTTCCAGGAGTCAAGAAAGTCCAGGTAGCTGCTAATGCATTTTGTTTGTAAATGGCTGTAAGCATATCCCAGGAAGACATTTCCATTTCAATCAATAAATAGATTAGGAACAGCTTTCATTACTAATGTAGGTGAGCATCATATAGTGAGCTGAAAGCTCAAAGAGAGTGACATACAGAAAAGGTGAATTTTCTTTCTTGTCCTGTGTTTGTTTCTTAGAGCTTCTCCTTCTCATGACTTTGGTTCTGGAAAAGGATTTATATAATTGCTTTCTGTAGATTTTCAATCTTTCAGGCATGGGTTGACTTAACACGGCAGCTTCTCTGTGTCTCCAGTTTATAGATGGTACAACATGGACTTTCTAATATTTGTTGCATGAATAAAGTCCTATTTATTCCTTACTAATAAGGAGAATCTTAGTTTGCAAATAGCCAAACAGTAGAGGACATTAGAATACATTGGTATCTGATGGGCACTGGCAAAATGAGCAAGATCACAGCATCTCATCTACAGGTATATTAAAAAGCCCTCAGGATGATGAGTATGAGCATACCCCTTTAATATACAAAGATGTGCTGGTGTATTTTCCACTGGAAATTAAGTTGTCTCTTTACAGTCCACAGTTTTTCTTTTTATTTATAAATTAGGAGTGATCTCATTAGATTTGGCTTGATTGTTTCTACTATAGTAACAAGAATAGTAATGATCTCACAAGCCTTCTTACATTTTCCTTTGGGGGCAGATTTTATAAGAACCTTATACAGGACTTTAAAAGCCTCTCAAGGGTAAAAAGTCAAGCTCACTGCCAAATTCAGTGCAATACCTTTAGATCTGGGTAAATTCTCTTCTCAGAGTTCCAAGAATGTTTCAGTATCCCTAGCCTTTGTAGGAAATGACTTTCCTTACTTTTCAGTAAGTCCGAGAATCTTATAAATCAGTTACCAGGCACCGGGATGTATTTTCCAAGAGAATTTTGTGAGTTTGCTTTCATAAAGTCAATCTTTGTTCTTTAAAAAATTTCAGATCATATGTGATTCCATTCATTAATTTGTAGTATGAAATTCTAAAGTCTTATTTATATAACCATTTCTTCTAATTATGTTCCATTATAAGAAAGATAGATTCTTATTGGAGTTATGTAAATTAGAATATGGTCATGAAAATAAGAATGCAGTTATTTGCATAAGTTCACTGAGTTTTCCAATTATAGAAAGATCAAGGACAGAGAAAAAAATAAGCGTTTTATTTCTGTTCTCAAAAGTACGATCTACTAAACTGCTGTTGCAGATAACTTAAAAGGAAAGGAAGGAGAGTAACAACAACCACAAGCTACAACATTGAAGTCAGTGAAATTGAGCTAACACGGTAACATAAAGTCCCTGGTTTATTTCTATTTTCTATTTTTTAACTTGAATGTTTTTCCCTACAGGACAACCTAATCATCCTATACAATCTCAGTACTAACCGTTTTGCCAATATTTGTGAAGGTGACTTTCAAGATTTTCTTTTACCTCAATATGTAGTCTGATAGAGTTTGTGGGTTAAATGTTAGGTGGGAGTGTGAGAAACATCAAATACCTCTTTTAATGAACTCCAAACCTTCCAAGTGCTTAACATGTAATGTGACACACATGTCCCATTTTATTCTCTGCTCTGACTCCAGTGCTTGGTTTTTGGACAGTTCAGAGTCCTGTGAGAACTCCTCATAGGGACAAGAAGCTCAAATTTAGTGGCTGCCGGAAATTCAGTTACTGATCTGAATAGCCAATGTTTGTTAGTGATGGGTAGAGAGATGGAAGAGACATGGTTGTAAGAGATTGTCGGGCACTGCTCGCAGGCTGGGGCGCAGGGCAGCGGGCGGTGGAGCGGTGGTCCTGGGGCGCGCTGTTCAGTCGTTCTGGGCAGAGCCGACCACGGAGAGAAAGGATTCTCATTACCCTGTGCTGGCGCACAGCAGCGGGCAGGGCATCTCAAAAACTGTGGCTCTCAAGAGAAAGTGTCCCACGGCCCACTAGAACAAAAGACTTATCTCTCCCACTCCCGCCCAGCAGCGTGGGTTTTGGCTTATGCAATGAGTCCAAGATTTCAAGAGACATGTGGAGTTAAACACGTCCAGATTTATTGACACGGTGATGGGTTTGGATGGTAAAGAGCTCTCCCAAAACATGTCGGAAGGGGTTTGTTTATATATTGGAAGCGGGCGGGGCTTCAGGTAACACGTAAATTTTGAGGCAGAGACCTGTTAGTCTCGTGTCTTACGTGACCTAGCAAGGGCTTTATACTAGGCCTCTGGGTTTGGAGGCGTGGCCGAACACCCAGGATTCTACAGTCCAACAAGGGATGTGGGGACTGAAAGCATAAAAGAAGAAAGGAGAAGCAGAAGAAACAAGAATGAAAGGTTTTGGAGTGCATTATAGTGTCCTAGAGATTGAGCACTCACATTATTGTTAGCACAGACACGATGATTAGGAAGAAAGGCTGTCATGATTGTGCTGGAGCCTAGAGGTAGAAGCAATTTCAAAAAGGAGAGAAGCTTTACTTTGCTGAGATGTTCTTGGTATGAGATAGGATAAAATACAGGCAAATCTGAGACAGAGTAGAGATAGAGATAGAGGTGGATAAGGATATGGAGATCCATAGATAGATAGATAGATAGACAGATAGATAGATAGATAAATAGATATAGATGATAGATAGATATAGATAATAGATAGATGAGAGATAGATTATAGATAGATGATTGATAGATAGATAGATGTGGAGATAGATAGATGATAGAGGTGATATGGAAGGGAAAATAATGTCTCCCCTCAAGCCTTCTTGAAGTCTTTTGTGATCTGAGTCAAGGATCCCACCAAAAATATAACATTTACTGTCCTGTTTGACTGCATGGAGATGATGTTCATTTTGTATGACGATATCTCAGATAAGAATGTTAAAATCACAATGAGCCTTGCCTAACACCTTAATGTGTTATGATTTTTTTGAGTACTGCATTTCTCCTTTTCTGTTTATAATTCTACAATATTTTCTCTCACATGCAAAAATCTCCATTTGCAGTAAAATAGATGGCTTAACCTGATAGAATTTGTGTGACCCATGGTTTTATCTTATCAGATTGCAAACTTAACTAAGGCACCTCTGAAGCTATCCTATAATCCCATTTATTGAAAAAAGGGAAAAGAATAAAAAGAGCTTCTTAGCAGTTCCTTGAGATGTAACTCAAAAGTCAGCAAAATCATACCTATGGCTACTGCCAAGGCACCTTACCATGGCTCACGCTCTCACATGTTCACCTCAGGTTTTGATGTATCTACTACTTTCCAGAAACAACCCTCTTTGTATATGCTTGCTCTTAAAGCTAACTTTAAATAAATTTCTTTCTCAATTCTGCCTCCTCTGGATTCTTCTGAGAATATTCACTTCAGTAAACTCATGAATCCAGGCTTTACCCTTCTAGAGATCTCTTTAAAGTGAGCTGGTTGGTACAGGTGCCAGCATGGACTGTCTCCAGATCCTGTCCCACTGCCATTTATCATTTCTACCTAGGGAAACTTGCAGACAGGTGGAGAACTCTATAACAACATCATCTCATAAACATAAAAACATGAGGCACAAGCTCAGTTTCTCACAGTGGAGGTTGGAAGTCCAACCTTCTTATTTAGACAAGAGGCCAGCCCCTATTTCTCAGCAATGAGAAATCTGGGATTCCAACCAAACCTTTCTTTGCCTGAGAACCATTTATGGCTTATATTGACTATGAACTTGTCAGAATCTAGAATCACCTTACTAAAGGTTATCATGATAAACTTAATTAAAATGAGACGATCCACATAAAATGTAAACTGGCACAATTTCCAGGCCTGGTTTGGTCCTGGACTGCACTGGCCTTCATGACCTCATTGCCTTGTGCTTTTTGGTGTGAACACCAAGAATGACTTCCTTGCCAACATGATGCACTGCAGTCTTGAACTCTGAGCCGAAGTCAATCCTTCCTCCAGTTGCTTGTCCTCACATTTAAGATAGTTTGTCACAGCCATGTGGAAATTAAATAATAGAGACGCTGAGTCTAGGTTTTTCTTTTTCTTTATTCTTCTCTCATACAATCCATACATTCTGACCACTGCTTCTCCTTCCTCCTCTCCTCCCATCATCCCCCCCTCTCCAGATCCACCACTCTTCTGCTTCCCTTCAGAAGGGAGCAGGCCTCCCAATTATATCAAGGGAACACAGACTTTATATATAGTTAGGGGAAAATTCCTACCTCAGTATCCTGGGAGTGAATACCTATTTTAAACAAGGAACCAGCAAAGTTTCTATGTAGGATTTGTATTTTTCAGACAGTTACTTTAAAGCCTGGGGTTTAATTAAGCTTCAAAAAAGACACATAAGAATCTTAAGGTCCTCAATGTCCCAAGGTGGTTACTCTGACTAGTATGGAGTTCCTGAGTTCAGAAGAAGCAACCCATCTTCCAGGTGGAAAGATGATGCCTTCAAAATTGACCAGCTGTAGGTCTAGATTATTGGTTTGAGTCATCAAGATTCTGGGTCACGGTTCTACAACTTTTAGGAAAATTAATTTTGACACTTGTTAAGATGATGAGAAAATTCTCTAAGACTTTTGAGCCACATGTTGAAGGCTTCAAAGAGAAAAGAGACATAGAGATCCTCATATGCAAAACAAGAGGAGGTTTCAAGGAAGTTTCAGGCACTAAGTGGAAGTAGGTTAGTGATTTAATATCAAGGAACAGGAAACTCACTCAATTGACCCAACAGCATTCATGCTGAGACAAGCCAGGGTAATAAGATATTAAATGGTAGGGAAGCATTCCTGCTGATGTGGCAATGCAAATTTGGTAAGCATACAGTGGCGGGGGACATTCAGTGACATAAAAGGATGTTGTCACTTTGAGGTCTAGAAACTAAGAGGGCTCACTGATGCCCTATATGCCTTTCTGTTTTCATTTTTATGAACACTAAATATGTTTTACACAGCTTAACTTGCCATGTGTAAAATGTATTTTTCTCTGCGGCTTTTAAGATCCTTCTTTATTATTATTATTATTTAAAACAGTTTTTAAATTTAAATATATATTGATCATATTCTCCCCCTGTGAGTCTTTCCAGATCCTTTGTGCCTACCCAGCTTCACGTTCTTTTTCTAAAAGCAAACAAAACCCAAACATAACAACAGAGACCCAAAAACCAAGAAAAAAAATAAACCATACCAAAAAGGAAAAACAAACAACCCAGCCACCAAACTGTAACCAATAAAAATACACCAATAAAAGCACACACATACACACACACTCACACACACACTCACACACACATACACACACACACAGACACACACACACACACACACACACATCCCAAAACAAAACAAACAAACAAACAACAACAAAAAATGTGGAGTCTATGGAGTCTATTATATGTTAGTCAACTACTTGTGAACATGAACATGGAACCTGTCCTGGAGTGGCTGACATAGCCAGTGTCACTCTGTTAGAGAGAATTGAGTTTCCCTCTCCCAGCAGGCATAAGTGAAAGTACAGTTGGAAAGTTTAACTCTAGTGCTGTGTTTTCATTCATTCATTCATTCATTCATTCATTCATTCATTCATTCATTATTCATTCATTCATTATTCATTCATTCATTCACTTTTTAACAATGTAACAACGTAAAATACAATAAGGCATAAAGCAATCATATAAACATTAGAAAAGACAAACCAGCAGGAAAAAGAAAACAAGAGCCCAAAGAGAAGACACAAGAATCAGAAATTTACTCCTTTCCACACTCAGAAATCCCATGAAAGCACTAGACTGGAAGCCATGATACATATGTAGGGGACCTGGTGCAGAGGTCCACGCAGGTGCTGTGCATGCTGACTCAGTCTCTGTGCGTTCATATGAGCATTGCTTCTGTTGAGTTAGAGGTCCTTGTTTTCTCTGTGTCCACCATTCTCTCTGGCTCTTCCAGTCTTTCCATCTTTTCTTTTTTTGGTTCTGTGTGCTCTGAGGGGAGAGATTTAGTGGACACATTTAGATCTGAGTTATAAACAAGGTCTCTCATTCTGCATACTGCCTGGCTGTGGGTCTCTGTGTTTGTTCCCATCTGCTGTAGGAGGAAGCACCTCTGATGATGAACAAGGCACTGATCTATGGATATAGCAAAGTATCCTCATGAGTCATTTTATCACTACATTTCTTTCTTTGGATGAATATTATATGGTCTTACCATAGACCTCTGAGCTATCTAGTCTCAGATTCTTGGTCACTCAAGCAACACTGGGTATGGGTTACATGTCATGGAGTTAGCCTTAAGTCAAATCAGTTATTGGTTGTTTAATCTCACAAGCTTTGTGTCACAAGTGCTGTAGCAATAATGTGTAGGGCATTGTAAAGAAAGGATTTCTATCTGGCTTGGTGTTTGTTTCTTCTTTTGAGAGCATGAAGAATATGTCCCTGTACCAAATCTGCTGGATTTTAGGGGTGAAGGCTTTATGTAGGCACTGGCTCTGCATCTCGATCTTCAATGAGTTGTGTAGGTGTTGTATAAACTATTAAAATGCAAGCTTTATAAATCGTGAGTGCTTAGAAGTAAGACATGAGCTTTTTCTTCCTGTCACTTACACATTTTCATATTAATTTATAGGAGCATTCTAAATGTATTAAAATGTAAAGTTAATATCTCAAATGTTAGATACATTTTTGTAATGTCTTTTACAGTAAAATTTACTTCAGTGTATCAGAGGTTATTCACTTTACATTTTACACATGTAAATAAGTTAAATATATGAATACACACAATGTACATTATCTGCAGGTACATTTAGTAATATCATAAAACAAACTTATGAATCATTCTACAAATCACAATGGACATATTTTATATATTAAGAGAGAAGTGGTGTCTAACTTTTTGATATCTGCTTAATTTTGAATTTGTTGTCTATCAGCTGATGTTAAACAGGTTTATGGAGATGGTATTACTGAAAGTGGATACTGAAAAGAGAAATTGCAGTGGATTTGACATTAAATGCAAAGTAGATAAATTTCATCCTTAGTGGTAGCTTAAAACAAACCTAGTACATTAAAAAAAATTTACTCTCTGCCTGTCTCTGTCTCTCTGTCATTGTCTCTGTCTCTCTCTCTGTGTGCATGCGTTTGTGTGTGTGTGTGTGTGCATGTGTGTGTGCGTGCATGTGATGTGTGTGCCACAGAAACTATGTGGAGGTCAAAGGGCAACTTATGGGAGTTAGCTCTTTCTTTTTGTTGGTCCAGTAGACTGAATTCAGATTGCCAGGCTTGACAACAGACTTGTGTCTACCTGATGAACCATCTTTCAGGCCCCTTTAGAGAATCTTTTAGAATTATTGTGAGTCTGTCCATGTAAGGACTCTACTTACAGTATATGTGGTGTAAGTTCAAAGTGACTTAGGATCTGTCAAACATTTTCTACTATGGAAAAACTCCTGTTAAGCAAAGAAAGAGTTGAGATGGTTTTAGTTAACCTATATTACACAGAAGCAATACTTCTAAGCAAATAAAAAATAATCTTTGTTGCCAGCCTTGATGGGAGGTAAGACAGATCCCACTTAACTAATTCAAGAACAATTTACCAGATACATAACCACAGGTACCCTAACTGAACCCCAAAACTGATGCAAAACTTACAAAGTTCATAGAGAACTGGAGAAAGGAAGGGTATCTGGGGTGGCCAAACTGACGAGACATTCTACATCTTCTAAAGAAATCCATTCGGTTTCAGGGAGGGTCCATGTAATCTTCTTGAATTTAGAGAGAGTGAAATGGAGCCAGGTCCTTTCAAGAATGTTGTCTGGTTAGATAATTTCAAAATGCAGGAGATAAGACTTTTTCAGACCCTTCCATACATAAACTTTACACATGTATGTATATGTGTATGATGTACATGTGTATGACATGTATATGATGTATATGCATATGCATATATATATATATATATATATATATATATATATATATATATAAAGGGCATATATTAGAATGAGTAACAAGCTGAACCCCAGCTAATCCAACTATGGTTGGCTAAGAATGGGGAACACCTTCTTAAAGGAAAAGGGGAGGGAGAATGGGAAGGTGGTTTTGGATGGGTTGACCAGGAAGGGGTACAACACTTGAAGTGTAAATAAATAAAATAACCAACTTAAAAAAAATGGAAAGTCCATAACTCCAATAGTTGTTTAGAGCATAAGGCTGGCTGTTTCTGATCTTCAGTATATG
This sequence comes from Grammomys surdaster, assembly GCF_004785775.1. NCBI lineage: Eukaryota > Metazoa > Chordata > Mammalia > Rodentia > Muridae > Grammomys > Grammomys surdaster. The sequence continues at coordinate 11,332,185 of NW_021604564.1, read as the reverse complement.
CTGGAATCCTAACGAAATTGGTTCTAATGCCTGTGAAGGAATGGACTTGATAGCAAGACTGGGGCAAGCAGGCAAAGAACAAAAGCTTCTTTCTTCCATGCCCTTGTATAGGCCCAAAAGATCTGGATTAAAGGTGTGTCCTCCTACCTCAAATGTCCAGATTAGAAATAGATATGCCTACTTCAAATTAAGCAAAAGTCCTTCACAGATGTGACTCCATTTTTGGGACTTAGTTAACTCCAGATGTCATCAAGTTTACAATCCAGAATCGCCATCAAAACTCCTTTAGGAGAGAAACTGTCAGGGACACCATGCAGTTCCCAACAGAGAGCCATGATGCTAATGTGGGACAAAATATTAGGATGTATAAATTTTAGGTAATAAAAGTTCATAATATCCAAGATACAACTCACAGACCACATGAAGCTCATGAACAAGGAAGACTAAAGTGTGGGTGCTTTGGCTCTTTTTAGAAGGGGTAACAAAATACTCATGGGAGCAAATATGGAGACAAAACATGGGACAGAAACTGAAGGAGGGGCCGTCCAGAGACTGCTCCACCTGGGAATCTATCTCTTGTGCAGTCACCAAAGGTAGACACTGCTGACAGGAACCTGATATAGCTGTCTCCTTAGAGGTCTGCAAGAGCCTGAAATATACAGAGGCAAATGCTCACAGCTAACCATTGAGCTGATCATGGGGTTCCCAATGGAGGAACAAGAGAGAAGACTGAAGGAGCTGAAGGGGTTTGTGGCCCCATGAAGAAAGCAACACTACCCACCAACCAGAGCTCCCAGGGTCTAAATCACCAGACTGGGAGCACACAGGGAGGGACCCATGGCTCCAGCTGTATATGTAGGGGAGGATGACAGTGTCAGGCAAAGGTGGGTGAGGAAGTCCTTGGTCCAGTGAAGCCTGAACACCCCAGTATGGGGAAAATTGTGGGTAGGGAGGTTGGAGTAGGAGGGTGGATGGAGGCATATCCTCATAGAAGCGGGGTGGGGGATGGGATAGGGGGTTCCTGGGTGGGGGAAAAGGAGATTGCATCTGAAAGGTAAATAAAATATCCAATAAAAAAGAATAATACCTCTGGGCTGGAGCAGACACAGAGTCGGTCTGCTCCCGTCCTGTGGAGAAACTGAATCCTGAGTCATCCAGGAGCCACTGCACT
>NW_021604564.1:11324355-11331004 GCF_004785775.1 Grammomys surdaster | reverse complement strand
CAGCTGGTAAGAACTCCATCTCACTCCCTAAACCCCAGAGATAGATCGGGGAGCCAGGGACATCCAGGGCACAGCAGCTACCCAAACCCCGCCCCTCCAGAATTCCACTTCCCTTCTGCCCCTGTCTGGTCCTCTGGGCTGGAGCACACACAGAGTTGGTCTGCTCCTGTCCTCTGGAGAAATTGAATCCTGAGTCATCCAGGAGCCACTGCACTCAGAGCAGCTGGAGCCACTGCACTCAGAGCAGCTGAAACTGAATCCTGAGTCATCGAGGACCCACTGCACTCAGAGCAGAAGGATTTCCAGATCCAAGAGGTGGCCTGAGTCCCAGGAGTTATTCCACCCAGGAGATTAGGAGCATAAGACCACAGAGACCTCTGGACTCTGAGGAGCTCTGCAATAAGCAAGATAACTGGAAATACAGACTCCAGTTTTACACAGTGAGAGCAGGTACCACTAGAGTTAACCAGATGGCGAAAGGCAAGCACAAGAACATAAGCAACGGAAACCAAAGTTTCTTGGCATCATCAGTGCCCAGTTCTCCCAATATAGTAAGCCCTGAACACCCCATCACACCTGAAAAGCAGGACTCAGAATTAAAATCACTTCTCATGATGATGATAGAGGATTATAAGAAGGAATTAAGTAACTCCCTTAAAGAAATACAGGAGAGTACAAGTAAACAGATAGAAGCCCTTAAAGAGGAATCACAGAAATCCCTTAAAGAAATGCAAGAAAACACAAAGAAGGAATTAAACAAAAACATTCAGGATCTGAAACTGGAAATAGAAACAATAAAGAAAGTTCAAAGGGAGACAACCATGGAGATAGAAAACCTAAGAAAGAGATCAGGAGTCACAGACGCAAGCATCACCAACCGAATACAAGAGATAGAAGAGAGAATCTCAAATGCAGAAGATACGGTGGAAAATATTGACACAGTTGTCAAAGAAAATGCAAAATGCAAAAAACTCCTAACTCAAAACATCCAGGAAATCCAGGACACAATGAGAAGACCAAACCTAAGGATAATAGGTATAGATGAGAATGAAGATTCCCAACTTAAAGGGCCAGTAAATATCTTCAACAAAATTATTGAGGAAAACTTCCCTAACCTAAAGAACAAGATGCCCATAAACATACAAGAAGCCTACAGAACACCAAATAGACTAGACCAGAAAAGAAATACCTCCCGTCACATAATAATCAAAACATCAGATGCACAAAACAAAGAAAAAATACTAAAAGCAGTAAGGGAAAAAGGTCAAGTAACATATAAAGGCAGACCTATAAGAATTACACCAGACTTCTCACCAGAGACTATAAAAGCCAGAAGAGCCTGGACTGACATCATACAGACACTAAGAGAACACAATTGCCAGCCCAGATTACTATACCCAGCAAAACTCTCAATCAATATAGATGGTGAAACCAAGATATTCCATGACAAAACCAAATTTGCACAATATCTTCCCACAAACCCAGCACTTCAAAGGATAATTGATGGAAAATGCCAACACAAGGAGGGAAACTACAACCTAGGAAAAGCAAGTAAGTAATCTTCCAACAACCCCCAAAAAAGATACAAACATAACTTTACCTCTAATAACAAAAATAACAGGAAGCAACAATCATTTTTCCTTAATATCTCTTAACATCAATGGTCTCAATTCCCCAATAAAAAGACGCAGACTATCAGACTGGATACACAAACAAGACCCAGAATTTTGCTGCATACAAGAAACGCACCTCAGTGACAAAGACAGACACTAGCTCAGAATAAAAGGGTGGAAAACAATTTTTCAAGCCAATGGTCCCAAGAAACAAGCTGGAGTAGCCATTCTAATATCAAATAAAATCGACTTTCATCCAAAATTAATCAAAAAAGATAAGGAAGGACACTTCATACTCATCAAAGGAAAAATCTACCAAGGTGAACTCTCAATTCTGAACATCTATGCTCCAAATGCAAGGGCACCTACATACATAAAAGAAACTTTACTAAAGCTCAAAACACACATTACACCTCACACAATAATAGTGGGGGATTTCAACACCCCACTGTCAGCAATGGACAGATCATGGAAACAGAAACTAAACAGAGACACTTTGAAATTAACAGAAGTTATGAACCAAATGGACTTAACAGACATCTATAGAACATTTCATCCTAAAACAAAAGAATATAACTTTTTCTCAGCACCTCATGGTACCTTCTCCAAAATAGACCATATAATTGGTCACAAAACAAGCCTCTACAGATACAAAAAGATTGAAATAATCCCTTGCATCTTATCAGATCACCACGGACTAAGACTGGTCTTTAATAATGACAAAAACAATGGAAAACCCACGTACACATGGAAACTGAACAACTCTCTATTCAATGATGACTTGGTCAAGGAAGAAATAAAGAAAGAAATAAAAGACTTTTTAGAATTCAATGAAAATGAGGACACATCATACCAAAACTTGTGGGACTCCATGAAGGCAGTGCTAAGAGGAAAGCTCATAGCTCTAAGTGCCTACAAAAAGAAACTGGAAAGAGCACACACTAACAAGTTGGCTGCACAACTAAAAGCTCTAGAACAAAAAGAAGCAAATACACCCAGGAGGAGTAGAAGGCAGGAAATAATCAAACTCAGGGCTGAAATCAACCAAATAGAAACAGAAAGAACAATACAAAATATCAATAAAACCAGGAGTTGGTTCTTTGAGAAAATCAACAAGATAGATAAACCCTTAGCCAGATTAACCAGAGGGCACAGAGACAGTATCCAAATTAATAAAATCAGAACTGAAAAGGGAGACATAACAACAGAAACTGAAGAAATTCAAAAAATCATCAGATCCTACTACAAAGGCCTATACTCAACAAAACTGGAAAACCTGGATGAAATGGACAATTTCCCAGACAGATACCAGGTACCGAAGTTAAACCAGGAGCAGATAAACCATCTAAATAGTCCCATAACCCCTCAGGAAATAGCAGCAGTCATCAAAAGCCTCCCCACTAAAAAAAGCCCAGGACCAGATGGTTTTAGTGCTGAATTTTATCAGACCTTCAAGGAAGACCTAATACCAATTCTCTTCAAACTATTCCACAAAATAGAGACAGAAGGAACACTACCCAATTCGTTCTATGAAGCTACAATTACACTCATACACAAACCCCACAAGGACCCGACAAAGAAAGAGAACTTCAGACCAATCTCCCTTATGAACATCGATGCAAAAATACTCAATAAAATTCTAGCAAACCGAATCCAAGACCACATCAAAACAATCATCCATCATGATCAAGTAGGTTTTATCCCAGGAATGCAGGGATGGTTCAATATTCGGAAATCCATCAATGTAATCCACTATATAAACAAACTTAAAGAAAAAAACCACATGATCATCTCACTAGATGCTGAGAAAGCATTTGACAAAATTCAACATCCCTTCATGATAAAAGTCTTGGAAAGATCAGGAATTCAAGGCCCCTACCTAAACATAGTAAAAGCAATTTACAGCAAACCAGTAGCCAACATCAAGCTAAATGGAGAGAAACTTGAAGCAATCCCACTAAGATCAGGGACTAGACAAGGTTGCCCACTCTCCCCCTACCTATTCAATATAGTACTGGAAGTCTTAGCCGGAGCAATTAGACAGCAAAAAGAAGTCAAAGGGATACAAATAGGAAAGGAAGAAGTCAAAATATCGCTATTTGCAGATGATATGATAGTATACTTAAGTGACCCCCAAACTTCCACCAGAGAACTCCTAAACCTGATAAACAACTTCAGCAAAGTGGCTGGTTATAAAATCAACTCAAACAAATCAGTAGCCTTCCTCTACATGAAAGATAAACAGACTGAAAAAGAAATTAGGGAAATGACACCCTTCACAATAGTTGCAAATAATATAAAATACCTTGGTGTGAATCTAACCAAGCAAGTGAAAGACCTCTATGACAAGAACTTCAAGTCTCTGAAGAAGGAAATTGAAGAAGATCCCAGAAGATGGAAAGATCTCCCATGCTCATGGATTGGCAGGATTAATATAATAAAAATGGCCATCTTGCCAAAAGCAGTCTACAGATTCAATGCAATCCCCATTAAAATCCCAACTCAATTCTTCACAGAGTTAGAAAAGGAAATTCTCAAATTCATATGGAATAACAAAAAACCCAGGATAGCGAAAACTATTCTCAACAATAAAGGAACTTCTGGAGGAATTACCATCCCTGACCTCAAGCTGTACTACAGAGCAATAGTGATAAAAACTACCTGGTATTGGTACAGAGACAGGCAGGAAGATCAATGGAATAGAATTGAAGACCCAGAAATGAACCCACACTCCTATGGTCACTTGATCTTTGACAAAGGAGCTAAAACTGTCCAGTGGAAAAAGGACAGCATTTTCAACAAATGGTGCTGGTTCAACTGGAAGACAACATGTAGAAGAATGAAAATTGATCCATTCTTATCCCCTTGTACAAAGCTCAAGTCTATGTGGATAAAGGACCTCCACATAAAACCAGATACACTGAAACTAATAGAAGAGAAGGTGGGGAAAAGCCTCGAATACTTGGGCACAGGGGAAAAGTTCCTGAACAGAACTCCAATGGCATATGCTCTAAGATCGAGAATTGACAAATGGGACTTCATAAAATTGCAAAGTTTCTGTAAGGCAAAGGACACTGTCAATAGGACAAAACGACAACCAACAGATTGGGAAAAGATCTTTACCAATCCTTCATCTGATAGAGGGCTAATATCCAATATATACAAAGAACTCAAGAAATTAGACTCCAGACAACCAAATTACCCTATTAAAAAATGGGGTGTAGAGCTTAACAAAGAATTTTCAACGGAAGAAACTCGAATGGCCGAGAAGCATCTAAAGAAATGTTCAGAATCCTTAGTCGTCAGGGAAATGCAAATCAAAACAACCCTGAGATTCCATCTCACACCAGTCAGAATGGCTAAGATTAAAAACTCAGGTGATAGTAGATGCTGGCGAGGGTGTGGAGAAAGAGGAACACTCCTCCATTGTTGGTGGGACTGCAAGATGGTGCAACCACTTTGGAAATCAGTCTGGCGGTTCCTCAGAAAATTGGACATAGCATTACCCGAGGATCCAGCTATACCACTCCTAGGCATATACCCAGGAGATGCTCGAACATATAACAAGGACATATGCTCAACTATGTTCATAGCAGCCTTATTTATAATAGCCAGGAGCTGGAAAGAACCCAGATGTCCTTCAACTGAGGAATGGATTCAAAAAATGTGGTATATTTACACAATGGAGTATTACTCAGCTATTAAAAACAATGAATTCGAGAGGTTCCTAGGTAAATGGATGGAACTAGAAATTATCATCCTGAGTGAGGTAAGCCAATCACAAAAGAAGACACATGGTATTCACTCACTGATTATTGGATATTAGCCTAGAACCTTGAAATGCCCAAGATGCAACTCACAGGCCACATGAAGCCCATAAAGAAGGAAGACCAAGTGAGGGTGATTCGGTCCTTCTTAGAAGGAGCAACAAAATACTCAAGGGAGCAAATATGGAGACAAAGTGAGGGACAGAAACTGAAGGAGGGGCCGTCTCAAGACCACCCCACCTGAGTATCTATCCCATGTGCAATCACCAAAGGTAGATGCTGATGTGGAAGACAGGAAGTGCATGCTGATAAGAGCCTGATATGGATATCTCCTCAGAGGCCTTCAAGAGTCAGACATATTCAGAGGCAGATGCTCACAAGTAGCCATTGAACTGATCATGGGGTTCTCAATAGAGGAGTTAGAGTGAAGACTGAAGGAGCTGAAAGGGTTTGTGGCACCATGAGGAGAGCAACAATACCAACCAACCACAGCTCCCAGGGTCTAAACCACCAGCCTGGGAGCACTTAGGGGGGGATCCAGGGCTTCAGCTGAATATGTAAATGTGGAGGGCCCTGCTGGGCATAGGTGGAAGAAGAGAACCTTGACCTCATGAAGGCTGGATGCCCCAGGGGGTGGGAATTTTGAGGGTGGGGAGGTGGGAGTGGGGGGGTGTAGATAGAGGTTACATCCACAGAGAAGAAGGAGGAGGGGCGAGGGGATTGGGGGTTCCGAGGGGGTGGTGGGGGATGGGGTAAGGGGACAACATAGGAAATGTAAATAAATCATCCAATAAAAAAAAAATCTAAAGCTATACACACCACTGCTTTAGAAAAAAAAAAGAATAATAAAACTTACTCTGGAGACATCTTCAAGAAGTGGATAGATCAGTTGGTGTAAAAGAAACAGAGAATTTAGGAAAGATAATTTGGAGGTTTTATGTTCCTCAAGGTCAATGGTGATAAAGACATTAGTCAGAGAGTTAAAAGTAGGATTAGAAGAAATGAAAATGATCAGAAAAGTTTTCTGTAAGAGTTGAGAGAGAACAAAAGGTAAAGATTAAATCTTCTTTGATCGAAAGAGAAATACCTGTAATCTCAGCCATTTTTGAATGTTGAGACAAGATCTCAACTTCAAGGCCAGCTTGAACAACTTTGTTACACCATGCCTCAAAATAACAATGAAAAACAAGGGCCAGAGATATAGCCACACACACACACACACATGGAGGGAGGAAGGGAGGGAGGGAGGGAGGGAGGGAGGGAGGGAGG
>NW_021604564.1:11318851-11324255 GCF_004785775.1 Grammomys surdaster | reverse complement strand
GGGAGGGAGGGAGGGAGGGAGGGAGGGAGGGAGGGAGAGAGAGAGAGAGAGAGAGAGAGAGAGAGAGAGAGAGATAGATTCTGGCATGTCACGTGCATGAATCCATGCACACAGACAAACATACACACATGCACATATACACATACATTCAAAAGCACATACACAAATAGAAACACATACATAATGCAAACATACAGAGGCATTCATACAGATTTACACACATACACATGTGCATGCATGCATACAGATGCACACATTCACACATACGTACATGTACCTATACAGACATGCAGAAATACACCACACACAGAGACATATACACAAACACGCACATGCACAAACACACATAAATGCACAGGACAAGATAAAGTACTTTATTGAATTTAACCAATGAATCATTGTAGCTGATTAAATATTTTAGATTTTATTCTTTCATGTTATTTGAAACTATATCCATTAATATTTGCCAAGTCATAACTCTGGAGGATTAGGTGTCTCTTATTTTTTTCAAGCCAATAGACAGTATTTCATATATGAGTCAGTGTAAATTATTTAATCTTGACTGTAATGATTTTGATTGGTTTCTTGGGAGCAGATATTACTTTACTTCTGTGTAATATTCTTGGAGCTAACTAAGCACTGGATTGGGAATGAACTTTAAGCCAAATTTCACCTACCACTGATATTCCTTCAGGTCACAGAGTGATTGTAGTACAACAGAATTCTGAAACTTTTGCAGAGTTGAAAGAGGAAGAGGCACCAGGAAAAGATACAGGGAGGCAGTTGCCAAGGAGGTAATGCGGAGGAGAAGAGCCAAGATATAAGACTTGAGAACAGCACTTCTGAAACATTAATGTGCATACAGATCCCTCGAGGGAGCTGTTGAAAAGCAGACTCTGATTCATCAGTTCTGTGAAGAAGGCCTACCATCTGTATTTCTAAGCAGCACCACCTTCTGTATTTCTTTCTCCGAGGCAACCTAGGCTGCTCATCTCTGGACTACATTTTGAGAAATAAGGCACTAAAACCCAAAGAAGATTTTTAGATTATAGAGGTTTCTGCTTTGCCCACCCTTGCAGCATGCCCATAGTTTAGGATTCTTAGTTTTTGTTTCTATTAATTTCCTTTTTTGTTGTTGTTATTTTGTTTTTGTTTGTTCTTTTTAAAAGACATCAAGTAAAACTGAAGGTGAGGATATGATTGTGAACTAAATGTATACAGTCATTTGTCATAAATTGGATGTAAGCATTCTTTAAAGCTTTCACAGACTGTAAAAATCACGCAATTAAAATCACTAGGCAATGAATACATATTATCAAGGGCATAACACTCAAAAACTGTCTCTGATCATTTACTAGTTTTCACAGAACAAATTGTGGAAAACCAAATGCTGAATTTACATACATAGAAATTATTTCATAATACTCCAGTCACATTGGCATAAATTTTCTTTTTGATACAAGGAGTTTATTTCAGGTGGCTATAGATTATAAGAGATGTGTCTCTTGCAGGCACACTCTCTTACAAATACAGAAATTTCTTCTAGATTCTCATAGCCATTGTTCACCTTGCCCTGCTACTGATGAAGCACAAGATTTGAGCTTTCTGTACATAGGTGTTTGGAATCAACTTAATTAACAGTGTTTAAATAATGTGTTCTGGTCTAAAAGTAGAATCTGAAGCCACAGACAAGTTGAAATTACCTGGTTTTCAGACTGTAAGACAATTCATTCACCCACTGAAAAGCTAATGATGTCAGTCAAATTAAAATGCATCCAATTATTGTAAAAACTAGGATGTGTGGCCATACATCTGCATATACTTTAACAGATAGCTAGAAGCATTTCCAGACTGGGACAGAAACCAGTCATCTTAGGTGATTCCCTAGTGTGAAACCCACTGGTGCTTCATTATTCTTGGAAATAGTCAAGTGCTTATAGCCTGCAAATATTTTAATATATTTATTAAATTTTGGTTAGAATTGTTTTAATGACGATGTCTTCCTAAGGGCTCCATTCATGCACTGTGTCAATAAGATAACACCATTTTACTTTCTTTAGCTTCAAGTTGCTCTATTGAGTTTGAGATTCCTATCTACAAACTTCCAAGATACATTAATACATGGACGTTCTCTCCTGCTAACAAGTCCTATCTAAAATACAGTCAGAATCTCACCCACTCTTTCAGATTCATTCTCATTTTCTCTGTCCTGATTTACACTGACCTGTTTTGCATTGTTGCATCACTAGCATCATAAGCACTTGAATGATTAAAGGCAGAAAATGAGAGTCACTCTTAATGAGATAAATAGATTAAATCTCATCTTTCGGAAGCTCAAAGAACATACTCCACTTCTTTCTCCTAAGATTCATGGCTTTAGCTAAGATAGACGAATTCTCCAAAGGTTGACGTTTCCATATGTCCATGCATAGGAAAGCTCAGGGCCTTTAAGAGCTTCAGAAAGATCTTTTCTTGTGTTTGTATATATGAATGCTTTTGATTGAGTTTAGGGCCATAGTGATGGTTGCAGGAGTGTAAGACAGAGCAGAACAAATATGAATGAATATAAGACAGGATACAGTCCTGCTGTATTTTAGATAGGGCTTGTTAGTAGGAGAGAATGGCTATGTATCAATGTATTTTGGATCTTTCCAGTATAGGTCACGACCAATTTTTTATTAAGCTGAAGTCTCTGAGTTTGACAATAAGGCAAGAATACTATTTTTATTTTGAAGTACCAGATTTCATTAAATATTTAAAGTAGGAATATGTTTCATTAGATCATTCAAAACAAAGGTAAAAGTAAATCTTTAGTAAATGTGTTTAAAGATTTATGTTTATATATATACCCATATCTATCTATCTATCTATCTATCTATCTATCTATCTATCTCTATATATATTTACAGCAGTTATCATTATTAGTAGAATTGTATCTGATATGTGAATCATCACAATCATCCAGTCAGTTTTTAATTCACTCTTTCTGTTTCAGGTTGATTATGTGGGAAGTATTAAGCTAAAGTACCAAGAAAGAATGATATTTTAAAAGACGTTCATGGTTTTTATTGAGGAATAAATTAGTCTTAAAACTAGTAGGGCACATTTGGACAACTAAATGACTTTTTTTTATTCAAATGAATATTTTCTTTTGTACACCATACCCAAACCAAAGACTACAATCTGGTGCCTTTTGTATATTTATTTGAATCTGGTTGACCAAAAACTATACACTTGAAAAGATACACTGCTTAAATATTAGGTAAAATCTGCTGTGCTGCTTACATATTAGATAAAGAGAGTGAAATGAATAATATGTTGGTAACGTAAAATAATCCATGTAATCTATATAGCCCTGGGTATGTTTAATGACTAAAGTAAAAATATCTACAAAATTTAATGCATTCTTATACAGATACTTAGTTGGTCTTTATACAGATTTTCAATGAAAACAAAGCTTTATTATAACAATGTATGCTTTTAAATATAATCTGTATTATAAATGGTTTTGATAGACTATCCAAAAAATTGGATATAAAGAAATCTTTAGTCCTTCTGGTCTGGGCCCAGGTACTGAGCAGATCCCGGGCAGTAGCTCTGCACCCAATCTCAGAGGAAGTGGTTCTCCCAGGAGCTCTAACTGGGCAGTATCCTAGACTAGGAGACAGCAACACCTGCTCCAAAAAGAGAGTAACTGGGACCCACTGGGACCCAGGAATTCACTCCTGAGCAGATCTTAGGCCCCAGCTCTAACTCCAGTAGTAACACCTATCCCACACAGTTCTGAAATAATGAAGATAATAAGAAAGACAGGCTCCAGCCAGATACAGGGCAGGTAACACTAAGGAGATCCAGATGGCGAAAGGCAAGTGCAAGAACATAAGCATCAGAAACACAGGGTACTTGGTATCATTAGAACCTAGTTCTCCCACACTAGAAAGTCCTGAATTCCCCATATCACCAGGAAAGCAAGACTCAGATTTAAAATCACTTTTAATGATGATGATAGAGGACTTTAAGAGGACATAAATAACATTCTCAAAGAATTTGAGGAGAACACAGGTAAACAGATAGAAGCGCTTAAAGAGGAAACACAAAAATCTTTTAAAGAATTACAAGAGAACACAACCAAACAGGTGAAGGAATTGAACAAAACCATCAAGGACATAAAAAATGGAAGTAGAAACAAAGAAATCACAAAGGGAGACTACCCTGGAGATAGAAAACCTAGGAAAAAAATCAGGAGTCATAGATTCAAGCATCACCAACAGAATACAAAAGATAGAAGAGAGAATCTCAGGTGCAGAAGATACCATAGAAAATATTGACACAACTGTCAAAGAAAACACAAAATGCAAAAAGTTCTTAACACAAAACATCCAGGAAATTCAGGACACAATGAGAAGACCAAACCTAAGGATAATAGGTATAGATGAGAGTGAAGATTCCCAACTTAAAGGGCCAATAAATATCTTCAACAAAATTATAGAAGAAAATTTCCCTAACCTAAAGAACAATATGCCCATAAACATACAAGAAGCTTACAGAATGCCAAATAGACTAGACCAGAAAAGAAATACATCCTGTCACATAATAATCAAAACACCAAATGCACAAAACAAAGAAAGAATATTAAATGCAGTAAGGAAAAAAGGCCAAGTAACATATAAAGGCAGACCTATCAGAATTACACCAGACTTCTCACCAGAGACTATAAAAGCAAAGAGATCCTGGAGTGACATTATACAGACCCAAAGAGAACACAAATGTCAGCCCAATCTACTATACCCAGCAACACTCTCAATTACCATAGATGGAGAAACCAAGATATTCCATGACAAATCCAAATTTACACAATATCTTTCAACAAACCCAGCATTACAAAGAATAATAGTGTAAAAGCTCCAATACAAGAAGGGAAATTATACCCTAGAAAGAGCAAGAAAGTAATCCTCTTCTAACAAATCCAAAAGAAGATAGCCACACGAAAATAATTCCATGTCTAATAACAAAAATAACAGGAATCAACAATCACTGTTCCTTAATATCTTTTAACATCAATGGACTCAATTCCCCCAATAAAAAGACATAGGCTAGTAGACTGGATACGTAAACAGGACCCAGCATTTTGCTGCATACAGGAATCCCACCTCAATGACAAACACAGACACTATCTTAGAGTAAAAGGCTGGAAAACAATTTTTCAAGCAAATGGTCCTAAGAAACAAGCTGGAGTAGCCGTTCTAAAACCTCCAGCCTGAGAACAAATGGGCTCCACCTGTATAGGTAGTTGAGGGTGGCCTTGTCAGGCATCAGTGGAAGTGGAGGGCCTTGGTGCCTGAAAGTTTGGATTCCCTAGTGTTGGGGAATTCGAGAGCAGGGAGGCGGGAATGGGAGGATGGTG
>NW_021604564.1:11305376-11318841 GCF_004785775.1 Grammomys surdaster | reverse complement strand
AGTGTTGGGGAATTCGAGAGCAGGGAGGCGGGAATGGGAGGATGGTGGGAGCAAACCCTCATAGAAACTCCCAGAATTATATGGCTTAGACGTGACAGAGGCAGGCCACCAGAAGACTAGATTCCAGAATTCAAACAAAAAATTATCTTGATAGCAAAATTTGTTTTTAGAATTGTATATTGCAGAATACACAGCCTTGGTGTATCTACCCATCAAGCAAGCTGAGCAGACCTGCCCGAACCTCTGATGTCCTGGAATTTCGGCTGGATGCAGTGAAGACACAGACATCAGAGGCTTATCAATTTACTTTCCCCCCCCCACTCTTCTTCTAATATCTCACCACCCGTAATCAGCGTGAAGAAGTTAATGAAGTTAATGAATGGCGCCCCTATTCCCTGGGCTTGGGGACTGAGGTGGTTAATATTGGGCTGTCTTTCTAGGGGAAAGTAGTGGTTTTGTCAAATCAGGAAGGAATAGCTAGGATTTAATACATAGCCATAACCTATTGGTAGAAATCTGTATAATTGTTATTAAGCTGAAGTTATAATTTCTTAAATGGTACAAAATTTACTTTGATTTCAAATTTAAGATTTTCATTGGTATGAGTTCCTTATTGATATAAAAGTGAGATTAATATTGTTACTCTTATAGGCATTGTGCCTATATAACACATTTAGGATTACACGGCTTAGACCCAGTCCTTCTTTAACTCTTTTAACTGATTCAAGATGGTTAACCTGTGAGTTAAGGGTCTATAGCAAATTCATGGTTATGAATTTATTGTTAGGGTGTTTTCTATACTTTATTTAGAAATAGCTGAGAGGAATCAACAGATAACAATCCGGATTGCCTTACATGGAGAGTTGGTTTTCAAAACATCAAAAGCCCACAGAATTGACGTTACACACATTTCTGTATTAATGTTCATTTTGATTAGAAACCTCTCTACTCCTGACAGCTCCCTGTCTTGGATTCTAAGAATAAATTGAGCATCTTTGGAGCTACTTCAGTTGTAGTGAGATAACCACTAGGCAAGAATTTCCTCTTTTCATCTACAGACAAATCACTGTCCAAAAAAGGACACACTTGTGGAATAATCGACTGATTATATCTGCCAAGACAGAGTAATTAGCCCTTAATAATTCTGCATCACTAGGTCTGTCAGATGATCCTGGGCCAGAAGGCTAAAGATTGGATGCTCCAACGTTTTGTAGTATAGGGACTGTCCAGGTGTTCAGCAGTCTCTATAAATTGGCTAAGTTTTAGAAGCTATGCTTTGTGTTTCCCATAATTTCAGTTAATTCAGTCATTCTGGATTTCTGACGGGGTTGAAGACTTATAGTCTCATAGCCAATCCCAACCATTTACTTTGAGAGTAATGATTTGAGAGGATGATTTTCAGCTGACATTCATTCTAAAGCCAAGAAAAAAGCCAGGTTCAGAACTAAGTCTTTTCGTCAGGAGAGATGACAGTGGTTTTGATTAGTCAACAAAATGTTGGACTGGGTATTAGGTCTATCTTGTACCTTACCGATACAAATTGGTATAGTTATGCTCTAATTATATTTTGAGAGAAACGTTTTATTTTAACAGGAAGGATGATATGTAGGAGGAGCTAAGGTGGGAGGAGTAAGGAGAGGAAGAGGAGGAGGAGAAAGGAGAGGAGCAGGAGAATGAGAGGAGCTATGAGATGGGGGGGCATGGAGGTGGATGTTATCATGTCTCTGCCAGTCAAAGATAGTTGATATATCTAGGTTGGGTATTGGGTTACACTTCTGATTGTATGGGCATCTTGTTATTGAGCATTACCAAACCTATAAAGCCTTTGATTAACATTTTAAAACAAAGTTACTAATTAAAAAAAAAGGATGAGGAGGGAGGGTGATAGAATACATGTGACAGGTAATCAGATGAGGAAACTAGCTGGAGGAAGAAAGGGAAGGGGCAGAGGGAAACAAATCAGAACTCTAATGACACATGTATGAGGATGCTATAATAAAACCCAGTACTTTGTACGTTAACCTAAAATACTAATAAAGTAAAAAAAAAGCAAGAAGGAGGAGAGGAAATGGGATAGGGGGTTTCTGGGGGAGGAATGGGGAAAGGGGATGACATCTGAAATGCAGATAAATAAAATATCCAATAAAAATGAAAAGAAAAAGAAATCTTGAATCAGGAAAAATTTTCTTCTTTCTTCAGTGAATATTTCTTCTTTCTCAAAAAACTCATGTCTAGGTGAGAAACAGAAAAATAAAACAGACAATGCTAAAAAAAATCACCCAGTGACAATAATCTTACACATTTATACTGAAAAATAACAGAATGGTCGTTGTACAGTTGAGCCACCAAGGTTTTGTGTAAGTGTGGCATGGAATGAAATGATTTTGTGTGCTCACAACAACTCGTGTACAATGGGGTGTTGGACAGGAAGGGACATTCCAAAGACAGCACCAGTGGTACTGACATTAAGGGCTGATGAGCATAGACTCTTTTGACCCACTTCCTTCTGTAGAAACAGAAAACCAACAGCAATGTGTACAACATCTGTTTATTGTTTTAATGTGCCAAGCTAGGGTGGGATTGTCGACTTGAGAAACAGAGCTTTAGAAAAAGGAGAGAAATGTGGAACAAAATTAAGAAACAAAATATATATGCATGATATCTTCCCAAGTAAATTCCTCACTGTAAATAGGTGGACAAGCAGAGTGCTGGAAAGTCTGAGACAGACAAAAACGGTAGCATTTCAAATTTTCATGGAATGACAGATAAAGTCCAATGGTAATGTGGTCCAGGTGCCCTTCAGAGAAGACTTTTTTTTGGTCATACATATTTCTGCTTATTAGTGTTGTCTTTAGGAGCCGACAATGACATTGGAGAAAGGAAAGATAACAACACCCCAAATATCTGAAGTAAGGAAGGTCCTACATAATGTAATCATAGGGAGATGGCAGTGTGGTGACTAAGGGTGGCCATTTCCCACTCAAAATATCAAGGCTATTTTAACATCAGACATGAATTCTCATTAAAGAGAAAAAGAAAAGAAAAAATGATGTAGTTATAAGAAACATAGTAAGGAAGCTACCTGACATAATTTCTCTGTCTCAGTCTCTGTCTGTCTGTCTGTCTGTCTGTCTGTCTGTCTGTCTGTCTGTCTGACTGTCTCTCCCTCCCTCCCCCTCCCTCCCTCCCCTCTCCCTCTCTCTCTCTCCCTCCCTCCCTCCCTCCCTCCCTCCCTCCCTCTCTCTCGCTCTCTGTGTATATATATACAGCCTTGAAAAATAATATCAGCAACATTGAGTGCAGGTCAGTACCAACAACAATTTCCTTATTTCTTGTCAAAGATGTTGATTAGGATTGATTCATAATTGAGTTAGGTTTTCTATACAGTCCAATTCCTGTTTTGAAAGTCTGATTCTAAGGTTTGTAATAAGGTTAGTAACAAAAACTGGGATGAATATGAAGGAATAGCTAGTTTTAAATTAGGTACTTAAATTTTTTGGAACTGAATCTTATCTCCTGGATTTTGGCTTCAAACTTTCCCTTGAGAACAACCCAACATATTCATAATGAACCCTTAAGAAAGAATATCAGCTACCAACAGAATACCATTTTCTCTATAGCATGTAAGTTAGTGTTCTATTATTTAGAACTTCTTAGAGTAAGTAGTTAGATTAATTCTATGTTTGAATTGAAGAATTTCTAAAGGAAAATTTTGAAACATTTACAGGAAGAAGGATCAATAGTTTGTCAAAGCATCTCCAAATAACTTATAAAGGAATGTCAACACATGTTTAAGCTGAATAATATGATGAAAGTAAGTTTAAATTGGATAGCTTCAAACACTTTATTTCATATGTATTTGCACCATCCATAAATAATCACAAACCTGTCCTAAGTTACATAACTTCAGTGGGATACTTTTTATGACAAACAATTGAAAGAAGTTTTAGGGAGCCAACAATGCTTTCCCTTATGCCCTTATACTATTTATTTATTTATTTATTTATTTATTTATTTATTTATTTATGAGGCCCCTGTACCATTATGTGTTTGGGATCCAAAGACTCATGGTCATCCAATAATGCAAAAAAATATTTAATCCATCTCCAAAAGTCTCTAAAGTGTAATCAATTCTAGCTTATCAACTTATACAAAAGCACAAATTCAAAGTCCCTACAAAGACTCAAAGTTAGCTCTTAGCTAGACTGTCTATAAAGTCGATTCATAAGAAAGTCACATACTTCAAACACACAATGATACAGAATACACTTTCTCACAGTAAAGAGAGGGAGAGAGAATAGTAACAAAGGGTGTCATCCAGTCAAGGTTGGAAGCCAAAGGCAATTGCTACATTCTGTAGCTGCATGTCCAGCATTCAGCTGAAAAGGTGATATACTTCATGCTGTTTTTCTTATCCAAAACACAATATTCATAAAACCAGTGAACGGTATGCACAGTTTACAGAAAAAAATGAAATATAATTTTTCTGAACATAAAATATGCCAAGGTGGGTCATATTAAGGAAAATTAAAATACTCGTAAATAGGCTAAAGACAATGGATCTCTGGAGCTAAGGAATTCAAGGTAAACCAGAACAATGAATCAAGACTGCTATACGAAGCAAACCCAACGCCTGTCTCCAAACACATGGTTAACATTTCTTTTACTATTGTAAATTAATTATGAGTAATTGTATAAATCATAAAATCTGTTTGCTCTCCTGTCTACAAATTACTTGGTAACTAGTGTATGTGCCCCATGCTGTCTAATCAGCTACATCACCACCTCCCAACTCTCCTAATCATTCAGCATGACTACTTGCTGTTCAGTTCAGTCAGTCACAAACAACAGACTGTGTAGCGCTGTCTTGTTTGTCTTCAGCCTGTAACACATTAGATTCTACAAAAATGGTAAAGTAGTGAGGGATTTGGCCAGTAGAAAGGAAAGTGTGTAAGAGCGCTGAAGCATAAGTGTATAAGTAGAGTGTAGAACAGAGGCTGAGGATGTTTACATGGCTGCCACCACACACAATCCACAGATATTGTTGGAGAAATTTAGTGAAGGTGACTTCACCAGCAGAATGCATAGTGTGGATGTGCTAGGAAGTGAAGATGAACTGGAAGTGACATTACAATCTTACTAGGAAGTAGGATGCATTGGAAGTGATGTTACAAGCTGTGCTAGGAAGTGGGATGCACAGAAAATGACATTACAAACTTGCTAGGAAGTGAATTGCTAGGAAGTGAAGATCAACTGGAAGTGACATTACAAGCTTGCTCGGAAGTGTAGATGAGTTGGAAGTGAAGCTACATAGAATTTCTCACCAAAGCATCTTACAGAAGTTTCATGAATGAAAAGCACCAAGAATAAAAGTTTATAAGCTGATCCAAACTTTAAAATGTGTTTTTTCATCATTTCAAATTTTATTTGAAAATATCTTAATTAGAAAATAATTATATCACTTCTCTCTTCTCTTTCCTCCCTTTAGTCACACCTATGTATTTATAGCCTCTTATCTCACTCACATTTTCACACTGATGGCCTCCTTTCCTTTCATTTACACACACACACACACATATGTACACACATATGCACAGATATGTAAAGACAACCTGCGGAGTTCATTTTTATTTGTGTATGTATGGTTTCAGGCTCATTCCTGAGAGAGGCTAATTATCACTCTCTCTGCAATCATTAGTTGCCTAGAGATCTTTGTTTAAGAATGGGACCCATCAAATTTTCTCCCTTCCCAGTTAGGATGTGTATTGATACTGCCTTTGTTCAGGTCTTCTTTATGCAGCTATTTTTAGTAAAGATAATCTTGCTGTGCCCTTGCTGTTATTCTGAATCTTAAAATCTTTCTTTCCTTGTGCAATGTCCTGTATGCAATAGATGAATAGGGCACTGGAGTCCCCATCATCTGTTGATCTCTGGATTGTGTCCAGTTGTAGTTTTCTATAATGGATTCCATTTGTTGTAAAGAGGAAGTTCTTTGATAGTTATATTTATCTGTGAATATAAGGCTAAGATTTAGAATTATGCTTGCTTAATGATCTTACTAGCCCTTGGTAGTTGGCCTGTTTTCTAGTACTAGACATCATTTTCTTCCTGTTGAGTGGGCCTTCAGCCAAATAAGATGTTAGTTATCACAATAACCACCAATGTATAAATGCCTCTTTGTGCATTCTTATGGATATCTTGCCATGCTGAATGTTGTTGTGGTTCATGCATGTCCCAGAGAGCCAAGACTATTGATTGCTTTCCTTCCTTGTTGATTTTCACAGTGCTTCTGATAGTATAGAAGCTAGACCATAGGAAGGAGGCTTTCAGGTTAGATCCTTATTAAGCCATCTGAGTTCTGTGTCCTAGGTATGAGGTGTCTTTAGCAATAAGAATTTACATACAACCTGGCGGGGGGGGGGGCAATCAAGGCCAGGCAATGGCCTATATTGTCAGGGAAACACTGAGACTCAAAAGTTTTTTTGATGCCTGTTACTAGTGTTTTTGTTATTCTATGGATTTTGTGTGGAGCATTGCCAGCCTAAGTGGTATGATTTTGTTTTACAGAAACACGCATTGTATCTAGCTTTAGGTAAATATAAAATAACATGATTCTCTGAGGCTTTAACAGACACTTGGTGTTCTTTGTTCTTCGTTACCCATTTGCTAAGCCATAAGAGAATATTTACTTCATGTTATAAGTTACACATTAAGAATGAAGCAAGCAAACACATTCAATTTTCTCTTAAAAACAAAAGGCAATAACCCTCAACTCAAAACAAACAAAGAAACAAACAAACTACTAGGCTTTGCTATGCAGCCCAGATGAGCCTCGAAATTCACTGCTTAGCTTAATCTGGTCTCCAGTTTATCGTCTTCATGCCTTGCCTCCAGATTGTTGGAATTATAGACATGTGTTCAGCTCAAACTATAGTGAAAAATGATCTCACAAAGAAAATGTTTCTCATGTTTCAAATTAGGAAATTTGAATTTACTAAATATATGTATTAGCTTTACTATTTTGAATTTTCTTATGAGGCCATGGGCCCCTAAGTTGGAAGAAAAAGTATAGTAATAACCACAGTCTAAGGTGCTTGATTGTGGATTTTTGGTCCCCAGCAATAGGAGATATCTTTTTGTTTGTTTGTGTGTGTTTGCATCAATAAGTCTCCATTTCCCCTCATACTTGGTAGATGTCTGTCTGTTACAAAGAACAGAGGAGGCTTCAGTGTTCACATTTATTCTAACCAATAACTATGGAGACAGAGACACAATCCCTGTTAATAAAGGGTGCACAGACACCTTTAGAGGAATAGAGAAAGGGAGAAGTGTAGGAATTCTAATTCCAGATAAATCTCCAGCCCTTAAAATCAGTAGCTCAGACTCCAAGAAGTCTGTATGCTTGCTATATACACCTATATTTTGTGACATGTCCTTTTCCAGTCTTTTTTAAAGTTTTTTTTTATTGAGAGTAGATTTTTTTATACAATATATTTTAATCATGGTTTCTCCTTTAACATCTCTTCTAAGATCTTCCCATTTTCACATCCAGTATCTTATTTCTTTAATTCAATGATGAAGAATGCACCTGCTAGTCCGTATTAATTATATACTTGTAAACAACAATAAGAAGGTTTCTAATGTTTTGTCAAAAAATGCTTTTGGAGGTTGGGCTAGCATTGGGCTATCTTAGACTAGCCTCTGGCTTTCTATGTAGCTGAAGGCCTTAAACTTCTGATTCTTCTGTCTCTGTTTTTCAGATGCTTAGACTGTAAGTTTATGTGACTTAGACAGGTTTTATACAGTGCTAGGGATAGAACCCTGGGCTTTGAGCTTATTAAGAAATGCTCTATTAGCTTCTGTATAACCCAACCCTTGACAACAAATTTTAAAGGCCAAAGACAATTACTATTTTTTTTCACTGAAGATTGCTATGTGTAGCTTCCCTGGACATCTTTAGCATGCCCTTCTACTGTCTGAAGCAGGAGAGAGCTACTTACATAAAATTTAAAGGAAACTTCAAAATTTACTAAATTCATAAGTAAATTGCCCAAGATTGCTCTTTCCTTGTTGCTGTTATATGTATGAGTTAAAATAACAGAAATGGAAACCAATTTCAGTCTGAACATTTAAGACATAATGAGATTAAAAGCATTTCATACCTCATCTGCTTTCAAATTAAGCAAATTCAACATACTTGAGATTAAGTATTGACTTACACGAATCTCTTGCACTCTAAATACTATCAGTGTGTGCTATTGTTTTGTGTTATGATAACATTTTTCTCTGCTTATATTCTCCAACTCTCTTTTGTCTACCAACACTCCTTAACACACAATATCTGATACTGATTACCTGGATACCTGATTCCATGCTTTTCCATTTATCCATATTTTCAGACTTCCTTCTTCTGCTTCTGCTTTTCACTATCTTTGGAATCACCAAGAGGAAAAGCACAGTAAACAGAGTGTCCTGTTAGTCTATCTTTCTGACAACAAATAAGTAACTGGTGCAGACCATCTTCATAATGCAGAGAGACTTTAGGCCCCCCCCCCCAATTCATCTGGGCTTCTAGGGGGAAGGAAAGAAGTCCTGCTTTAGTCTGGAACTGTGGGTGGTAGATTCCCAATACCAATAGCAAGAGCATGTATGCTAGGAATAGTTCACAGGGTGAGATAGGATGAGAGAAAGAGAGAGAGAGAGAGAGAGAGAGAGAGAGAGAGAGAGAGAGAGAAAGAATAGACACATTCTGTGGGAATTTATCAGAAATCCATGAGACATCTTAAGTAGTTTCAAGTATAGTGGTCTTATGGACTTCTTACAGAGTCTTAATTGTTCAATAACCCACAACCTTTGAAAAATGACATTTCTGGGACCATGCCTCTAATACATAACCTTTAAAGACACAGACTTAGGCTACCTCAACAATACCAATACAGTTGGCTTTGAAAGACATTTTGTTGTATATAATTTGTTTTATCTTTTATAAATATCTAAGTTGGTAAGGGTCCATAGGAAAAGTAAAGTCCTATTCCATAAGTTGTCCATCTTTTCAAATTTGTTTTGCTTACACTAGAATATCTCTATTCTTTTGGTTGATATCACCAAATGGACAAACAATTGCTCACATCCCAATTTATAGGCAGGTGAAAGAGAAGTGCTTGGCAAACAACATACATTTCATGCTATGACAGAGAATTTACATGTCATTCTCACCACTCCCATTTTCCCTTTATGCAGAACTAGCTGCAAGAGAGCCTGGATGGCCACAGTTCTAATTACTGAAAAAGTCAGGGGTAACAATGAACTTTTGCCACCACCTGGCTGATTCTCAACATCAGCTTCCTAGTTTATGTTGGCTTTCCAAATTCTTGTTTGTTCTTCTGTTTGAGAGAGAATCTTAATTCTTACTATGTAGCTCAACATGATCATAAATTTACTATGTGGTATAGACTGGGTTTGAACTTACAGTGCTGCCTTAGCCTCCCCAGCACTGTATGAGACTAGATGTTGTTATTTTTTTGTGGATCTGGGATCAAGCCCAGGGTCTTGAGCATTCAGAGTATGTACTGTATCACGGAGTAATACCCCACCTGTTGGTCTGACCTCTTACTCCCCAGTCTTTGTCCCTGACTCACTTCTTTTTGAGTATTGTAAGACTGACATTTGTTATTACATTGAGATGTAGGATTTTAAGAAACACTTATACCTGATATATTAGTAATTATCTTGATATGATTTTTGTGTCATTTGGATTAATTCATATTCCTGATGAATATAAATAAACCAATTATCAATAGCTTTGTTGTCTGAGTAAATTTCCTGCAAGCATTATCAATGTATTAGGTACCATGGTGTTTTCTCCTCAAGAAGCAGGCCTGGATATTTGCTTATCTTTATTGCAAAAGGTCTAAACATTTAGTTGGAGTTAATGTGACCCATAGAGCTGCAAGGGCCTTTTCTAAAGTTGCACAATCTCAAAAAAGATGTGTACAACTGTCATCATTTTGAAGGCCTAGAAAAATCCTTTCTATAAAGCTCGTAAATTACATTAAAAAACAAATCTGCTTACTATAAGGAATCCTTTCAGACAACAAGAGAAAAAGCTTAGTAAGTCAAAGACAATAAGTTGTGAATCTTTGCATATACCTAGAGTTCCAGTTACACGAAAGACTGAGCCAGGAAGAGTCCACTAGCACAGGAGTTAGGGCTAGCCTGGGCAACATAGATAAACACCATTTCTTTTCTTTTTTGAACAATGAACCATGCTTCAACTAAGGTTGTCTGTGTTAGTGCAGTCATGGAGCTGTGATGCAAGGAGCAGTGGCCTGGCACAGCCCTAAAAGTGAGTCCACAGGGGTGCCTTTGGGCCTGTCTCTCCATTTGCTATGCCCCTGTAAAGCCCTGGGCCTTTGATGGGAAAGGCAGCAGTAAACTCTAGGAGATGTCATTGCAGTTCCTGTCTTGTTGCTCCACAGAATGCTTGGTGCCCTTTGATCTGAAAAATCTCTTCAGCCAACAGTTGCTTGGTTGCAATTGTTACTCGTTCCTCTCTCTTTCCATGGCTAGGCTATGAATTTTCTGTAATTGTACCTTCCTTCTGCTTCCATTTTCCTTATAAAGTCTGCCTTTAAATTAGTGTTTTTCTTTTTTATACTGCTGTTGAGATCCTTGAGCACTTTGATGCGTAGATATTTTTCCTCTCCTGTGTCTTGTTCACCAACTTAAGCCCAGCTTTCCACAGTGTGATTGAGCATGAACAAAAGATCATTTTCCCTTCCAGCTTCCAGGGTATTTCTGTCTTCATTGGAGAAGTCATCAGAATGAATTTTGCGGTTCATGTTCCAATCACTAAATCTCAAAGAACTTGCAGACTCTGGAGTCTTTGTTTATATATTGAGCTTTCACCAGGATTGCCCTTAAAATTCCATTCACTCATGGAAACAAAGTCTTTCTTAGTCATTTCAAAATTGTTGTGTCATTTGTTTGGCTCCTTAACTTCCTAGACATGTCTGCTCTTTTGCATTCAAAGGGCTCTGCTCTCAGCTTCTGTCATTAGTCTTAGTTCATTTTATGTTGCTATAACAAAACACTACAAATCAGGTACTTTATAAAACAAAGTTTTATATAGCTCCGTGGGTTTGGAGGCCCTGTCATCTGGAAGGAGATGCTTCTCAGAAGACAGCTCATGGAGAAACAGGGTAAGTGTGCTAGCTCAGAGTTCTTCTCACCTTTCTTTTACTTTCTTTTTCTTTTTTTTTCTTTTTTTCTTTTTCTTTTTTCTTTTTCTTCTCTTTTTTTCTCTTTTTTTTATTGGATGTTTTATTTACATTTCATATGTTGTCCCCTTACCCCACACCCCACCCACCCAGGAACCCCTATCTCCTCACCCCTCCTCCTGCTTCTCTGCGGATGTACCCCTCCCTAGCCCCCCACTCCCACCTCCCCACCCTCAAATTCCTACCCCCTGGGGCGTCCAGCCTTCATGAGGTCAAGGATCTCTTCTCCCACCTATGCCCAGCAGGGCCCTCCACTCTTACATATACAGCTGAAGCCATGGATCCCTCCCTAAGTGCTCCCAGGCTGGTGGTTTAGACCCTGGGAGCTGTGGTTGGTTGGTATTGTTGCTCTCCTCATGGGGCCACAAACCCTTTCAGCTCCAATGGTCTTTACTCTAACTCCTCCATTGGGAACCCCATGATCAGTTCAATGGATAGTTGTGAGTATCTGCCTCTGAATATGTCAGACTCTTGAAGACCTCTGAGGAGACATCCATATCAGGCTCTTATCAGCATGCACTTCCTGACTTCCACATCAGCATCTACCTTTGGTACTGCACATGGGATGGATACCCAGGTGGAATGGTCTTCAGACGGCCCCTCCTTCAGTTTCTGTCCCTCACTTTGTCTCCATATTTGCTCCCTTGAGTATTTTGTTGCTCCTTCTAAGAAGGACCGAATCATCCCCACTTGGTCTTTCTTCTTCATGAGGTTCATGTGGCCTGTGAGTTGCATCTTGGGCATTTCAAGGTTCTGGGCTAATGTCCAATAATCAGTGAGTGAATACCATGTATGTTCTTTTGTGATTGGCTTACCTCACTCAGGATGATAATTTCTTCTCTCCTTTCATGCCACTGAGAATGCCAATCCTCGTGGCCTACTATAACCCTGCTTACCTCCCAAAGTATCCCTCGAGATGCCACTGGAATATGAATTTAGGGCTCAAATTTTTACCAAATGAGAGCCATAGCAGTAGAGAAGAATAGTTTAATAAGAGAGAACAATAAAGTTCTAAGGAAAAAGAGAAAAAAAAGATATAATGAATACATGCACTTGATTAGCACACAATATTTCTGTAGGTTTTCTCCACATAAGCAACATTTCCTTAAGCTGCATCTAACTGGGTATCTATGAATTCAATTCTCCTGGGGTTAATATCAAACACCAGGTAAGGGGGTTAATCTCATAAACATTCTTCCACATTAGAAGTCCAGTCTATAACTTGTCTTTCTGACTGACCAGCCATACATAAAGGTTCCCACAATCCATCATGGGGAATGAGGAAACACTTTCTGTATGAGTTGTGGTTTGCTAATGTAGTCTACAATGAATGGTACAATGAATAATAGGCTGGGAGAGATACCCATGGTGTCAAGGAAGAGGTAGTGAGAGGTGTTTGCGGTCTCTTTGTGTATGCCAGATGACAACCTCTTCGTTGCATGACTTTCTTGAAAGACTTTGGGAAATTTTCATGAAATGGGTATGACTGACTTATCTAAGGCCACATCAAACTCCAGCCTTCTCTCTCTCCAGATCAAGATGAATCTGAAAGTCCCAATACCTTAATGATTTGATTCCTCCTTTAATCCTATGTCTACCCCACATCCTAAAAGTTATCTATGTGCTTCCTCCACCAATAGCTATTTTATATAAAAGGTACACCACTTTGTAGATTCCCAGGGTGATAGAAAAAAGATATGAATGTGAATATATATTAGGGATTATAAATAATATTAATCACAGCTGCTCATGTTATCAACAGATCAAGGGAGAAGAAACATTGTCATATATTAAACACATATAAATCAGTGAAATGATTCCAGGGCTGGTGAGATAGCTCATTTGGTAAAGGGCTTGCCCCACAAACATGAGGACCTAGATTTGATCCCAGAACTAACATAACAGTCTGGCATAATGATTTGTACCTGCAAAGCCAACAATAGAGAGAAAGAGACAGAAGGATCCCAGGAACTCACTCACCAGCCAACCTACTATACAGAGAGCTCTATGTTCAGTGACAGGCTCTGTTTCAAAATGGAAGGCAGAGAGTGAATGAGGAAGAGACCTACCCTTTGGTTTCCACAGGCACTGGTATACACATGCATCTGAATCCATTCTTGGGAGCATGTAGACACACACAGACACACAGACACACAGACACACAGACACACAGACACACAGACACA
>NW_021604564.1:11291857-11305366 GCF_004785775.1 Grammomys surdaster | reverse complement strand
AGACACACAGACACACAGACACACAGACACACAGACACACAGACACAGACACACACACACACACACTGCACCACCCACCTACCACATACCCACTGTGCACACCATGTGTGTCACACATGCATCATGCATACATGGAATATTACAAAGCTCAAGATCTTTTTGTGAAGAAAAGAAAGCAAACCAGAACTCTGTCCTTCTCTGCCACAGAACAGTTTTTCTCAAGCTTTGTATTTGTCAAGGTATTTTGACATGTACTCCATGCTCTCCTCCCAGCATTGCTGACTCAGCAAATTTGGCAGAAGTTAGAGAATCTTCACTTCAGTAAAGTCTTCAGTGAAACTGAGGCTGCTCCAAGAACTTCATGTAAGAAATCATAGCTGCAGAGAAAAGAATCTTGTGTAATCAGTGTTCAGATTTTCAAAGAGTAATCACAGTGAAAACAGCCAATTAAAAAATAATGACTAGTCAGAATTTGTTACACCTAAGGACACAATCCACTTGGGTTATATCTACTAAAGATTTGGAGTCTTGATGCTTGTCATTTTCCTGTTCACTTGACTCTGCCTCAGTTTACTGTACTAAGGGAAAGCCCTTCAGAATCATTTTTGCCTTCCTACATAATTGTCAATTGCTTTTTGGTCATAAACTTAATTTATGTGTAATTGGTCTCATGTTAAGTAATCTCTAAGGCTTCTCATCCAAATTTACCTTCTGTAGCCAGTGAACAGCCAACTCATGGACTTTTACTTTCTTTCTAGAATAGACCATGAAGGGTTTTTAAATAGACAAAAAGTCAAGTAATACCACTTTCTGCTCAATGACATTAGTACTTTCTTTTCATTCTGAGAAGAAGAGCATGTCTTAGTTCTAGAAAGTAACTCTCCCCACATTGTAGTTATGTTAATGCTTCTTGAAGTCCAGTGTTTTGCTTAGATTGTGAGAGCACCAGAGACCATCAGGAGTCCAACTCATACGCAAAAGCAGAGCCTTTATTCAAGCTCGAGCTCAGACCCTCTACCTCTCCAGCACACTGGAAGGTATGAAGGTCCTGAGCTTGTACAAGCCTTGCCTATTTATCATGGTTGTTGTAGCAGAGTAAGTGACTTTCCAACTTGGCAGTTAAATGATTGGTTGATATTTGCATGGCACATTTCAATTGGAAGTTGTCTCGCGCGTGCACTCGCCAGCAAGAACACACGCAGACTCCAGGGTTCTTCTGCAGTTCTTCTTTATTACGATGTATAGAGGAAGACCCCGGGCTCCGAGAAAGTGGTGCTTAAATACCCCCTGAAGCGACGTGTACATTTCTGGTTGGTTGCTTGCCCATAAATGCATATATGCCCCGGATTGGGCTGTGACTGGCGCGCTTTTCCCTTGCACAAAGGCAGTAAATCTTAAGTTCTAAGATTAAGGAGAGCATCGGATGCCAGCGCCATCTCTGCCCACCACGGCTCTCCACATCTCCCCCTTTTTGTTTTAATAAGAATCACAGGCACTGGCCAATGTCCTGTGTCTTAGGCTAGCTGATGTTCTTCCATAGCCAGCACCAAAGAATGATGAGTTCCCTGTCTTAGGCTACGAGCGAGAGTTGCGCACCCACACCTGGCATTCTCTGAATGTGCGCCCCAGGTTGTGGCCACTTGCAATGCCCGTCATAGGGTAAACTCACAGCTAGTGGTGTACCTCTGGCATATGGCATCAACCTATTCCCATCGTTGGGACCAATGGCAGGTGGCCTGGAGACGAAAAGATGGAGCTGTCCTTGGCCTGTCTAGCGCGGTACCAATCATGACTCAAACTCAAGCCCGATCAAGCAAATTCCATTATGGGGGAATAAGCAATCAAGGACTGATAGTTAAATACAGTCTTCCCTACCCTACCAGGTGCAATGGAAACAAGTCCTCTGGGTGCAAGGGCTAAGGGAGACAGATAGAGATGCAAACACCCGTCCCTGTGCAATGGAGCCATCTCTCAGGGGTGCAAGGGCTGTTTGCCTCAATATTCAGGTACCAGAGCTACACAGACAAGACCAGCCAGGCTAAAACTCCTCACCGACCCAGTGCAATGGGCTGAGCCCTTGGGGTGCAGCGGCTGAGGGATCTGTTTGCTGGCTATTTCTTTAACATGGATAACCAAATTTCGGGAGATGAACCTTGTTCTAAGGCTGCAAGTGCTTGGACAATAACGACCTTGTCACGTTTCTGTTGAGCTCTGAGCTTGCAAACCAACCAGAGCATGAACACTAATCTGCAACACAGGGTTGTACCAAACAGGCCTACTCCCACCCACTCTTTAAAGAAAGAGAAGGCCGAACAGATCCAGGAGGAGAGTCCTTCAGTCAGTGAAATGTCCACACGCGTTGAGTTGATGGCTGCCACCGCTGCTCGCAACTTCTCGAGAAGTTCATCAAATCCTTCTGACCATTCTCCTGCTAGGTAATGAGACAATTGTCTGGACAAATTAGCTGCTCGAGTAAAGTTTTCATATTGAACACTAATAATACAGAGTGCTCCCAGTTTTCTTTCACATCCCAATTGTGCCAATTGAAAGAGAATATACAATCTTTCTTCTACCAAATCTAGGCGCTGATTAACAATCATCAATCCGCCTTTCAATTCAGCACTCATAGAAGTATGGATGTTGACTGCCTCTGCCACTGTAGTGGATAGCTGATTTAAAGCTGCAGCTCTTTGGACTTTGGTTGTCATAGCAATCCCAGCAGCCATAGCTGCAATGGCACTAACTGATATCGCCGTCACTATGGCTGCAGTTATACCAAAGTCTCTTTTTTGTCTGAATAATGATAGGGTAGAGGGGGTTTCAACAGGAACAGGGACCCATCGTGGCACCCTGGCAACCATGGCACGCTTAGCTTGTCCAACAGCCCAACACTGAGACATCATGCATGAATCATTAGTGCAGTTTTCAAATGAGGAATTTGAAAGAATAAACAAGAAGGGGGGAAAGACACACACTGGGGTAGGTGAAAATACCGTTTGATTTACAATAATCTTGTTAACTCCAGTAATTAACTGAATAGGCTTTGTCAACCGAGGGGTCTGATCTGAACTCTGTTTCACCATAGTTCCATTAATAACTCCTGTAAAGGATGCCCTTCCTGCCGCTCCGCCCTGGAGGAAGGCTAGGGGGTTGAGTTCGGTACAACTGCCATTAATCTGACAAAGTAGCCATTTGTGGAAGGGATTCATACTAATACCCTGTAGAAAAGGGCCCTCTCTCATCACCGCGTCAGCTCCAGGATCCCCCAACATATTGGGTGAAAAGGAAAAAGTTTCATTGGTATCTGCCCATCGTGTTACTCTGGATTGACAATCAGACCAGGGCAGAACAACTCCCTCATCTTCTTGACTACAAAAGGGAGAGACCTTAGGTTGATGGGGATGCCTCCCATCAGTCAAGTTGGGTGATAAAAATGTTCTATTTATCCAAATGGCTGGTTGTAAAAAGGACTGTGAGAACTCCTTGACATAACTATTATCCTTTTCATTATTATTCTTTTTAGTTGTTAATTTAACCCAGTTTCTCTTGTCATAAAACCACCCCAAGGTTCTCTTTGAGAGAGTTATACAGTTTCCTGTCTCAGTAATCTGAAAACAGAGAGAGCCCCGTTCAGGCAAGGATCGATTTTCCCCCAGGGGGGCGTGGGTTTTATCATAGAAAGATAAGAAAGATAAGGCAACCCCATGGTTTTATTAGTTGTAAGAAATCTTGGAAACACCACGGCATCATGTCTAACAGGTATGGGTTTAGGAAAAGCAGATAATATAGCCCATCATTGTTCCCCCCATATACTAGGAACCCAAATCTGGAGGATCCAAATTAGGACTGGAAACGTCTGCAGATGAATCCTTCGGGGTGTCATCTTCAGTTGCCACGAGCCTTCGCGTCAGTCGCTCTGGTAGCCAAAATGGATTGTCTTCTTCCTGTGGAAAAACAGAAACCACTCCCCTGGATCTTATTAAAATAGGATCCGGGCCTTTCCATTGTCTGGTCAAGACATCCTTCCACTTGACCATTTCTTTTGGCCTGTCAGGCTCTAAACAATGACGGTCAGCAGCCGAATGGCCCTGACTGTCCAAATTTTAAAAATTGAGAGTAAAGAGTGCTATAGAAACGGTTACTAGTGGCACTGAGGGTAGAGCCTCCTCGACTCCCCCTTTTTGTTTTATTAGATAAAATTTTAGAGTGCTATGAGCCTGTTCTATGATGCCTTGTCCTTGAGGATTGTACAGAAGGCCTGTCAGGTGGGTCACCTCCATTTGGCGACAAAATTGTCCAAACTTTTGAGAAGTATATGCTGGTCCATTATCTGTCTTGAGAATTTTAGGCTTTCCCCAGGCACTCCAGGCCTCAAGGCAATGTTGGATAACATGTGCTGCCTTTTCTCCAGCCAATGGAGAAGCAAATATAATTCCGGAACAAGTATCAATGGAAACATGTAAATATTGCCAAAGGATGGGATGTGAATAACTTCCATTTGCCATAATTGATCACTTGCAAGTCTTCAAGGCTTAACACCATTATGAAAATTGAGGACACTGAGAACAAGTTCTTGTTATTTAACTTGTACACTTTCTAGAAATATCAAATTATTGTCTCAAGCTATTATTATTTTGATGATATAAAGAATAAGATTGTGTGGCCAATTGTTTCTATATGGTCTATAATTTGACTAGTATACAAATCTGCTCTGGCATTGCCCTGGGTTCTAGGCAATCCAATGAGCCCTTAAATGTCTTATAAAGAAACAGTACATGTTTCTTAAATTAGGCTGTATTTCTATAAGTAACTGTAAAATTTGAGAATTAGTAATATCTAAAAGGGCAACAATTTTAAGTAGTTACAAACCATGAGCCATATACTGGCTATGAGTGTACCAATTGAAAGCTTGATTTTTCTGCATTTCAAACAGTGTCTACAGCACATAAGTTAATTATTTGTGCTGAAGCAGGGGAAAATTCAAGAAAATGAACATGTGATATAATTACATATACTGCCTAATAAATTGATGAGGCATCTGTAAATATAGTAAATATTTTTTCTATGAGCTGTATGTAAATTTATAGGAAATACAAAAGCATGTATAGAGAACAACTGTTAACTTGTCTTATGGATAATGACTATAAATTTTGCCTAAAAACTTTGCCATGTAATAGGCCAAATATCATTATTCTCCAATAACCAACTTAATTTCTATTTGGAATAAAGAATTAACATTTCATCCAAAATATTTTCAGGATTCTATCTTACAATCCTGTATTAACACTATAATAGTTTCACAATAAGATGTTCAAACTTTACTTATACAAGAAGAAGGATGAAACCACATTAATGGTTTCTTTGGCTAAAGGGCTGTTGTGAGCACATGAGTAGCAATAATGCAAACAGCCAACAATTTATCATAGTCTATATAATTTATCTTTTAATGACTAACAGCTTATTCTATACTTTTACAAAGCTATCTATCCCTCATCAGTTAACTGTCGAGGGGACTTAGGATTTGTATCCCCCTTGAAAACATCAAACAGAGGTTCAAGTCCTCCTATGGTAAGTTTAAGATGAGGTTTTAGCCAATTAATATCTGTTAACAACTGTTAAGAGTCATTAAAAGTAAACCAATTTTTGTATGTATGCCTGCAAGCCAGAAGAGGGCACTAGATCCCACTACAAATTGATGTGAGCCACCATGTGGTTGCTGGGAATTGAACTCTTAATATTTTTAGTTGTGCGTCCAGCCTTTAACGGTGGAACCATCTCTCTAGCCCCAATTATCCATTCTTATTGGAATTTTCTGTGTCACAATCTGTTTAAGATATAACTGAGCTCTCAAATATTGAAAAGATACTGTCTTTGAATCTTTTCTGGAACGACAAGCAATCTAAAATTTTAAAGCTCATTGTATTAGAGCAAAGGCGTACAGAAAAACTCCTTTAGAGAGATCAGCTAACAAAATGAATAATATACAGTGAGAGATTTAAATGCTTAACTTCTGTATTAAAGCAACAACAAATTCTTATATAAGACTACTAATCATTCTTTGAGGCAACCTTTTAATGATATTGTTTCATGGGCTCTCAAAATTCACTAGAAAATTCATTGGATTTAAACCTCATCACCTTTACCAGGATGTAAAGGAATAATAAAAACAATCTTTTAAATCTATAATAATTCTATGTATTTACTAGAATGGTAACCGACGTAGGCAAGACAGGCTGTAATGTCCCATTAGTTTCATAAATCTTAAATTTGAACTTTGTTTTTGGATTAATTGAATAACCAACTCCTTTTAGCTGAGTGAGGGTATCAGATAAAAGCCAAGCTAAAGGCAATCTTGTCCTCTAATAATTCTTAATTAGCCACAGTATCTGTTAAATATCCCCAGTATCTATTAATCTTTCAAAACCTTTTTCCTTCAATTATTAACTTAAGATTAGGTCTCTTGCTACTGATAGGAGCCAAAGCCATCTTGTCTTCTATCACTCTCAACAAATTTGGAAGGAAGGACCCAAAACAAGTTGAGGAATTCCTTTGTCAGCCGGTAGTTACAATGTCGTGGAGGGAAGCAAGCATAATTTTAATTCCTCCAATATAATAACAACTCCTGGCCCATAAGCTGTTGTGAATTTTGGACCTGAGGCTGACACCTCCCCCTGTGTCCTCAAATATGGGAAAGGCTTGTAACATCCTTCTTTTGTCCTCCTTTGAAAGAAGTCTGTGTAGCACCCACCCGAGTGCAGCACCCACCCGCGTAGAGCGGAGAAGTGTTGGCAGCTGCAGCGGGAGCGCTGGCTGGGAATTCAGCACGGACGGGGGAGCCGCACACGCGAGGTTTCTAATCCCCGCCTCCTTTTGTTCTCGATTCGGTGGCGGCAGCTGCCCATGTGAATGGTATCCTTCCGCCTCAAAGCTGAGTATTTTTCCATCTAAATCCTGTTCCCACTCGGGGGAACCAGGCTCCCCTGATTCAAAATCATATAATTTCAAAGTTTGCAAATCCTCAACTGGATATAGAGGCTTTCTCTCCATTGTATGTTGCTCACCCAGGGAATTTCTCATTCCCTTATCTTTACTCTGCTCTCCCAGGGAATTTTTAATTCCCTCTGTCATTCCCGTGGATCGAACGTCCTTGGGAGAATTTTTAGGCATGCCTATCCGAGCTCCCTTCCCATTTTGAGCTCACAAGCGCTTCCCAAGCTCTGTTTCTGGCAGATTATTATCCTGAATCTCTCTTAATACTCCCTGGCCTGCCACGATAGCTGAGCTGCACCTTTGATCTTGTAAACACAACCTTATTAATTTCCACAATGGGGGTGTCCCAGGCCTCAACTTTCCATTCTGCTGCTCCCTAATTAGATCTCCTTCTAGCTTGTCCCAGGAGGCGAGTGTCAGTGTTCCCGAGCATGCAAACCAGGGTGCTACGCGATCAATCTCCCTGACAAAGCCTTCTAGCGTGTTTGCAGAGATTTTCAATTTATACTGTCCCAAGAGTGTCTGAAGCACCGTCACAATTGACTGTGAGGCCCCCATGTTGCTCCCTTATCTACAGGAGAATCTGACTCGCGGGGGGAAGGGAACTGCAGCTTATTCGGGTCCGACTAACTGTGCCAGACCTCTGTCTGCTTGTTAAAACCCCGCCGGCCCGAAGCAGCTGGAAGAGGGGCGGAACCAAAATTTTGCCTGCCCTGCAAAACTCCACCGGACCGAAAAATCAGCTGGAAGAGGGGCGGAACCAAGCTTTCGCTTGCCTGCAAGAACCCCGCCGGCCCAGCCCGAAACGGCTGCTGGAAGGGGGGGCGGGGCTGGCTCAAGCGGCAGCGGAATTTTAACAAGCAAATCGGTGAAAACAATATAGAAGCAAAAGAAAAAGAATGAAAGCCGGCACTAGAATAACAAACACCTCAACGGCGGCTTGTGATTTGGGAGTAAGATGAAAAAATTCAGGGTTAACCATACCTCTCAGGCTTGCTTTCCGTCTGCAGTCTGAACCCACTCTGCGAGGGAGGGCCTCCTCAAAGCGGCACCATGATGTTGAATTTCCCGGGTTTTGGCACCAGAATGTCCCTCGCGTGCACTCGCCAGCAAGAACACACGCAGACACCAGGGTTCTTCTGCAGTTCTTCTTTATTACGATGTATAGAGGAAGACCCCGGGCTCCGAGAAAGTGCCGCTTAAATACCCCCTGAAGCGGCGTGTACATTTCTGGTTGGTTGCTTGCCCATAAATGCATATATGCCCCAGATTGGGCTGTGACTGGCGCGCTTTTCCCTTGCACAAAGGCAGTAAATCTTAAGTTCTAAGATTAAGGAGAGCATCAGATGCCAGCGCCATCTCTGCCCACCACGGCTCTCCACAGGAAGTAATAATTCCTGCTTGGTCTTAACAATGTTGCTAGTTTAATCAATCTACTTTAGACCTTAGATACTTTCCCCTTAAACTTATTGGTTGTTGCTAGGGGTAGAGTGGCTATGTGCTTGGGGAAAGTGTGATTGTTTCCAAGGTAACATGGCTCCTGGAACAGCTTGGGGTTTTTCCAGTAGCTGAGTTCATTCAGAGGGCAAGATAATCATAAAATGGAGTCTGAAAGCAAAATGAAGTTTGTAATGTTAAGCTGGGTCTGTCACCAGCTGTGATTGTCAGTTGGTGATTTGAGAAATCATGTGGAAGAATACACACGTGTGAACAATGAAGGAAGCCAACTGGCACATGCCTAATTAGTTTGGAATTAAACACCAACACATTCCATTGTATGTTGTTGATTTCTAGTGTCTTTTTTGCTCTGGTTTGTTGTTCCTTGTCTCTAGGATCAGTGTTATACTTAAGCTGAATAAGTAGAGAGAAAGCATGATTTTTTTTATTGCTCTTTGACAGTCTATGAGTTAATATTTATGCATTTCCTTTCTTCTGAAAGTATCCCTTGTCATCCTGAAAGCCTAATTCGTAAATTTTCAACAAACATTAAGAGGAAATTGTGGCACTTGTTACTCTGTGGTTCCAACACCTCCCACAAATGCAAACCACTATTACTAATTACTATTGGCATCATTACCGAGTGCCTTACTTTAACAGCAGGTGTTTGTGTCCTACCTGCACACATTCTCCCACATGAAACATCATCCCCAGATGACTTTTGACATCCAATATCATGTCAGTGTTACATGGATATCATATGATCCTACTTAAGGAATAATAATAAAAAATAAAATTCTGGGATGGGGAAGGTGGATGAGTAATTAAAGCTCTTGCAATGTGAAAATGAGGCCCAGAGTTTGGGTCCCTATAACCCATATTACAGCTGCCAGGCCCACTTGCAATACCAGCTTCAGAAGGCATAGAAAAGCTATCCCCAGAGCAAGCTGTCTACTGAGGCCAACCATACCAGTAGCTCTGGGTTTGCTCAAGAGACCCGGCCTCAATGAATCATATTAACAGAAAAATATGTTTCTAGGCATCTGCCCAGGCTCCCCACATGTATGTCCACATGTAAACACGAACCCCTCACATGTTCTCCAGCTATGAAAACATGTACACATGCGAAAATAGAAAAACTAGCACATGATTTCATTCAGACACAAGTAAGAAAACAGTCTCTGACGTATGGGTTGTTGATTCCAATGACACATTCCCAGGGCTGCAGGTGGACAGTACTTTACCTTTGAAACAGAATCAAAGGCACCCTTGCCAAAGGGCTTGGGGCCAGGTACCAGACCAGTTTCTAAAAAGAATCTTATGCTGAAAAAAAAATTGTCTCTAATATCCAGAAATCCTAAAATTTGATATTTCTTTATGATATATCACCTTTCGTGCCACTGTGAAAGAACAATGAAGATTCAAGTCAAATATTTGGTGGTTTTGATAAAACACAATGGAAATTGGTTGGAGTAAGGTACTAGTAGTCAGGCTCACTGCTAAATGTTGAATTAAAATTCAGTTTCTTGGGTCTAACGAGGTGATTCAGAAATTAAGAGAATTTGTTGCTGTCGAAGATGACCTGGGTTTGATTCCCACCACCCACATAGTGGATGACAGCCATCTGTGATTTAGTCCTATAGGACCAAAGACCTCTTCTGATCACCTCAGGCAGGCATCAGTCATGCATATGATGTGCAAACATACATGTAGGCAAAAGAGTCACATATATAAGATAAAACAAAAATAAATTGGAAATAATTAAATTTCTTTATGAAGTGAAAATTTGAAAAAGGGTAAGAAATGAGTTGAATAAAAAATGTTACAATATGGCTGCCAAGGTAACTCAGTAGAAAAAAGCCCTTCCAGTCCCACCTGAGGTCATGAGTTCAGTGTCTGGAACCTACATGGTGGAAAGAGAGAAGCCTCTCGAACCAGCTGTCCACCGACCTCCACAAGTGTATCTGCACATCCATGACTGTAAAGAGAAAGTTATATTTTCATGGAAAGATTTCTTTCAATTCCCTTAAGTTCCTTAAAGCTATGTTTTCCAAACAGAAAAGCCAAAGGAAAAGTGATTTTTGAAATGTGTGTGAATAAATCACTTCCATATTCAAAAGGTTTATTTTGATATCTGTTAAAGGGAACCATACTGATTCCATGGTTAACAGAAATTCTCTATTGTCACTCAGTCTGGGGTGGGCTCATGTCTCTGCATGGCTTTCAAAGCAACACACCCAAGTTTTACTGAGTCCTTGTCTTTCAGGGCGCTTGGCATTTCAGTGTTTTATCTGACCCCCTTCCATCACCCTGGAAACCTGCTTCAGTTCCCCGTTCTCTGCATTACCACATCCCTACATACTCAGAACTCTTTGTGATATCTCTTGAATTCCTGTACCACATCAGTTTCATTCTGACAGATGAAACCTCTAAAATAAGCAGTGTGAGGCACTGAAACTGAAAATAGACCATTATTCCAGGGTTAGGTGCGTCATACCTGCAAATAACCTCATTTATCTCGAGCAAAGGCACTTAATGCTTATTGTATAAATACCAACTTTTCGGCATGCTGTATAATACCATCTGTCACTTCTCTTTGAGAAATCCATAATTCAATGAGTCCCTTATTTCATGTTTTGTGATGGAAAGTTCTTGCACATGTCTCTTGATACCATAACAAGAACTCAGGCATATGATGAAATGATCTCAAATATCATCCCAGATGAAATCTTAAAACAGGTTGAATGAAGTGGTGGTTCTGTTGCTAAGATATGTATTGAAATGAGCTTGGTTCACTGGTATATTTCACAAACTTCATCTAAGGTATATTTTAAACACAGTGGTCTAGAGAGTGGGCATGCAACTGCAGTGATTGTCAGAGGAGTGTTTGGTTTCACCACAGTGAGGAAAGGGAAGCAGGAAGAGGGGACAGGAAATAGCAAGTTTAAACATGTTGGTGGGAAAGTAGTATGGGTTTCCCCAAGATACTGTTTTAACCACTTTTGCTCAGACTCTAGTAAAGTCTTAATTACATTTTTTTTTCTGAGGATGTGGGTTCAGAATACGTATAACATACACATGTGTAGACAAGCAGAATTTTGTTGTATGAACACCATTTGGAGACACACTAGCAAGTCAGGACCCCAAAGAAGCCAGGTCGAAGTTTGCACAGATTCAATCACATCTGGAATAGACAGTGGAGAGATGGCTTTAATCTGTCTCCCTTGGTGAGCTGCTGGGTTCTCTTCCCCAGAGCAGATTATCTGGCTGGTTTGCTGTGTAGAGTAAGAAGGGACAGGCTCCTGAGGAGTAGCACTCAGTATCCTGTACTCCCTTGCAGAAACTGTCTCATTGATTCTTCTCAGCTCTTTCTCTGCAAGCTCTAGGAAGTGACTATTGTGTAATGCATTCTTTCCTGAAATGGCTGGATAGCCTTATGGCATTTTGTTTATCTTGTTTACTTATTTATATTAGGTCATACCTCATATTTACAAAACTATAAGACGAACACTGTTCTTCCTTGTGTCTACTGTGCAGTCTGACAACCAAAGCATGGGGCTGATTTAGATAGAGCTTCATGATTATTATATTAAATTCCATTTTCAGATAAATACTATAATAAATCTGCTGTTTAATTTTCTATTTGTTTTTATTTCTTTCAGTTATATGTTCATTCCTAAATAACATAGAATATCATATCCTATGTATACCCTGGCTGTTTAGTGCTTTCACTAATATCTTTCCTATATATTCCCCTACATAGTACATGTGGCTACAGATCATTCATTTTTCACTGTTGCATAATATTTCATGGCATAACTTATTAACTTTTATTTGCCTATTCTCATATTGATAGATGTATATTGTTTTACTTTTGAAATATCTTTTGTTATTTCAAAGTTATTGCAAGCATTTTTGTACTTATTTCTTTGTGCATTGAGTAAGACTTTTAAAGGTCATATAATATGCTGAGGAAATTGCTTTTTGTAAGCTATGTCTCTTTTTCACTTACAAAATATTGAAAAGTTGAACTTCAAACCTTCTGATACTAATCTCCACTTTTACCTGCAGCTTGCAAGAATTCCTTGTGTTGTCCTGTCTCTAGCAATGGCAAATAGTCTTCATCAAGCTAGAGGGCACAATCATGTTAACTGTGAGTTTTCATTAGATTTTTCTAATTATTACACATGTAAGTTTTCTCTGTAAACTGTGTCACCATGAGTTTTTGGGTTTTGCTGATACAGAGAAAGGATTTTTGATGAATTCTGTGCAGTAAAATGTGGGCTCATTTTATGAATAAATATCTTCTTTTCACTATGATAGTTTGTTAGGGGCCATGACTGATCTCTGATTACTTATGTTTCTTCCTGTGTATGTAGGCCTTAGGTCAGTCTATCTGTGCTATACCTGTCACTTGCCTTCCCAGAAAGAATGCACAGAGGCAAAGCCTATGTCTCAAGATTTTATCTTCATCAATCCTAAGCTAACATAGGAGAAACTTCTGCTGCTTTCTTTACACTCTATACTGTCTTAGAGGGATGATAACCTACACCCTACATCCTAAGAAATTCTGTACATTGCTGTAAACCAGCAGGGTGGTGTTAGATGGAATGGACCAGGTCTAACTATGCTTCAACTCAGAAGCCCACATGAAGATACAGAAATAGGAGGGGAGACTCAGTAATCACATGAGAGAGAGAGAGAGAGAGAGAGAGAGAGAGAGAGAGAGAGAGAGAGAGGAAGAAGGAGGAGGAGGAGGAGGAGGAGAAAGAGAAGGAGGAGGAGGAGGAGGGAGGAGGAGGATGAGGAGGAGGAAGAGGAGGAGGACGAGGAGTAAGAGGAGGAGGAGGAGGAGGAGGTGGAGGAGAGAGAGAGAGAGAGAGAGAGAGAGAGAGAGAGAGAGAGAGAGAGAGAGAAGAGGGAAGGGGATGAGAGACAAGTGGGAAGAAGAGGGTAGGGGGAGAGGGAGAGACAGAGAGACAGAGGAACAGTGGGACAGAGGGACAGAGAGACAGAGGGAAAGAGGGAAAAGAGATACACAGAGAGAAACACTCCTCCTCCTCCTCCTCCTCCTCCTCCTCC
>NW_021604564.1:11267336-11291757 GCF_004785775.1 Grammomys surdaster | reverse complement strand
CCTCCTCCTCCTCCTCCTCCTCCTCCTCCTTCTTCTTCTTCTTCTGCCTTCCAAGTGCTGGGCATATCCTGTTGCCATGCCCTGCTGAAAATTTTTATTTAACATGCATCTGTTCATTTTTACTATGATTTGTGATTTTTGTCTCTTACATAAAATCTTAACAGCTCAAGGGTTATTAGGATAGTCTCCTGAGGGTTTTAAATATGTTGCATTTTAACCTTTAACACAAGAGGAACACATTGTGTACATGATGTCAGATCATCCCAACCTATTTCTAGATACTTATGAGTAGCTTTTGCAAGTTCTTTGTTCTCTGGTACTATGAACTGAATACAAGGCAACAGCATGTCAGGCAAGTGCCCTAGAACTTAACTGCATTCCCAGTGTTAAGTGTTATTTTCCTTTCTTCAATCAGCTTTAATGAAGTATTCTTAACACCGTATAAACTAAGTCTATTGTATAGACTTAATTTGATGAGTTTTGGAAAAATGTTTCATTTATATCACTAGCACAGTTAAGGTAAAAATATTTCTAATATTTCAAAATATCTGTGTTGTTCATAGTCCATTTACCACACTTCTGGCAATAGCTGATCAACAATCTGACTTCTTTCAGTCTAAATCACAGTGCATTCCTCTCTGCTTTCCTCCTCTTCCACATCCTCTTCCCTTCTCCTCCTCTTCCTCTTCTGCTTCTCTTTTTACCCTCTTTTATGTCTCTCCCCCCTCTCTTCTCTCCCTGTCTCTCTATCTCACTTTCTTTCTCTAGAGTACTGTATTACATATGTTTTTGTTTTCTTGGGTGAATATACCCTGTAGTAGAATAATTAGGGGATATACTGATTATTCTACATTTCAAGAAGCCAACAAGTTAGTTTTCCAAATGGACACAGCACTTGGGATTTCCACTAGAAAACTCAGTGATTTTAGACGCTCTGTGTCTTCAGCCACAATGGACTTGTCTGCTGAAATGTAGCTATTTCTCCGTGTCTGTTGGTGAGAAATTTTGGCTTTAATCTCCATTTTTGATATTTGATTGTTTAAAGGTCTCATTTATCCATTGGCTCTCTCTATGTGTTGTTTTATACAGCATGAATAAACCTTTTTTGTTAAAACTAGGTTATTTATCTTATTTTTGAGTTATTGATAAAATTGTTTTAGATATGTGCATTATAAATATTTTTCAAAGACTGCAGCTTATTTTTATTTATTTAATTTTCTAAGCAGCTTGAGAAACACAGTTCCTTTTTAACTTTAATGAACCTTAATCAATATTTTACTTTCAATTCCTGTTTTGCATATTTGAGCTGACTTTTCACTTGTTTCAGCACTGTAGTCTAGTAAGATATCTTTACCTTTATCACAGCCATAAATATTTTATTCTGCAATTTCTTTAAAAAAAAAAAAGAAACCTTTGACAGCATTATAACCTACAAGAAGTTGTGTAAAATTTGCTACTTAGCTCTTTATAGATTCAGTTTAGTACGACGGCAACCATCTAGTCTCATAACTGAGTAGATTGACCCAGAATAAGCACTAACAGTTTGTTAATTAATTTTTTGTGAATTGATATATTAATTGTAAATAGGGCTATGTTGCATTATAATTTTTCTCTCGTGCAATTTCTCAGGTGACTATAAACAAATCCATCATAGTGGCCTGTGGAGTTTATTGTTGGATCCTAGCTTCAAGGTTGGACTTGGCTCTTTGACTTTCGTTGAAGACTATCAGACACATCTGGGAAGAGAAGTCATGTGTCATGTATATGTGTGAATATATATATATGTTACTTTTTCTGATCTAAGTGATTATTGTACTTGGCTCTTTGATGTTAGACGAAGTCCATCACGACATCTGTTATCTAGGAAGAAAACATTTTTGTTCTAAGCTGTATCTATATCTATATCTATATCTATATCTATCTATCTATCTATCTATCTATCTATGTATATATATATATGTACTGTGTGTATGTGTATAATGTATATACATATATGTATATACATATATGTAAATCATTGTGTTAATATAACAGAGAATCCCTGTTTATAGAATAAACTCTGTATCTTCAGTATTCTTTATTAATTTCTGATCAATTTCTTGCACATAACATAACTATAATCTTAAATATTTTATAGAGTTGCATGCCATTATAAATTGCTTTGTGCTGGCTAATATTTAAATATTAATTTATTTTTATTTTATGTTTAGGGTGATTTTGCTTGCATGTATGTGTGTTCACCATGAGCAGCAATGCCGTGGAAGCAAGAGGAGGGTGTTGGTTCCTTTGAAACAGGAGCTATAGATTACTGTTAGACATCATGCCTGAGACCCAATCCTTGGTGCTGTGTAAGAGGACAACTGCTTTACTCACTGTTCCATCACTCCAGCTTCAAGGCTGACTGATTTTAACTGTCAATGTGACAAAACCAAGGAAAGAGCTCAGACTAAGGAATTAGCTCGATGTGGGGCGTTGTGTAGATTGTGTTAATTGATGTAGAAAGACCCAACAGTGGTACAGTTTCCTAACCAGCTGAAAAGGCTGGCTAGCTAAGAGCCCACATGTAAGCTAACTGGGACATAGCCATGTGTTCTCTCAGCTATTGTTTGTGAATGTGACTCTCAAAATTCCTACCTCCACTTCCTCAGAGTGATGAGCTGTAAACTGGAATTGCAAGTCCAAAAAACCAAACTCTTCTCTAAGGTGCTTTTAGTTAGGTTGTCACATCAGAACAACAGAAACAAAATTGTGACATACATGTTTTCAAATTTCAAGTTCCATTTTATTAGAATTTAGCATAATTGATATGTGTTGGTTGGCTTTTTGTGTAGAATGTGCATGTGTGTATGCATGCTTGCATATTTATGGGTCCGTGTGTGAAGGTGTGCATGCATGTGGAGGGCAAATACTGAAATTAAGTGTCTTCATCCATTGTTCTTCATGTTATTATCCACGCAGGTTCCTCACTTGAATTCAAAGCTTTCTGAATGTTTTTTAGTGTAGCCAGCTTCATATAGAAGTCTCAACATCACAAGTCATGGATTACAGGTAGACCTTGTGTACCTGGCTCTTATATAAATCTTGGGGATCTGTACTCTCACCACCACCACACCCTCAAGCTTGTAGGGCAAGTGCTTTATCCACTGAGACATCTCCTTAGCTCACATATGCTGACTTCAATCTTATGTCTTTTTTTAAACTCACATAATTTTGAGTAGTTTTAAAGAAGATCCATTAGAACTTTCTATACAAGATCATGCCACCTGTAAATAAAGACTTCTCTGAAACTCGTAGCTTTTCATTTTGTATTCAGTAGGGCAGTGAGAGTTCATATCCGTTTCTTTTTCAAGAGCTCAAAGGAAGCAATCTGTTCCACCCTGGGCTACTTGTGGGACTTGACAGATGTTCATGATCAGGTCCATGAGGGTACCTTCTGACCACAGTTTACTAAAGTTGTATGAGACTGGCTGTTTTGCTGCTTGGTCACAATGCCTTATGTGCTGGACTTCCTTGTTAGTTTCTATTGGCTGTTCAATGTTATCATTTTGTTTCATGTTTAGAGTTTTAAAAGCTTCCGTTAAAGGTGCCTGTGTTTTGTTCTGGAAGGTGGTTTGATTATCAGGATTATGTTTCATCTTCTCAAGGTTATTTTAAACCTTTGACAGGGTGGTACTGATTAATTTTTACTCCAAGAACAATTCCACTGCCCAGGTATGGCTTTCTCGGGTTCCCACCAACTACTCTTGTGGTCTTTAAACACTGTATGTTTCAGTTGGTCACAGTTGAGATGACTAACTTACTCAGATAAGCTATTGGAATTAGTTTACCAAACCCTTCTAGTACCTTATAGGCTTATGTAGTTTCATTAGTATATGCAGTTTAACATTTAGCTGCCAACTCACATGTCTTGTGTGCAGGCTCTAGAGACATACATAGTTCTTTATCTCTATGATTCACCCATTCAAATTGCCAGTTTCTTAGACTACATTAATTAAACATGCTACTCTTCAGCCAATAAGCCACTACGCTTTGCTCAATATCCTCCACATTTTGAGATATTGCAGGCTTTCTGTTACACAGATATGTTACTTGTGCAGTTAGCACTGTCATTCTTATTTCTAGAGTGTTGAGTTGTTTTTCATAGTATCCAAAAGGTATGTTATGGATTTCCTCCAGTTTCCTATTGTTTTCTGTATAAAAGAATAGT
This sequence comes from Grammomys surdaster, assembly GCF_004785775.1. Taxonomy (NCBI): domain Eukaryota; kingdom Metazoa; phylum Chordata; class Mammalia; order Rodentia; family Muridae; genus Grammomys; species Grammomys surdaster. The sequence goes on along the minus strand of NW_021604564.1, from coordinate 11,287,550 downwards.
CCAGTTGCTATTCTAATGAAATTGGAGTATGATTCTTAATACTTCTTAATTTCATATGTATTTTATTAGTTTTAGTTATATATATTTGTGTCATCTGTGTGGGTATGAACAAATGAATATAGGTGCCAGTGGATGTTCCGGAATTATAGCTGATTGTAAGCCACACACATAGAAGCTGGGAAGTGAAGGGATTTTCTAGAAGAACAGTATGTCCTCTTAACCAGTGAGCCATCTCTTTGGGCCTTTATTGTTATTTTAAAACAATCACATTTGGTGTTGCATTGTGTTTTCATCTATCAATAGTCTTTTAAGCTCTTCTCCTAAATTATAGTAAGTTTTATTTATATTTCCTCAGCATTTTATAAATCTTACAGTCCTGTGGTAAGCCGGGCTCTGCTTACCAACTTGAAGTCTGATAGATTTTACTTCTCATCACACTAGACTGACAAAATCACTCACATGAAGATAAATAGAAATAGTAGCAACAGAAAACCTAACTGTAATTTTAATTTTTAAAGGTAATATTGACCGGAAATCAACACTAATTACGGCAATCATCACTGGGCTTATTTAATAATTTGCTGGAAATCAACACTAACTATGGCAATCAATCATCACTGGGCTTATCCAATAATTTGCATCTCTTGTGACTGTGTTGCAGGTGACAAAAGTGTGAGAGGGTCTTAGAGCTCAACTTGTAAAACAAGTACAGACATTCCCTTCCATTTCCACAGTGGCTGTTGGGAGTCCAGCTACTCGGGGTAGCATTCTTCCCAGCGCTGGGAGAGGAGCTAGAAATGTGGTTTTGAATAACCAACATGGGATGTATTTATTCACTGTGTTTTCTCCTTGGGTCTTAAGCTGAGGCTGACTGCTTCTGTATGTACCAAAACTATGCTTCTTCTCCTTTAACCTACTAATATTATACTTTACATTGTCAGGGCTTTTAATAGTTCATCACCTCAACCCATATAAAGTGTGCCCAACGTGGTCATGAGTTACTATTTAACTAGTCCATAGACTTATTTCAGTGTGAAGATACACACACACAAACACAAATGCATCATATAATTATAATAGGTTATGTGCAGATGTACGGTGAGGCTCCAAATTTAAAACAATACAGCAATGGCACTAAATGTCACTTTAATGTAAAAAGGAGCTGCTGCAAATTGTGATATGTTAACTGTTGAATACTGAAATGGTCTGTGCCATTTCTGAATTCATAAATGGAAGCAAGTTAGACTGGGGCACCTCTAAATGATGGAGTGATAACTTTGCTCTATATTGAGAGCATAATGTAAAGAACACCTCTCTGAGGAAGTTAGCAGAGGCTGAGAACTTGTGCTCCCCTTTCCTGTTATGGTTTTAGTTCATGTGTTTTTTTTGTTTTAATTGTTTACTGGTTCAACATTAAACTGAATTGAAAGTCACTATGGTTCCAGTTATTTTTCTGTGCAGTTTGAATTTAAATTAGGTGTCTCTAATCTTCCTTCACTGTATACTGAAGTGAAATTGATGTATAATTGTTTCTAATAGTTCTTTTCTGATATGGACTTCTTCTTCTTCTTCTCTCTCTCTCTCTCTCTCTCTCTCTCTCTCTGTGTGTGTGTGTGTGTGTGTGTGTGTGTGTGTGAGAGAGAGAGAGAGAGAGAGAGAGAGGGAGAGAGAGAGAGAGAGAGGGAGAGGGAGAGAGAGAGAGAGAGAGAGAGAGAGAGAGAGAGAGAGAGAGAGAGAGAGAGAGAGAGACAGTGTGGTATATGCCCACTTGTGAGGCAGAAACACGCAAATACAAGACCAGAGGGGTGTGTCAGGTGTCTCTGTCACTGACTTATCACTTTGAGACAGGATCCCTCCCTAAACCTGGGATTCAGTTGGCAGCTTGCAAGCTCCTGTAGCCCTTGGATCTCTGCCCTGTAGAGTGCTGGGCTTAGAGATCCAGGTACTTGCCCATTCCTGACTCCCTCCACTGCCCCTGGACTCACAACCGGGTCCTCATGGTTGAGCTGCATTGTTTTTTTCTTCTTTGTTTAAAATTTGGTATCACTTTCAAACAGAACTACTTAGAGCTGTTACCTTGCTATTTTTCTTCATGATTGTATAGTCTGAAAGGTAAATAATTATTTACTGAATATATTTACTTAATGATCATCGATTGCTTAGGACTTTTCTCTTCCATCTTAAGTTACTGTTGGTAAGTTATAGTTTCCTAGAAAATAATCTCCTTATCAGAGTTTTCAACTATATCACATCAGATTTATTTATAGCTTTATTTTACTATACAGTCTCTTCTATTATTCTATCTTACTTCTTCTTTTCAATCCCCAATTTTAGTGATATTTAACATATTTCTCTAGATGAATTCTGACAGAACTTAATGTCTTTTAGTTGCCTTTCCAAGACTCACAGTTTTTTATTTATTGATGGAATTTTTCAATTCTTTGAATTTGCCTTCCTGTCTTATTTTTTTGCTTCAATATTCTTATATTTTATTTTTATTTTTCTACCTTCCCAAGATAACACCTGACTTATGCCTCTCATTTCCAAAGTATGCATTTTTTAGGAGAGCTTGGTCTTGTAAATATTACTATTTACCCTCCAAGAAGAACTCAAGGGCCATAGAGCAGAAAGAAGGTTCCCTTTGACTAGAGGAGCTGGGTGAGGCTGCTCAAAGTGGGTGCCTTTCTATTCACTGTTTGGCCTGTTCTATATGTCTGGTGCTGCGTGCCTGCAAAGGTCAGCTTTTGCCAGTGTTTGGCTGTTGTTTCCAGGTGTTGAATTGAGGAACAATAGCATTGGTCAAGTCTCAAGATAGCATGGGCTAGTGCTACTGCCTGAGCTAAAGTCCTCATTCACTACACCCTGACACCAGTCCCAAATGTTGGGTGGCCTCACAGTAAAGGCACATTTTATGCAAGTCTGATGGCCTGAACCTCCATAAAAGTTCAGAAAGAGAATCAGATCCATAAAGCTGTCTTAGGACCTTACATGAGCACCACAGAGTGCATGCTTTCCCCACACACAAATAAATAAACCAAGTTTATTTAGATTTTACTTCATCAAGTGTAATAGCAATGAGGCAGAAAGTAAAGGAAGTGACGTGTAGATCAGTGTGGCTGAGCTCTGCAAGTACTGTGTACTCTGCAGTATACAAGATACCAGCCCACTCCAGCTTCCCCTCCACTCGGTTTACCAGTTGCCTCTCCTTAAGATGCTTAATGTGTGAATTTTCTCTTTTTTGTACATTTAATTCTTATTGTAATTCAACACCCTTTGTGCTTCCTGAATGCCTTTTTATCATGTTTGTTCTATTTAAAAATAGAACTTCATGGAAACAAATTATTAAAGAGTAAACACACCTAGTTACCAGGCTACTGGTCTGTTAGGACAGTTATTATTGATGTTCTTACTTTTCTGTGTGTGCATGATGTGTGTACATGTTTATGTAGATGAGTGTGGGCACATGGATATGTGTGCTATCAGAGGATAACCTCAGGCATTGGTCCATCCCTTCCATCTTGTTTGAGATGGAGTAACTTGTTTGTTTCTGCATTTAGAAGAGCAGCTTGTCCATAGACTCTTGGGAATTATCTTGCCTCTACCTGCCTTCCACTTTATTATAGGAGTACAGAGATTGCACACATGTGCAATACTGTGTAACTTTACATGGGATCCGGGATCTGATTTCAAGTCCTCATATTTGCTCAGCAAGTACTTTACCACACAGCATCTCCCCTTCCCAGATTGTTATTATTTTCTCTAGTTCTCAAGACATGACTTTGTAGATGTATTTGCCTATTTTCCTGTTAGCGGATGTTTAGGGGCAATGGGAGTTAAGCATAGTACACAGATTCAGAATATCTGTGTTTTCATTCTCTGTCAAGCCCAAATGTTTCTAATTTCCTTTTGTCTCATGAATAATTTAAAAACAACAGCCATATCTTAGAAAATCTATAATTGGTGGTAGGCTGTGAGTGTAATTCAGTTGCAGAGTCTGCCTAATATGCGCAAAGCCCTGGCTTTGTTCCCTGGCACCTCAGAAACTAAATTGGAATTACTGCCACATGTTCATTAAGGGTCACTTGTATGGCTTAATGTGTTAGACAATGTCAACACCTTCCCCACATCCCTGCAGATAATCTGTACTCTTTAATTTTAGGTATCAAAAGGTCTAAGAAGTATTATCATCAGTATTCTATTTCTACTATCCCTCCCTCCCTCCTTCCCTCCCTCCCTCCCCCCTCCCTCCCTCCCTCAGAAGTTCATGTATTAGAGATATATAGGGTCTTTAGAAGAGAGTTCAGGTTAAATGAGATCCGAAACCAATCTAGCAAGAGGCTGTGTAAGAAGAAAAAAGGTCACTTTATCTTTCTTCAAGCATGCCCAGATATTGTGTGTTTGTGCAGGGAGATGGTGATAGCACGGAAGCCAAGATCAGGTGTTATAATGATGTTTACCTTGCTGGAACCTCAACGTTGAACCCTCATGAAACTATGAGAGATGGACTCTTCATATGTGGAATTGTGTTATGCTAGTTCAAGTAGAGAATATATTAACTTGTTAATTATTTTATTGTTTGACTCTTTAATTTTCTCTCTTTCCTTCACTATCTTCCTTTCTTCCTTTTTTCTTCCTTCCTTCTTTCCTTCACTCCCTTCCTTCCTTCCTTCCTTTAGTCTGCCATCTATCTATCTATCTATCTATCTATCTATCTATCTATTATCTATCTATCTATCTATCTATCTATCTATCTATCTATCATCTATCTATCTATCTGTCTATCTATCTACCTGCATGTGAAAACATAGGCAAGCAGAAACCCAGACAAATAGACACATGCACACATATGCATACACAGATACACAGACATGTGCCTACACAAGACACACAATTACAAACACACACACAAATACAGACACACATAAACACATAGACAAACACACACACATAAATACAGACAGACACACAGACGAAGGACACTCACAGACACACACACACATGGACACACACACATGGACAAACAGATATACATACTTCTTTCTTTTTCTGGAGCTCTCAGTTACCCAAAGAACTATATTAATTTCTACATGTTATTGTGAATTTGTCTTCTGTAAATGTCCATCATATTTTGCATTCACTGTTTGGAAAAAGACTTAGTACATATGTATTTTAGAATTGTTAGATTCCCTATAAAATGTTCCTTTCGAAATTAAGGAGTAAATCTCTTTATTCATGACAAAGGCTTTTGGCCCTGTTAGCTTTGTCTGATGCCTGTAAAGCCACAGTACCTTATCATTAACTAGTAATTTCTTTGTATATAATTTTCAACATTATAATCATAGTTTATGTATCATTAAGTTTTACATGTATATCTTGCAATAATTTTATCTCTAAGTTTCTGTATGTGCTGTCAATCCTGATAGGCTGTGGGCTTTCCATCTATTTTTTTTCTTTCATTTATCTTTTACATTTAAAAAAAGATTTATTTTTTATTTTATGTGTATGAGTATTTTGTCTGCATGTATGTATATGAGCTACAGGCATGGTGTTTGATGATGGCAGAAGGGCATCAGATCCCACAGAACCGCAGCTACAAGTGATTGTAAGCTGCCATGCAGGTGTTGCAGACTGTACAAGAGTCCGCTGTCAAGGCAATACGTATTCTTAACTGGTGATCCAACATTCTAGGCCCCTGATAGTTTGCCTTTTGATTTTCAAATTTATTTTCTTTATATTTCATTTCCCTTACTCTGCAGGCTTGAGAATTTCACTGCTTTGTGTTTTTCAGTAATTTTAATATTTTAAAACTTGTGTGTTTGAAACTTTGTACTCACATAAAAGGAATCAGACTTGTTCCTTTTCATTTCTTTCTTGTATTACACACTGTTATTATCATGATCTAGTTCAGGATTGTTCTGTGACCCTTAATCAGGGTACACAAAGCAAAGTAGTATACAGAACAGCTGAGTGAAGTCGAAAGGAAACCCAACTCAACTGCTCTTCCATCAAGTCAAGGTATCGTTTGTACACACACTGTTAGCATTTCTAATCATTTAACTTTAAGTCATTACAGTCCTCAAGTTAACTTTCTTCTTTCTGAAGTCTGTTCTTTAGACCTGTCATTATGTATAAAACTTTAGGCTGGTTCCTGTTTCAGTCAGGACTTTCATATTAGCATTCAACCCTTCTCTGCTTTACTCGCCTACTTTTCCCCCAAAGATGTCAACTTTAGCTCCATTGTTCTTTCATAGTGGAACTTTACTTTAGTTGCAGCTACTAGGATGTGTTCTTTTTCTTCTGTATTTTAAACTTAATTTTGTGTGTGTGTGTGTGTTGTTGTTGCATTTATGTCTGTGTGGTGCAGACATGTGAGTATGAGTGTGGAAAGAGCCATGTGGGCATGTATTAAGACCAGAGGAAAACAGTAGGAATTTTCCTCTTTTGTTCTCTGCCTTTGTCCCTTGAGACAGGATATTCACTTACTGGCAGAGCAGGCCATCAAGATCCCTGTATCTGCCTATCTTTCCTCTCTGACGCTGGGGTTATGGACATGTCTGGGGCTTTATGTGACTGTTGAGAACCAAACTCTGGTTCTCCTGTGTATGTAGCAAAGACTCTCATTTGCTGAGACATTCCTATAGCACCAGGTTTCTATTCCTATGTTAATAATGCTTTTTAAAATGATCAATTTATTACCAATTCTTGAATCCATTTTTACATGTAGTCTCACTTCTAGTAAATTTATTGTCTCTTTATCATCATTGAAATGTACATGGCAGTTTTATACTTTGCTTTCTTCAACTCTTACTTTTGTTCCACTTACCTGTCTCTACAATTTATCCCTCTTAGGCTAGCATCTTTACTAACCCATTCTCTACTCAACTTTTCATTCCTTTGTTTCAATAGTTTATTGAGTAATATATTTGTAATGTACTATTCCTAATGTTATATCATAATATTGATGTTATTGAATATTGGTGTAATGTTTGTTTAATTATTTTATCATGCATTTATTCACTGTTTGTATGTCATTTATGGCACCATGCAAGTCTGTAGCACAAAGGACAGCCTGTAGGAGTCAGTTCTTCTTTCTACTATGTGGGTTCTGGAGATTGAACTCAAATTTTCAGACTTGGCAGCAATTGCCTTAGCCCATTGAGTTGATTTGTCTACCTTCAATAGTAATGCTTTTTTATTTCAGAAATTTTTATTTTGTTACTGTTTACTTAAATCTGTCATGTAATTGCAGTGGCACCATGCCTCTTTGCAGTGTTTTCCACAATGCTTTTAGTTCCCTAAACATTTAGACATAGCAGCTGTATATTCTGAAGATGAGAACTCCGTTATCTGAGGCTCTATGTGTCACTGTTGTGAATTCTTCCTGGGAGCTCTCTGCTACGTCATTAGCTATGTACATTTGAAGCTCCCTTCAATGTACTGGGAGTTCTGTGACACTCACCTATTCTCTTGAATCATTTCCTCCAAGACCTGATTTCTACCAACAGGAGCTTGTTGACATGACACTACAGAGGCATGTTTTAGTAATTTGTTTGTTTTTGTTCACTTTTCTGAACATAGTCCATGGATTTAGGAACTTCTATTAATAAGCCAGTTTGTACCTAGTGTCTCTTTGAAACTCTCTGAACAAGGCTTCTGCTTTATTTAACCAACTCTTTTAATCATCATGGCTTTGTGTGTGTGTGTGTGTGTGTGTGTGTGTGTGTGTCGTTATGTTTGGTCTGATTTGGGGTTGGGATATAGGGTTGGCTTTGGTTACCTTCTTTGGTTTTGGTTGTCCAAATTCTATCGATAATTCGGGTGTTGGATTAAATGTTAGATATCGTTTGTTTTATGTTCATGATAAGCTTCACCTTTGGGCATGACTGTGAGGGCTCACTGAGGCAGAGAGACCTACAGCATCCTGTTATGAGCTGGAGCTTAAGACTGAATACAGAAGGTTGAGTACCATCTCTGACTCTTGACTGCAGGTCCAGTGTGTCCAGCTGCCTCATGTCCCTGTTTCCTAACTTCCTTGCCATGGAGGACTGCTTTGTCTAATTTTGAGTCAAAATCAGCTCTTATTTTCTATGTTGCTTTTTAAGTAGTTTTGAGAAAAATAACTAATATAAAATTATTTCAGGGAACTTAGTCTACTATAGCCCTTAACCTACCAAGTCCACCATCATTTAAAAAATATTTTTGCACTAAATTTCCATTGAACAGGCATTATTTTATAACACTTGACAGGATGGAAAGAAAAGACCCAGTATTTATTGAGTGACTAGATGTGATAGTCACACCATGAGTGCTTCAAATAGTGCTTTTTAAAAGTTTGACTCTTTGAAAATTTATATCTTCAGGAATGAGTTGTAGCCAGTAAATTTCAAAGAAAAAGGAAGGTCAGTAAATCAAGAACAGCATAGAGATACAGCAGAGACATGGACCTTTCTTTCAGGGCCTTGTAACCCAGTAAGTGAGAAAAGAGTATCGAAGACAACACTAAATTATTTCAACATTAATTTATTGCTTTCCAGACAACTTTAGTTATACTTTATACTGTCTAATAAGTAGACAGGAGTAATGAACCTTTGACTGATAGGTACTGTTTTTCTTTCTAAAATGATGGGCTGTCTTCTCTATTTCTCTACACTATGTGGTTTTGAGGAGTTATTTTTATTCAGTTGTTATAAATTTAATCTTTAGCTAGGGAATTTTTCTGGAGGAAGCCATTATGAATAGCTTTTGCTCTTTACTAAACTATTAGTTTCAGGTGACAAGAGGAAGCTACATTTAAACATTTCTTTCAACTCAATTTGTTACTATGTAACTAACAACACTGGCATTCAGCAGACATTGAATAAATACGGATTGGAGAAAGAGTACTCTTTCTGTTCTAGAACTTGCAGAGTTAGCAGGATAGACCTGTCAGGTAGCTTCAGGAGAGATCTCTACCATGAAGCAGGAAGTGGGCATGTGGTGATATTGGCTTTGGAGTTGTTCACTGGCCTTGAGCGTATTGTAGTTAAAGACACAGAAAAAGTGAAGGTCACAGGGCCATTGCTTACTGCGAGGTCATTCTTGAGATTTTCATCTCTGAAGCATTCAGTAAGTTCTATGTATGTATAGTGGGCTTATCAATTGTCTAAGTGGGGAATATAGTAGAGGTGAAAGAACATGATGTCTACAGGAGAAATAGACATGGGAAATAAATGGACATCATTGCAGGTTGTTATTCTATAGAAGAGCATCTTCTGTCTTCCTGCCATACCAAATGGACCCTGAAGCAACATTTACCAACCTCGACTTATTGATGTTCAAAAAAATCTAGAATCTGCTATAATTTTTCTTAAAATAAATTCTATATTTTATATTTCAATAATATGCTTTATGAACTGACATTTCTTTCTGTCAAGCCATGGGGAGGTTTTACTGATTGGTGAAATGTTAGATCTTGTGATCTGACTTTTTAAAAATTAGAGTTGCTCACATTTGAAGGATGTTACATTATTTTAGCCATAAGGTGAAACTTCAGCCTTGTGAAGTTTGAATGGTAAGGAAATAATCTTTCTCTGACTTAAAATGGCCTTTTCTATACACTGTTTTCAGATGCTTTATTCAGTGTTATCTAAAACTATGTCTTACTACTAGCAAAGTCTCTTACTCCTGGTGCTGGGAAATGTCACACTAAGAGGATATTCGGCATACTCCGGGTATTTTTTTAACTTATGAGTGTACACAATCCCACGGTGATACATAGATAAAGATATAAGGAAGTTTGGAGTTTATATACGTATAAGTAGCCTCACAATTAGACATTCAAATGAAAATTGTGTACTTGGTTAAATGCCCCTTTCCCTCAATTTTTGATTTAACTTATTGTTTTTTATTGAAATAGCTGTATAATCCCATATCAAAGTCAGCATTTAACCCAAAATTCTCCCGTCTCACCTTCCCAAGTGCCAACCACATCAGGGTCCAAAAAATGTTCATTCATGCTCAAGATAGACAACAAAACTAGAACTCATTCTGATTTCATGTTCATATCTCTGCCTATGGCTTTTTCCCACTCTCCCCTTCTCAGACTCTGTGTTCTCTATCCACAGTTAGTTTTTTTTTTATTATTAAAAAATAAAGTTAGCTTTAAAAGTCCTTGGATTTGCTTTAAAACCTTTTCTGGATTTTCTATTCAGCATAGACTGAAATTCCAAGTTCATGGAACTCTTCTCTTCCAGACCCTGCTGGTCCCTCAGCATCCCTCTCATAGCACAGGGCATCATAGTGACTCCTTTCTGCCTTGTGCGTAGACTAAATCACCATGTCTCTCAGTTTATTCTTGTCTACCCATTATAAACGAGTAATCTTATGTGGTATTATCGACCAAGTCACTCCTATGTTTAGTATTTCCAGAATATTCTTTGCCTCCTTACTTGCTTTCTTTACATGTATACAGATTCTATGCTTTATGAGGACAAGGCTTGTTATTATTGCTTTCAATCACATTGAATATCCTGTCCCAATATTTTTCTTAATAGGATAAAGTACTCAGTACATATATACTCAGTAAGTGAATTCTCTTGAAAGAGTTGTTTTATTTGTTTGGTGGATTGCCTTGATGATAATCTCACTTTGAAGTAATTACTTTGTTTAGAAAGGCATGTGTAGTGTGCTCAGTATTCAGAACGAGTAAACAATTGGACATACATCTTCCCTTGGCTTGTAATGTGCTTAAAATTAATTGCAGCAACTGAGCTTTAGGGGCAGAAGAAGCATCAAGGGTGCATAGTTTTTGCTGCATTGGAAGCCAGGTAGCAGTCTTGTCCAAATCTTCTTCTAATGACCTCCTTAAAATTAAGAATCCCAAAGAAGTGTTTCAGCTGCTTCCTATATTTGAAATCTGCTTTACTACATAGAATTCTTTTTTTCTAGTGTGTGTGTGTGTGTGTGTGTGTGTGTGTGTGTGTATTTTGGGGGCAAAGAGCTTGTGAAAAGGGAATCCTGAGAGGGGATGGTACACTCTTAAGGCAGTTGTAATGGAGGGTAATAGAATACAGTTGACAGAAAAGTGGAGTAGGGTGACCAGCTAGACTTCTTCTGGGCAGGGGAAAGGATCAATGCAAACGAAGCGTAACTATACATGTTTATGATTCAGAATTCTTTTCCTTGGCCAGTCTATACACTGTTCCTTACTCACTTGGAACTTGGAAACTATTAGTATATATTTATAGATGTGAATGCAAGATTCTTATGGAAATTCCAATTTATTATACAAATACATTAAAAATAAAATAAAAATTGAATCCATGGTTTTAGATCTTTACTTGTAACCTCAACATTTATTGAGACCTACATTATTGGCTGGAGATACTTTATGGATCTGTTGCTTCCCCATTAAACTAAATGTGTCTAAATTTACTCTAGTCAAATCCCATGGGAGGCAGACCTAATATTTTATAGTATCTACAAATACACAAAATGATTACTTTTCTAAGACACATAGATGTGTACAAGCCATGTCTAGGTGCTGGGATGAAGCTCAGTTGGTAAAGTACTTATCTAGTATTCACAAAGCCCTGAGTGGGATCTGCAGTACTACATAAATAAGGTCTATGATCCCTGCACTCAAGAAGTAGAGGCAGTCAACAGATATGTCTACACCACAGCTCCTGCATCTAAGGGTCAGAGAATACCACAGAAGGCAGTGGTGGAGGAGATGGTGGTGATACAGTTATAAGAGAACTGCTGTGTAACAGTCTTTCATAGAAATGGACACATAAAAAACATTTGAACAATGAAACATCAATAGTGATACTAATGCAGAAGGGATAAAATCTCATGGGGTCACCCTCCTGTACAAGGAACTACAAGACAACTTATGACTGCGAGCGAGGGAGAGTTAGCCTAACCCAGGTATGAGCCCACTAATACAAAGTGGTCTGCCCTGCATAATACATGCAACAAGATATGTGTGTGTACGTATATATGTATATACATATGCATATATATGTATAAATACACATGTATGTATCTGTATTGGTATGAATCAGGAAAGAAGAGGCTGTCAATTTGATACTGAGGGTAAAACAAGGCATTATAAAGAGGGATCTGAGGAATTGCTGAAGGAAGAAAAGGGAGCGGGGAAAGGTGTGGATTATACTTGTATTTTAAATGTATAGTTAGAAATTAGGCGACCCTTTCCTCAGCTGCCGCCAAGGTGCTCGGTCCTTCCGAGGAAGCTAAGGCCGCGTTGGGGTGAGGCCCTCACTTCATCCGGCGACTAGCACCGTGTCAGCAGTCCACAACATGGCTTCTGTCTCCGAGCTCGCCTGCATCTACTCCGCCCTCACGGTCACGGAGGATAAGATCAATGCCCTCATTAAAGCAGCTGGTGTCAGTGTTGAACCTTTCTGGCCCGGCTTGTTTGCAAAGGCTCTGGCCAATGTCAACATTGGGAGCCTCATCTGCAATGTAGGGGCTGGTGGGCCCGCTCCTGCAGCTGGAGCTGCACCTGCTGGTGGTGTCCTGCTCCATCCACCACTGCTGCCCCCGCTGAGGAGAAGAAAGTGGAAGCAAAGAAGGAAGAGTCTGAGGAATCAGAAGATGACATGGGCTTTGGTCTTTTTGACTAAACTGCTTTTGTTGACATGTCCAAAAAAAAGCTGAACCTGTAAAAAAAAAAAAAAAAAAAAAAAGAAAAGAAAAGAAATTAGGCGGACTTCCGGTTTGGGACCGAGCCTAGAGCAGGTCGCAGGCAGCAGCTCCGTACCCAACCGCAGAAAACCAAGAAAAACAGGGACTCCCAGGAGCTTGAACTCACGCAGCATCCCAGGTAAGTTAAAAACAGCACTCACCCCAAACAGGGAGCAACAGGGACCCACTGGGACCCAGGAATTCACTCCTGGCCCGGGGCGGGCTCCATCCGGTCTGGGCCCCAGCACTCGCGGATCCCGGGAGGCAGTTCTGCACCCAATCTCGCAGACTCCAGAGGAAGCGGGGCTCGCAGGACCTCTGTGCCAAGCAGGGTCTTGGGCTAGGAGGTGGCAGTGCTTGCCCCCGAACAGGGAGTGGCTAGGACCCACTGGGACCCAGGAGTTCACTCCAGGGCCGGAGCGTGGGTTCGTTCCGGTCTGTGCCGGAGCAGATCCCGAGAGTCAGCTCTGCACCCAATCTCACAGAACCTAGAGGGAGCGGGGCTCTCCGTGGCTCAAGCTAGCTCAAGCAGTTTCTTAGGCTAGGAGGTGGCAGTGCTCGCCCCCAATCAGGGAGCAACTGGGACCCACTGGGACCCACTGGGACTCATTGGGATCCAGGAATCCGCTCCTGACCCGGAGCCCTGGCCCCTTCCGGTTTCCACCTGAGCACCGAGCACATCTTGGGCCTCATCTCTAACTCAAGCAGCAAAACCCATCCCAATCAGTTCTGACACAACCTAGATAATAGGAAAGACAGGCCCCAGTCAGAGACAGCACTGGTAGCGCAAAGGTGACCCAGATGGCTAAAGGCAAGCGCAAGAACACAAGCACCAGCAACCCAAGGTACTTGCCAGTATCAGAACCTATTTCTCCCACATTAGAAAGTCCTGAACTCCCCATATCACCAGGAAAACAAGAACCAGATCTAAAATCATTTCTAATGATGATGCTAGAGGACTACAAGAAGGAAGTAAATAACACTATCAAAAAACTTGAGGAGAACACAGGAAAACAGGATGAAGTCCTTAAAGAAACACAAAAATCCTTTAAAGAATTACAAGAAAACACAAACAAACAGATGAAGGAATTGAACAAAACCATCCAGGACATAAAAATGGAAGTGGAAACAATAAAGAAATCACAAAGGGAGACTATCCTGGAGATAGAAAACCTAAAAAAGAAATCAGGAGTCATAGACACAAGCATCACCAACAGAATACAAGAGATAGAAGAAAGAATCTCAGGTGCAGAAGATACCTTAGAAAATATTGACACAACTATCAAAGAAAATGCAAAATGCAAAAAGTTGCTATCTCAAAATATCCAGGAAATCCAGGACGCAATGAGAAGACCAAACCTAAGGATAATAGGTATAGATGAGAGTGAAGATTCCCAACTTAAAGGGCCAGTAAATATCTTCAACAAAATTATTGAGGAAAACTTCCCTAACCTAAGGAATGAGATGCCCATAATCACACAAGAAGCCTACAGAACGCCAAACAGACTAGATCAAAAAAGAAATACCTCCCGTCACATAATAATCAAGACTCAAAATGTACAAAACAAAGACAGAATTTTAAAAGCAGTAAGGGAAAACGGCCAAATAACATATAAAGGCAAACCTATCAGAATTACACCTGACTTCTCACCAGATACTATAAAAGCCAGAAGATCCTGGACAAATATCATACAAACCCTAAGAGAACATAAATGCCAGCCCAAGCTACTTTACCCAGCAAAACTCTCAATTACCATAGACGGAGAAACTAAGATATTCCATGACAAAACTGAATTTACACAGTATCTTCCCACAAATCCAGCTTTACAAAGGATAATAGCAGGAAAGCTCCAATACAAGGAGGGCAATCATACCCCAGAAAGAGCAAGAAAATAATCCTTTTCCATCAAACCCAAAAGAAGATAACCACACAAACGATGTCTCCACTATTAGCAAAAATGACAGGAAGCAAGAACACCCTCTCCTTAATATCTCTTAACATCAATGGACTCAATTCCCCAATAAAAAGGCATAGGCTAACGGACTGGATACGCAAACAGGACCCAGCTTTTTGCTGCTTACAGGAAACCCACCTCAGTGACAAAGACAGACACTACCTTAGAGTAAAAGGTTGGAAAACAATTTTTCAAGCAAATGGCACTAAGAAACAAGCGGGAGTAGCCATTCTAATATCGAATAAAATCAACTTTCAACTTAAAACTATCAAAAAGGATAAGGAAGGGCATTTCATACTTGTCAAAGGAAAAGTCAACCAACATGAACTCTCAATTCTGAATATCTATGCGCCAAATACAAGAGCATCGAATTTCATAAAAGAAACCTTACTAAAGCTCAAAACACACATTGCACCTCACATAATAATAGTGGGAGACTTCAACACCCCACTCTCAGCAATGGATAAATCATGGAAACAGAAACTAAATAGAGATACAGTAAAACTAACAGAAGTTATGAACCAAATGGACTTAACAGATATCTATAGAACATTTCACCCTAAAGCAAAAGAATATACCTTTTTCTCAGCACCTCATGGTACCTTCTCCAAAATAGACCATATAATTGGGCACAAGACAGGCCTCAACAGATATAAGAAAATTGAAATAATTCCCTGCATCCTATCAGATCACCATGGTCTAAGGCTGGTCTTCAAAAATGACAAAGAGAATGGAAAGCCCACATTTACATGGAAACTGAACAACACCCTACTCCTTGATAATCAGGTAAGGGAAGAAATAAAGAAAGAAATTAAAAACTTTTTAGAATTTAATGAAAATGATGACACATCATACCAAAATTTATGGGATACAATGAAAGCAGTGCTAAGAAGAAAATTCATAGCTCTAAGTGCCTACAAAAAGAAACTGGAGGGAGCATACACTAACAGCTTGACAGAGCACCTGAAAGACCTAGAACAAAAAGAAGCTAATACACCCAAGAGGAGTAGAAGGCAGGAAATAATTAAACTCAGGGCTGAAATCAACCAAATTGAAACAAAAAGAACTATCCAAAGAATCAATAAAACCAGGAGCTGGTTCTTTGAGAAAATCAACAAGATAGATAAACCCTTAGCTAGACTAATCAGAGGGCAGAGAGACAGTATCCAAATTAATAAAATCAGAACTCAAAAGGGGGACATAACAACAGAAACTGAGGAAATTAAAAAAATCATCAGATCCTACTACAAAAGCCTATATTCAACAAAATTGGAAAATTTGGATGAAATGGACAATTTCCTAGACAAATACCAGTTGCCAATGTTAAATCAGGACCAGATAAACCATCTAAACAGTCCCATAACCCCAAAAGAAATAGAAGCAGTCATTAAAAGTCTCCCTACAAAGAAAAGCCCGGGACCAGACGGTTTTAGTGCAGAATTCTATCAGACCTTCAAGGAAGACCTAATCCCAATTCTTTTCAAACTATTCCACAAAATAGAAACAGAAGGTACACTACCCAACTCATTCTTTGAAGCCACAATTACACTCATACCTAAGCCACACAAAGACCCAACAAAGAAAGAGAACTTCAGGCCAATCTCCCTTATGAACATTGATGCAAAATTACTCAATAAAATTCTAGCGAACCAAATTCAAGAACACATCAAAACAATTATCCATCACGATCAAGTTGGCTTCATCCCAGGAATGCAGGGTTGGTTCAATATTCGGAAATCCATCAATGTAATCCATTATATAAACAAACTCAAAGAAAAAAACCACATGATCATCTCACTAGATGCTGAGAAAGCATTTGACAAAATTCAACACCCCTTCATGATAAAAGTCTTGGAAAGGTCAGGAATTCAAGGCCCATACCTAAACATAGTAAAAGCAATTTACAGCAAACCAGTAGCCAGCATTAAACTAAATGGAGAGAAACTTGAAGCAATCCCACTAAAATCAGGGACTAGGCAAGGCTGCCCACTCTCCCCCTACCTATTTAATATAGTACTGGAAGTCCTAGCCAGAGCAATTAGGCAACACAAGGAGGTCAAAGGGATACAAATTGGAAAGGAAGAAGTCAAAATCTCACTATTTGCAGATGATATGATAGTATACTTAAGTGACCCCAAAACTTCCACCAGAGAACTCCTAAACCTGATAAACAACTTTAGCAAAGTGGCTGGATATAAAATTAACTCAAGCAAATCAGTAGCCTTCCTCTACTCAAAAGATAAACTGGCTGAGAAAGAAATTATGGAAATGACACCCTTCAAAATAGTCACAGATAATATAAAATACCTTGGTGTGAACCTAACCAAGCAAGTAAAAGACCTGTATGACAAGAACTTCATTCCCCTGAAGAAAGAAATCGAAGCTGATCTCAGAAGATGGAAAGATCTCCCATGCTCATGGATTGGAAGGATTAATATAGTAAAAATGACTATTTTGCCAAAAGCCATCTACAGATTTAATGCAATCCCCATCAAAATTCCCACTCAATTCTTCTCAGAGATAGAAAGAGCAATCTTAAAATTTATTTGGAATAACAAAAAACCCAGGATTGCGAAAACTACTCTCAGCAATAAAAGAACTTCTGGAGGAATCACCATCCCCGACTTCAAGCTGTACTACAAAGCAATAGTGATAAAAACTGCATGGTATTGGAACAGAGACAGGCAGGAGGATCAGTGGAATAGAATAGAAGATCCAGAAATGAACCCCCCATACCTATGGTAACTTAATCTTTGACAAAGGGGCTAAAACCATCGAATGGAAAAAAGATAGCATTTTCAACAAATGGTGCTGGTCCAACTGGTGGTCAGCATGTAGAAAAATGAAAATTGATCCATACTTATCTCCTTGTACAAAGCTCAATTCCAAGTGGATTAAGGACCTCCACCTAAAACCAGCCACACTGAAACTAATAGAAGAGAAACTGGGAAAAAGCCTGGAATACATAGGCACAGGGAAAAAGTTCCTGAACAGAACGCCAATGGCCTGTGCTCTAAGACCAAAAATTGACAAATGGGACCTCATAAAGCTGCAAAGCTTCTGTAAAGCAAAGGACACAGTCAATAGGACAGAGCGGCAACCAACAGATTGGGAAAAGATCTTCACCAACCCTACATCTGATAAAGGGCTAATATCCAAGGTATACAAAGAACTGAAGAAATTAGACTCTAGACAATCAAAGAACCCTATTAAAAAATGGAGCACAGAGCTGAACAAAGAATTCTCAACTGAGGAAGCTCGAATGGTTGAGAAGCACCTAAAGAAGTGTTCAGCATCCCTAGTCATCAGGGAAATGCAAATGAAAACAACACTGAGATTCCACCTCACACCAGTCAGAATGGCTAAGATCAAAAACACAGGTGACAGTACATGTTGGCGAGGATGTGGAGAAAGAGGAACACTCCTCCACTGTTGGTGGGATTGTAAACTGGTACAACCACTATGGAAGGCAGTCTGGCGGTATCTCAGAAAATTGAACATAGCGTTACCTAGGGACCCAGCTATACCACTCCTGGGCATATACCCAAAAGAAGTTTCACCATACAACAGGGACACATGCTCCACCATGTTCATAGCAGCCTTATTTATAATAGCCAGAAGTTGGAAAGAACCCAGATGCCCTTCAACAGAAGAATGGATGCAGAAAATGTGGTACATTTATACAATGGAGTACTACTCAGCTATTAAAAACAATCAGTTCACAAAATTCCTAGGCAAATGGATGGAGCTGGAAAATATCATCTTGAGTGAGATGACCCAATCTCAAAGGAACATACATGGTATGCACTCACTGATAAGTGGATATTAGCCCAAAAGCTCACAATTTCTAAGAATCTTCATATAGACCACATAAAACTCACATAGAAGAAGGAAGACCAAAGTATGAATTTGTTGGTCCTTTTTAGAAGGAGCATCAAAAGTTTCAACCAGAACTCCCAAAGTCTAAACCACCAACCAGAGAGCACAAAGGGAGGGACTCACGCACCTGTATAGGGAATTGAGGGTGACCTTGTTAGACTCCAGTGAAAGTGGAGGGCCAAGGTCCCCAAAAGTTTGGATCCCCTACTGTGTTGGAATTCGAGAGCAGGGAGATGGGACTGGGAGGTTGTTTGGAGCACACCATCACAAAAATTAGGAGGAAGGGGTAGGGGATAAGGGATTTGGGGGGAGAATGAGAAAGGAGACAACATTGAAAGGTAAATACGTATAATACCCAATAAAAACCCCACACAGATAAAGAATTTAAAAAAAAAGGAGAGTCTATTTATTTTAAATTAATTTCAAAAGTTTCTAGGAGATGCAAATTGGCTAAGATACTATTTTAAGCTCTCCACAAAAAAATTTAAATCTCTGTTCAATATTCTCAAGAGAGTGGTAAACCCTAACTTCCTCAACAGTTAATTGACAAAAGAGAGGTAATCTCACAAAATGTAGAAAAAGCTATTTCTAATCGATATATCATATAGTCTGATTAATTGTCAGTGGAGCTATAAAAGTCCTTTGACAAAAGATTATTAATATAGATTTATATATCCTTAAATAAGGCCTTCATGACTCTCTGAGTGTGGAAGGAGCAACTGTTGGCGCTTCTGCCCTGATTTTACAAAAACTCTGAAAAATTGGCTTTAAAAACAAAAGAGGGGGAACGGTACCCCCTCAGAAGGAGTCCCCCTGAAATACTCTCCATCATGCCTTGTTCACTTTTCTCTCTCTAAAGCTGAAAGCTCATGGCAAATCTCTTGCTGACCATGTTGGTGACCTCGGGCACCACCAAGACCAACAAAACTTTGCCACAGATATGGGGAAGGACCCTCATACCCATAAAGGGAATGCCCCAGTCCCAGTTCCCTTATGGAGCCGAGGACTGATATGCCTGTCCAATACCACAGAAGGCACAGCTAACCGGCTACCACAAATATTAATGAAAAAAATAGACACCCTCACAAAGCCAGGCCCAATCATAAATACGATGAATAACAATTTACATCCAGGGAAGAGAAATCTCCCTGAGAATCCCCTTCTTTTTTCTTTCCAGGTAAAATTGAATCACCCGTGATGCCTGCTATTAAAAGTTCTAACCCAGATGGACCAGAAGCCAGGAGCCTCGCCCTTACCCTCACCCCCTACCTTTTCCCACCTGCACAAGATCCCCTGAAGCTGGGCAACTGCAAGATCCTGCTTGGCAACTGCAGATAGACTCAAAGCAACGTACCATATCATCTGAAGAATAGCAGGGAGACCATAACTCAAGCAGTGTACCATATCTTCTGAAGAATAGCAGGTTGCAGTCCTCCTCGCCCCCACGAATAACCAGGACCCACCGGTCGGGTCAAGTGGCACCCAGACGTGGGGCTCAAGGCACGGACCCATCCGGACGGACCCTCATTGGGAGGATGTGCGCACGACATCAAGATTGAGCAAGACAGAGATCATCGCCCGTGACCTGTCGTCCACGGAACCAGGTTGATGCTGCCATCAAGAAGGCAGTTGAAGTTCATTACCATCAGCTGAAAATTGCAGAGAATCCAGAAGTGACTCCTCAGGAGACTGA
>NW_021604564.1:11187189-11262336 GCF_004785775.1 Grammomys surdaster | reverse complement strand
GCCCTCCAGAAGGGTTCCTGGTATGCCTGGCTTTGCCCTCATTTCTCTCGCTAGAGAGCTTGGCCTCTTGATCACCACAACAAAAATTGGCTTTTTCCTAAACCAAGGCCACCCTTGATATGGCCGCTAACATTGGGGAGCCTTCCTTTATGACAATATTACACCCCAAACTGACAAATGGTTGGTAACTTGAACATTTACAAGAGACTAGGATGGCTGTGAGTTAGCCCAATGACGGGATTATTGTAGGTCCACTTCCCAGGGGCCCACCCAATGCAGCCGAAAAGGAGTGCGTGGTGCTGGGAGTGGGTGCAGCCTACATGGCCTAAGACAGGGCCCTCACCCTCCTTTCACCCACATCAGAGTCCCTTGACGTTGCCCATCGTCGACAGCCTAAAGCCTTCGACCATCGATGTGACTCGTCTCACATCAGTGTTTTGGGGTTGTGAACTTGTCTAAGACCCCCCATAATTAGACATCCAAATTCAAAACTCACATAGTTGGGATTGAACATAAGATGCCTTCTCTAACTAAACAGAGAAGGGGGAGATGCCAGAAGCCAGGACCCTCGCCCTTACCCTTATCCCCTACCTTTCCCCACCTGCACAATGTCCTCTGAAGCTTGGCAACTGCAAGATCCTGCTTAGCAACTGCATATAGACTCAAAGCAGAGTACCATGTCTTCTTAAGAATAGCAGGGAGACCATAACTCAAGCAGTGTACCATATCTTCTGAAGAACTACAGGTAGATCATAATTCAAGGCAGTGTACCGTATAGACCATGACATGTTTCAAGGCACAGGCCAAGAAGATTTTGTACTTTTCCACCACCTGGACCCTCTTACCCCCTCCCCTTGTAAAACATGCTATAAAAAAGCATTTCATGTTCAAAAAAAAAAGAAATTAATAAAAAAAATACAATAAAAAAAAAAAAAAAGAAAAGAAATTAGGCAGGCGGTGGTGGCGCACGCCTTTAGTCCCAGCACTTGGGAGGCAGAGGCAGGCAAATTTCTGAGTTCGAGGCCAACCTGGTCTACAGAGTGAGTTCCAGGACAGCCAGGACTATACAGAGAAACCCTGTCTCGAAAAACGAAAAAAAAAAAAAAGAAAGAAAGAAAGAAAGAAATTAGTGGAGGTGGGGCTGGAGAGATGGCTCAGTGGTTAAGAGCACTGACAGCTCTTCCAGAGTTCTTGAATTCAATTCTCAGCAGCCACAACCATCTGTAATGGGATCTGTTGCCCTCTTCTGGTGTGTCTGAGGAGAGTAACAGTGTGTTTAAATACATAAAATAAATAAATCTAAAATAGAGTTAAACAGATAAGTGGAGGAAGGAGAGTCAGAAGCCAAGGCTATCCTCTACATATCAACGCCAAGAAGAGCTTTGGCCACAGGAGGCTCTCCTTGTAGCACTTACTTCCACCTGGTGTGAAACTTTTAAGCAATATCTACTGTGTGAATTATTGTGGGGCCACGGCTGTCTCTCTGGTGACTACAAATTCCGTCACCATTTCTACTGGACTCAAGTAGTCCTGGAGAGTAGTGAAACCTGTGCATGATCTCCTGAAATATTTATGTGTTCATGGAACAGGAGGTGGTCTCAGCCATCTCTTCTCACAGCATATCTGACTGGATGACATGGGTGTCTCTAAAAAGTAGCTCCAAAGCATGGGGCTGGGGTTTTAAAAGCCAAACATCAACAATATAAATTTTAAACTTGATATGACTGGGAAATAAATTTACAAATTGTTATAATATTGAGATTTTTCTGCTAACAGTAGTTATCATACTTAAGCCCAAAAGAATATATCATCATGTGTATTGTATCTGTATGTGGTTATGCTATTAAAGTGTGTATTTTAAATTATTTTATATTTGAGGAATATGAAGAGCAAAAAAGAATTTGAAGGGTTGAGCAAAATTACTCAGATTACAGCTGATAAGTAAAGCAAGTCCAAGGTTTTATCTGTAGTACACAAGTCAAAGTACAGCCCCCAAACTAGACCCATTGTGTATTCTTTAAATAAAAATTTATCATGATACTCTCACTCAATAATATGCATTTTATCTCAAATTTCTCAGTTGCTAAAATATCAGAGTTAAGTAAAAGGGACAGAGTCCATATGACTAGTAAAGCTTAAAATACCTGGCACCTATCTGACCTGTGAATTAGTATAGTCTACTGACTTTTTAGGTTAACTCTCATAATGGATACAATAAAAAGGTAGGTTTTAAATTTTATCTCCAATATTAATTGGAATGTTGGAAGTGTTTCTACTTTTTGTGTTTCCTGGACTCCAATATACTTTATGAATAATCTCATTATCCACTGTTTGGAGGCTGATGGATCCAGCGTCTCCTCTTGTTTTCTGACATGACCTCACAGAGGTGTTAAGGATGCAACTGTTAGGGTGAAGTGCTGAGAGACTGATCATGTGTTTTCTCACTTCCTTCTCCTTATCCCATCACTGATAAGAGAATAAGCAGAAGATTTTTTCCCCTTAGATTCTACCCCACAGTATCTGCTCCACACCCAGGAGGACAAGAGGTAAGCATTTTGATGAAGGTCAGATTATTTGATTACTTATTTTTAATCCTTTCTGTCTACAGCATCCATATTGTTGGTAGGCCAGGACAGCACCTGTCCCAGCTAGGAGAGGAGTCAAGGTCAAAGCATTACTTTAGCTCAGCCTGGACAATGCAGGAAGGCTGTACCCTACTTTTATTCATGAAGACATTTGAGCCTTGTGTGCACCAGTAAGTATGATATTGACACAGCCTAGGTCTTGGCTTTTGCACATTTGCTGGTAGGTCTATGTTGTCTTATCAGTTTTCTCCCAGGAGAAGGTACTGATGAATATTAATATGCAAATGTATTTAAATCCATTATAATTTGTTTCAAAAAATTGCACAGTCATTAATAATTAAACTATCAATAATCAAAGCTATAATTTCTGTCAGCATATGTAATCTGACATACAAGATTGCTGTAACAATGTAAGACAACAGTTGGATCTATAAGAGAAGAGAAAAAATCTAAGAGGTTCATAGCAGGAAATTTTATTCATTCCCTAAAGCAGCCAGCTTCGAATTACTGCAACAAAACAAAGCAGCGTCTTTGTAAACTCACATGGCTTTTTTGCTCAGCATAGCCCTGACATTGCTAGCGCAACGTGGTGAATAGGAATGGCAGCAGTGTGTTTCAGGGCTAATGACCACATGATGGACAGAAACAGAATCAGAGGATGGATAAAGCCAGGTTAACTCCTCATGTGATCTCGAGGTGGTCCTGTAAGAATCACCTAGTAATTGAATACAAGTTGACCCATGATCTAATCACTGGTCTCATCTCTGGAAGGTCCACCAGTCCCCAATAGCACCATTCTTCCAGGCAAAGCTCCTAGCCCAGCAGAACTCTGGCGGTAACAAACCACATTTATATTGTAACATCACTTCATTGTAAGGTACAATTACAACTTAATCTATTAGGTGTTGTGGAGATAGGTCAATGTCTAACATATACATACACTATGGGAATGTGCCTATAACAGCAGCACATAGAGTGGAGAGACAGGGAGATCTCAGGAACTTCCCGAAACAGCAAGCTTTGCAGTCGGTGAGAGTTAGTCATGATAAAATGAGATAGAAGTGAAAGCAGGATACCCAACATCCTCCTGGCTCCAATACATGTGCATTTGGACATGTGCTCTCACAGTACCACACATACACATATACCATACATCATACCACCACACTATACCATGCACACACATGCACATACATTCTCTCTTTCATACTCATACTCACACACACAGAGGGAGTTGACGTTATCAGATAAAGCAAAGGAAATACCCTTTTTGAGTTTATATGAAGAATTTATAACAGAAAAAGCACTAAGTTCTTCTTCTTTAATAGACTACTGGGTAAATATGAGTCAGAATTAAGTGACGCTTTTCACCTCTGGGAATATGTCCCTAAGATACTTGAACACCCACCTATCTTGCAACATTGTTTACAACAAGTAAGCCACGTTCTGAGCCTATGGGCATCAGTGGATGTGAAAGGTAATGTGGAGATATGTGTAATGGAGTATTATCCATCCATAAAGAACACAGAAATCGTGTTATTGCTATGAAAGTGCAAGCCACTGAAGATCTCTGTAAGATGAAGAAGCCAATCTTCCTTGATGTTGAAGCCAAGTCTTTCACGACTCCTTTCCTATTCTGAAGCTCATCAGGAAAGTAGGCCATGAATATAAGGGACAGGCTGTTGAATCTGTAAGATGAAAGTAGCAGTGGAGGGGGATGAGACGTGGGCAACACGGGATGACTGCTATTTAAGAACACAATGTGCATGAGTGCAGATGTCATAATAAAACCTGTGCTTTTTGTAATTAATGTACAGTTATTAATAAAGAGGCAGTGCTGTTAAAATTTGTTTTTAGAATAATGCTTTATTCTTGAGAAATTTATACATGCCAGCAATTTAAATTTATCTTATCCACTACACATTTCCCCACCCAAGGTTTTTTTGTTTATCACCCACAAACACATTTACTCCAAAGTTCGTGTCTTCTTTGGTTTCAGCTTGATCTGTGTTTCAGCCGACAAAGCAGAAGGATGTCTATCAAATGACTACTGAAGTGTTTCCACAAACCAGGAGGGACCTCGGTTCTTAGTAATTAAACCTTCCAGCTTTCCCTCAATTCCCACTTCCGTAGTTTTGTATCAGTTGGAAGCTGAAAGACTCTGTGTTGTGGCTGCAGGGAAGTGACGATGGAGTCAGAGGGAAGGTTTTCTATTCTCTGTGAGGAACATAAAATGCCTTCTTTATCTCTCTTACAAAAAAAATTACTCAACTGTACTTTGCAGAATATTCTTCTTATATGTAGCATCAACTACCTATTATGTATTGTATACTTCTGGTGCATTATGTGTTTAAGTTATTTTACTAGCTGACCAGAGGTATATCACCATGGAAATAATCCGGGAGTCTGACAAAATGTATTCCATAACCACCTAATAAATATATTTTAAAACAAAACACATTTGCATCTTAGAGATGCCTCTTCATTTTGGTCCTAAAGAATTTGGCTTTATAGAATGATTAAGGCCATGTTGGTCAATCTCAAATGACGTCTAATGTCATAACACAGATTCCTCAAGTGTTTTCATCTGTAAATTCAAGTCGATGGTAAAATGATGGTGCCAGTGAGGAAACGACGTTCTCTCATCTGTTTTAATAGGCATGATGTTTCACACTATCACCTATAAGGTAAAGCTCCAAATTAAAAGTTACTTGTCTCTGATGTCTTTTTCTACTTTATTTCCGTCTTTCCATCACATATAGAAATATTTAAGGCATGGTACTTTGGGGTGTTTTCTAGTCTTGAAGTCTTTACTCTCTGGGGAGCTAGGATATTTGATGACATGTCGAGCAACAGGTCTTTTCACTTTCGTGGTTTTAGTTGGAACAACTTTATCATCTTATTATCACGTTAACTGACTTTTGCTCGTTTTTTGCCTAATGGATTACACATATCTGGGAAAGTTTCCACTTGGGTCCCCTTTTAACCCCTGTACACTCTAACACCTCCCCAAACCATACGCAACTTAGACAGAACGTCATACAGTGGGCAGGGAGGTGCACGAGTGACGAATTGGAATTTCATATGATGTTGATCAATGAATCTGAGGGCATGTCCACAGGCTCCATCTTCTGAGGGTGTCTCGTGGTCACCTTAGCTGCGCTGATTAAGACGGAAATGGCTACTATTCTGAAGACTGCACCCCAAATCTCACAAGTGATTATTTCTCTTGGTCTCATAATTCGACTTTTTCTCTGTTCTTTTCTTAGTTTGGGATCAGGAGAAGAGTAAGCCCTGCAAAGAAAGCTGAGCATGCGTAGTTTGGAGGCGTGTGCTTTTGTCCCTGTTTCCTCACCCATTTGGAAACCAGTCCCACTCTAAGTGTTATCTGTGGGGAGAGTCGAAGCACTTCCGGTGCGGTTATATGCTGAAGATGCACTGCTTTTAAAGTGTCTTCCCACGACTCCCACAGAGTGAGAACTCGGACTCAGAGTTAGTACTGAAGCCAAGACTTCCTGCTCACCAGCTATTTTGCTGTGGGGAATATGTTTGACTCTCCGAGTTCACATTTGGAAAACAGTGATACAATTTTCTTATGCATTGGTTTTGGAGTCTTAAAACATCAGAAAGTTTATATTTATTCAGTTTTATGATATCTTCAACAGAGACTCAACAAGAAGTTATCTTCCATACTCACTCCTTTGTGACTCTTCTCCCTTTAGCTTAAAGTCAATTACTTTAGTTTCACTCATGATGCTTTTTGATCACTGTAATAGAAACTGAGGAAGCAGAGAAAGCATCAATTAAAATGGGTGGGGTAGATTTGGACATATTACACCGGGGCTGAGAATTGTGCAATTTTTCTGGGTAAAGAGCGTGAGATCTCCCAACTTTTATGTCACCCATTTGTAGAGTGTGGGGGGTGGGGGAAGGTGTCTCTGACTCTATTACTTGCCTTTGGAGTCCCTTCCCCTGGTTGGACTGCCTTGTCGGGCCTCAGTGGGAGAGGACACTTTTAATTCTACTGGTATGATTTGATGTGCCAGGGTAGGTTGTTACTCATGGGGGACTGTCCCTTCTCTGAACAAAAGGGGAAGGAAGGGGTAGTGGAAAGAGGTCCTTGTGAGTGTGGAACTGGGAAGAAGGGAGAGAGGAGGCTGTGAGTGTGGAACTGGGAAGAAGGGAGAGGGGAGGCTGCTATAGGGATGTAAAGTGAGTAAATAGATAAATTAGTGAAAAAAACAAGTTACCATTGGTCCTTCAAGACCCAATCATGACATTTTCTCTTTCCTACCACACCCACCATGGCCACTGCAGGTGAAGCAGCCCCCTGACTTGTTTCCATCTCTCTCTTAGTTCATATTACACTTACAATTTCCTAAGTGATGTTCCTTCCTTACTGTATATACCTTTGAGGGAAAAAAAGAATGTCTCATTCATGATCATTTTGCCCAGTACTTTTTTTAATATGTTAAAATTAACTCTTGAGTCAAAAAACAAAAGTTAATTTCTATGTGAGAGAAAATGTAGGAATACCTTAGGTAGAAGGAAATAAGATACTTTAATTTGGTCGATAGTGGAGGCAGTGTGTGTGTGTGTGTGTGTGTGTGTGTGTCTGTGCATGAAAATAAAGCATACTGTTTTATTATTGATTCTAGGGACTATATTGATTCTTTCTTGTGCCTTAGGCTAGTTAGTATAATTGATGTATAAAGAATTTAACATGATCAAATAGATATTGTAGTCCTTGGAGAACAGAGCTACCAAGCACAGTTTGAAAGTTCCTTGTGGAGAGAAGAAAGGAAAAGTTCCATGCAGATCTGGAAGAGGGAAAATCTCCCCTAACACTGACAAGAGTGATCCAAGCCATAGCAGACTTTCTTCCCCAAGGGAGCACAGAAATGGCTCTGATTCAGAAAACACAAGAAGGGAGGCCTTAGACAGTGTGGGGAAAGAGGCCCAGATGGGACTCCCAAGTGGTGAGAATGGAGAAAGAAAGAGAAAGCTTAAGTTCAAAGTCCCAGAGCTCTTAGCTTCTTTCTTCTCTACAGGATCTTCTACAGGGAGAGCTGGGGACCTTGGGTAATTGATTGTCTTACATAAGCCACTTCTCTAGTCTTGGTTTTGGAGGGAGCATCTCTGTAGTCTACATTTTTAGCCCTACAGGTAGGTGCCCTCTGCACCACTGTCAAGCCGGCTCTGAGTTCACCCACACTTTGTAATAAATGGAACGCTTACATACAGATTTCATTTTTCTCTGCTGTCTTAATGATCTTCCCCTGTGCCTCTGATATATTAAACATAATAGAAACCAATTTTAACTCTAATTCAGTGTTCTCTGTAGGAGAGGATGGCTGAAGTTTAATTACAATTCTTTTATACCAAATGTGTGTGCGCACACTCCAGCATGCCTCACAAATTCCCACATCAGAATCAGCCCTGGAACACAGTGGTCACATGCAGTAAATTATCAGGAAGTGTGATGGTGTGGAGTGGGAATCCAAGCAGAGAACCCTGGCAGCTACAGAAACAAGTTTCTGAAAATCAAATAAACCCAGGGCTTATTTGTATTTCAGAAGTTCTTTTGGTTTTGCATTCTTTCCTCCATTATGTGAGTATACAGAAGAGGGAGTAATAAAATGTGAACTATGTAGTGTTTCTTATTCTGTGAAGGAGATCTCTCTCTCTCTCTCTCTCTGTCTCTCTCTCTCTCTCTGTCTCTGTCTCTGTCTCTGTCTCTCTCTCTCTATCTCTCTCTCTTTGTCTCTCTCTCTCCCTCTTTGTCTCTCTCCTCCTTTCCCTCCCTCCTTCCTTCCCTCCCTCCCCCCTCTCTGTCTCTCTCTCTCTTTCTTCTGGGAATAAAACTGAGAGTTCCTCTGAGACTTCAAGTTCAAAACATATTCTAGAACATGGTGAGTTTAAACCATGTCCACCATCGCTTCTTGGACTTTTGGCTAAGATCAAGCGTAAGTCATGTCCACCATGGCTTTAAATACATTTCCTCAATATAATTATCCTTCAGAGTATATTTAAGACTATGGATTACAGGCCTTCTGATCATTCTGTATCTCCTCAACCACAGATCTGAATCACTTCTGAGGAGTACATTATATTTCCTAGCTTTGGTTTGCTACTTTGCAGATCACTGTATGTGTTTCATATCCATGCATGTGGGATGTGATTGCTAGAATTGTTATTTCCTAAAGAACATCAAAGTCAGGGAGATGTCAGCTGAATAGATATGACCACTGATGCGGTTGGGTGGCTCCAAGATGCAGGGCAAACATGGAGGCACGTCTAAGACCACATTACAGAGTCTATAAAACTCTGTTTCTGGAACTGCTCTAATACGAAGATTTTTCCATGAGCACTTGGAACTGAAGGGTGGCTTGCAAGGGGATGCTTGAGTTACAGTGGATGATCAGTCAAGTGTCTCAGAGTAAAGTACGTGTTGCTAACCAAAAAGACTTCATTTTGCTGAGTGATAGGATGAGAGTGTCCCAACAACAATGAAGGGAAGGAGGACCACTGAGAGATGCTCTTCTAAGCTCCATCTCTTTCATTATTCTCCATTATTTTTCAATAAATGTCAAAGATGTAGCTAATTTCTCTTTACTGGGTTGCAATGCTGGCCATTGGTGGTGTCAGAGGTCAGAGTCCAGGGATGTGCAGCACAGTGTGGGCAGCAGTTTTGCCTCACTAGAGATTTAAGTTGTCATAAGAAAGATGGAAAATGTGGCAAAAATGTTCATGTGACTGATCCATGGCTGAAATGTTGAGGAGCGTTTGCAGTGTTTGTAGGTGAGTTTCTGACATTGCTTTGATTGAGCAATGCCCAGAGATAGAATTTTCTCCACTTGCTTTGTCTTGCTGAGGTTTTGTTCCTGTATTACCATTATAAACGGAAATGATGAGAAAGTCTTAATTTTAATGATAGCACCATCATGTAGAATAAACTCTTACATTTTATAGTGGATAATATGTATTCATTTATCTCTGCATATGCATATGTGCCCATTTATAATATTGGATTATAAAGTATATGAAAATGAGATTTAAATACACATTGCCTTGTGACACACATACATATGTGTGTATGTATGTATGTATACATGCATATAAAAATGTCCCTTTAGTTTCACAAGGTATTGTGATTATTTAAATAAAGGTACCTAATTAAATTTATTTTTCTAACTGGTATAAATAGAATTAAATAGTATAAGCACATAAATGAAATTAGTTTATTATGTTAGTGTTATTATGACAAATGTAGATTCAAAACATTTAGATATATTTATTTATATTTTATTTTTTCTAAATGTTCACCTTTAGTTTACAAGTCACATGTTGCATTTATAGTTAATGAAGTAACAAAATTATGTAGAAATTGTTTCACTATTTCTCCTACTATTTTCCCCAAGCAGAGAAAAATTGCTTATGTAATAATTTTTAGGGAGGCTATGAAGAAATATTTTCTTTATTGCTTTTACATTTTTATTGCATGAGTGTATGTGTATGTGTGTGTAAACATGTGTATGAACATGTATGTGTGAGCATGTGTGTATGAGAGCATGTGAGAGTAAGAGTGTGTGTAGGGTTATGGGTGTGTGAATATGTCCATGATATAACCCATGTATGGGGGTCAAAGGGTTGGGGTCAGGTCAGCTGGGTTAGTGTCATGCATCTTACTTAACTTTAAACTATTTCTAAGGTAGAAGAGATATCTTAGGTAACTTGTATGTATTTTGGTGTGTCCCAAATGTATCTCTTTTATTTTGTTTCCACATGAATGGAAGGGTGAACTAGGAGATCATGCAAGGCTTCAGCAGCCTGGATCCCCAAATACTTCATCTTCTGACTTATCATTTCTGCTAACAGAGATATACTCCTTTGAGTCCTGTCATTTTGAGATAGCATAAAAAATTATTGAAATAAAAATATACCTGGCAGTAATAGCATTTCAACATATAGTCTGCTGCCATTTTAAATGTATATTTATTAGTAATTATTTGGCTCCAAGGTGGTATAAGAAGTGAAACTCAAGATAGATTTTCAGAGGGACAACATGAGAACACTAGACTTCAGAAAAGGGTAGTATAGACACCAAATAGAGAATTTCATTACCAGAGTTAGGCAGGGACAGCTACCTTGCTTCAAAGTTTTAGGTCTTCTAAATATGTGAAAGTGTAACTCACTTGGTTACATGTGTCTATGTACTGAAACCATATTAATTTCCTGAGAATTTGCTCCTTTCGGAAGCTGCATCTTTCATACCTCTTCACCCTGTGTCTAGCTCTTCTCAGTGTAAAGTATCGTTCTCATTTCTTAACCTCTTGGTGCTTTGCTCAAATTCTCTGTTTGCTGTGAAACCCGCCTTGATTTCCCTCCATTTGCTTTGCTTTTATAAATGCCACCATTCTGGCTCTGCATGTTCTAACATGGCCTTCCACTGAATTTATGTTTTTTTCTCCATTTATTGTGTGATCTTTATAGAAAGGTCTCCCTGGCTAGTATTCTAGTTTCATTACATATGACTGTTAAAGCAGTATGTGTTTACTACATAAAAAAGAGCGAGCAAGATGCAAAACATAAATGTTTTCTATAATCTTACACTGGAAATCAAGCTTGGGGGGGTTCAAATAATGGAAAAAGAAAACTTTTCTAGGACGGATTAGTTTGTGAGTACAAGGAAGTAACAGCAGCATTTCAGGTTTCCTTGTCTCCATCTCCTGTCAGCACTTGGCAGCAGATTCAGGAACAATAGAACATGTGTGTAGTAGACCAAAAGACTGAGCAAAGAGAAGCTGCAGGTTCTGAGAAATGCCAGAGATCAGAGTGAGAGGCACATACATGAATATGCTCAACCACTCCTGATCTTCTTCTAGGCTGAATATATGTCAAAATAACCTTAATAAGCAAGCTTGGCAAAGATCCTGAAAACTAAACTGATGGGCAGAGCAGCTTCTCTGGTCCCAGACAGACAACTGATAATAATTAACACAATGGCTTTAGGTTGAACTGATACTGAAGTCACCCACACATGAAGGATCTGAGTTTAATCTGGTTAACTGCATAGTAAATGTAAACATATTTTTCAGTATTTAGCAAGATAAGAGGCAAAGTATCACATAAAATGTTAAATATATCCATGATAAAAATCAAGATTACTCAGAATTTAAAGAAGTGGTAGTATACCTTCTCACAAACAAACAAACAACAGCAATGAATGCCATTTCTATCACAAATGTGGAGATGATCTAGCAAGGGTGTTATACAGTACCGAATGCCAAAATGTTGCACCTAGCAATTGTGAACACACTTGACATAAGAGGAAAGAAAGAAAATGTCAACAAAATATAACAGGAAGAAAATGTCAACAAAGTGTAGAAGGTGTAAAGAAAAACTCAATGAATAGTTTAGGTGTAAAGATATAGCAATAGAAATGGAAACCTTAATGTAGAGTGGGCTGTCAGCCAAGCCAGCGAATTTGAGGTTAGATCAATAAATGAGCAAAATTGCTAATTAGTCCATAGTCAAAGGGGTCTCAGGAAAAATGAGAAAATCTTTTGAATGAAATGAAATTAAAATATTAAAAAACTCCTTTAATGTAGCTAAAATAGTGCTTAGAGGGAAACTTAATGCACAGAATGTTGGTAATAAAAGAGTTGAGGACACCAGAGTGGATTCTCACACTAAGAAAGCACAGAGGACAAAAGGAAGAAGATGAGTGAGAAAATCCAAAGTTCTCATGGAGCAATAATTAAGAGAGTCTTGGAATCAAATTTAAGTTAATAATGTAGGAGAAGTTATTTAAAATCTAAGAATAGGAGACCACAAAATGATCATCTCTAAATTGAGTGTATGTTTGTACCCACCCTCAACACCCAAGGCTTGGGGATCATTATGAAAGATGGGACAAATAGTTAAGATCCAGAGGCAGAAGGTGAGTACAAGGAAATATTGTCTTCTGGACACAGCAGGGCAGCTGAATGTGTGAACGCACAGCAACTGGGACAGTGTGCAGAAGATCTGTGCACACCTAAGTCAGACAAATACCAGACCTGAGAGGGGAGTTAACCACACAATTGCTCCCCTAGCCTTAGTGCTACTGGAAATGGTTAACTGTTAGAAAACAGAATTTTTTTTAAAGATATAGTCCCTGGTAGGTCGACCTTGCTCCAACAGAAGAACACACAGACAATAATATTTGCGCAGCACAAATTGGTCTTGAAGCTTAAACACATACTTATGTGCATGCAAGAAAACACACACACACACACACACACACACACACACACACACACACACACAGACACCAAAAAGAATGTTGAGTGGGTAGGGAAGGGATTGGATCTAGGAAGAGTTGGAGAGGTGTTGTTAAAATTCTCTCATCTCCCTTCGGCCCCTGCCTGGTCCCTGGGACTGGAGCAGACACAGAGTTGGTCTGCTCCTGTCCTGTGGAGAAACTGAATCCTGAGTCATCCAGGAGCCACTGCACTCAGAGCAGCTGGTAAGAACTCCATCTCACTCCCTAAGCCCCAGAAAAACATCTGGGAGCCAGGGACATCCAGGGCACAGCAGCTACCCAAACCCCGCCCCTCCGGAATTCCACTTCCCTTCGGCCCCTGCCTGGTCCCTTGGACTGGAGCAGACACAGAGTCGGTCTGCTCCTGTCCTGTGGAGAAACTGAATCCTGAGTCATCCAGGAGCCACAGCACTCAGAGCAGCTGGTAAGAACTCCATCTCACTCCCTAAGCCCCAGAAATACATCTGGGAGCCAGGGACATCTAGGGCACAGCAGCTACCCAAACCCTGCCCCTCCGGAATTCCACTTCCCTTCGGCCCCTGCCTGGTCCCTGGGACTGGAGCAGACACAGAGTAGGTCTGCTCCTGTCCTGTGGAGAAACTGAATCCTGAGTCATCGAGAAGTCACTACACTCAGAGCAGCTGAAACTGAATTCTGAGTCATCAGGGACCCACTGCACTCAGAGCAGCTGGAGCCACTGCACTCAGAGCAGCTGACACAGAGTTGGTCTGCTCCTGTCCTGTGGAGAAACTGAATCCTGAGTCATCTAGGAGCCACTGCACTCAGAGCAGCTGAAACTGAATCCTGAGTCATCGAGAACCCACTGCACTCAGAGCAGCCGAGGAGCCACTGCACTCAGAACAGAAGGATTACCAGATCCAAGAGGTGGCCTGAGTCCCAGGAGTTCTTCCACCCGGGAGATTAGGGGCATAAGACCACAGAGACCTCTGGACTCCGAGGAGCTCTGCAATAAGCAAGATAACTGGAAATACAGATTCCAATCTTACACAGAGAGGGCAGGTACCACTAGAGTTACCCAGATGGCGAAAGGCAAGCGCAAGAACATAAGCAACAGAAACCAAAGTTTCTTGGCATCATCAGTGCCCAGTTCTCCCAATATAGCAAGCCCTGAACACCCCTTCATACCTGAAAAGCAGGATTCAGAATTAAAATCACTTCTCATGATGATGATAGAGGATTATAAGAAGGAATTAAGTAACTCCCTTAAAGAAATACAGGAGAGTACAAGTAAACAGATAGAAGCCCTTAAAGAGGAATCACAGAAATCCCTTAAAGAAATGCAAGAAAACACAAAGAAGGAATTAAACAAAAACATTCAGGATCTGAAACTGGAAATAGAAACAATAAAGAAAGTTCAAAGGGAGACAACCATGGAGATAGAAAACCTAAGAAAGAGATCAGGAGTCACAGACGCAAGCATCACCAACCGAATACAAGAGATAGAAGAGAGAATCTCAAATGCAGAAGATACGGTGGAAAATATTGACACAGTTGTCAAAGAAAATGAAAAAAGCAAAAAACTCCTAACTCAAAACATCCAGGAAATTCAGGACACAATGAGAAGACCAAACCTAAGGATAATAGGTATAGATGAGAATGAAGATTCCCAACTTAAAGGGCCAGTAAATATCTTCAACAAAATCATTGAGGAAAATTTCCCTAACCTAAAGAACAAGATGCCCATAAACATACAAGAAGCCTACAGAACACCAAATAGACTAGACCAGAAAAGAAATACCTCCCGTCACATAATAATCAAAACATCAGATGCACAAAACAAAGAAAAAATACTAAAAGCAGTAAGGGAAAAAGGTCAAGTAACATATAAAGGCAGACCTATAAGAATTACACCAGACTTCTCACCAGAGACTATAAAAGCCAGAAGAGCCTGGACGGACATCATACAGACCCTAAGAGAACACAATTGCCAGCCCAGATTACTATACCCAGCAAAACTCTCAATCAATATAGATGGTGAAACCAAGATATTCCATGACAAAACCAAATTTGCACAATATCTTCCCACAAACCCAGCACTTCAAAGGATAATGGATGGAAAACGCCAACACAAGGAGGGAAACTACAACCTAGAAAAAGCAAGGAAGTAATCTTCCAACAACCCCAAAAGAAGATAACTATACAAACATAACTTTACCTCTAATAACAAAAATAACAGGAAGCCACAATCATTTTTCCTTAATATCTCTTAAAATCAATGGTCTCAATTCCCCAATAAAAAGACGCAGACTAGCAGACTGGATACACAAACAAGACCCAGAATTTTGCTGCATACAAGAAACACACCTCAGTGACAAAGACAGACACTACCTCAGAATAAAAGGGTGGAAAACAATTTTCCAAGCCAATGGTCCCAAGAAACAAGCTGGAGTAGCCATTCTAATATCAAATAAAATCGACTTCCATCCAAAATTAATCAAAAAAGATAAGGAAGGACACTTCATACTCATCAAAGGAAAAAGCTACCAAGGTGAACTCTCAATTCTGAACATCTATGCCCCAAATGCAAGGGCACCTACATACATAAAAGAAACTTTACTAAAGCTCAAAACACACATTACACCTCACACAATAATAGTGGGGGATTTCAACACCCCACTCTCAGCAATGGACAGATCATGGAAACAGAAACTAAACCGAGACACTTTGACATTAACAGAAGTTATGAACCGAATGGACTTAACAGACATCTATAGAACATTTCATCCTAAAACAAAAGAATATACCTTTTTCTCAGCACCTCATGGTACCTTCTCCAAAATAGACCATATAATTGGTCACAAAACAAGCCTCTACAGATACAAAAAGATTGAAATAATCCCTTGCCTCTTATCAGATCACCATGGAATAAGACTGGTCTTTAATAATGACAAAACCAATGGAAAACCCATGTGCACATGGAAACTGAACAACTCTCTACTCAATGATGACTTGGTCAAGGAAGAAATAAAGAAAGAAATTAAAGACTTTTTAGATTTCAATGAAAATGAGGACACATCATACCAAAACTTGTGGGACTCCATGAAGGCAGTGCTAAGAGGAAAACTCATAGCTCTAAGTGCCTACAAAAAGAAACTGGAAAGAGCACACACTAACAAGTTGACTGCACAACTAAAAGCCCTAGAACAAAAAGAAGCAAATACACCCAGGAGGAGTAGAAGGCAGGAAATAATCAAACTCAGGGCTGAAATCAACCAAATAGAAACTGAAAGAACAATACAAAATATCAATAAAACCAGGAGTTGGTTCTTTGAGAAAATCAACAAGATAGATAAACCGTTAGCCAGATTAACCAGAGGGCACAGAGAGAGTATCCAAATTAATAAAATCAGAACTGAAAAGGGAGCCATAACAACAGAAAAGGAAGAAATTAAAAAAATCATCAGATCCTACTACAAAGGCCTATACTCAACAAAACTGGAAAACCTGGATGAAATGGACAATTTCCTAGACAGATACCAGGTACCAAAATTAAACCAGGAGCAGATAAACCATCTAAATAGTCCCATAACCCCTCAGGAAATAGCAGCAGTCATTAAAAGTCTCCCCACTAAAAAAAGCCCAGGACCAGATGGTTTTAGTGCTGAATTCTATCAGACCTTCAAGGAAGACCTAATACCAATTCTCTTCAAACTATTCCACAAAATAGAGACAGAAGGAACACTACCCAATTCGTTCTATGAAGCTACAATTACACTCATTCCCAAACCCCACAAGGACCCGACAAAGAAAGAGAACTTCAGACCAATCTCCCTTATGAACATCGATGCAAAAATACTCAATAAAATTCTAGCAAACCGAATCCAAGACCACATCAAAACAATCATCCATCATGATCAAGTAGGTTTTATCCCAGGAATGCAGGGATGGTTCAATATTCGGAAATCCATCAATGTAATCCACTATATAAACAAACTCAAAGAAAAAAACCACATGATCATCTCACTAGATGCTGAGAAAGCATTTGATAAAATTCAACATCCCTTCATGATAAAAGTCTTGGAAAGATCAGGAATTCAAGGCCCCTACCTAAACATAGTAAAAGCAATTTACAGCAAACCAGTAGCCAACATCAAGCTAAATGGAGAGAAACTTGAAGCAATCCCACTAAGATCAGGGACTAGACAAGGCTGCCCACTCTCCCCCTACCTATTCAATATAGTACTGGAAGTCTTAGCCAGAGCAATTAGACAACAAAAAGAAGTCAAAGGGATACAAATAGGAAAGGAAGAAGTCAAAATATCACTATTTGCAGATGATATGATAGTATACTTAAGTGACCCCCAAACTTCAACCAGAGAACTCCTAAACCTGATAAACAACTTCAGCAAAGTGGCTGGTTATAAAATCAACTCAAACAAATCAGTAGCCTTCCTCTACATGAAAGATAAACAGACTGAAAAAGAAATTAGGGAAATGACACCCTTCACAATAGTTGCAAATAATATAAAATACCTTGGTGTGAATCTAACCAAGCAAGTGAAAGACCTGTATGACAAGAACTTCAAGTCTCTGAAGAAAGAAATTGAAGAAGATCTCAGAAGATGGAAAGATCTCCCATGCTCATGGATTGGCAGGATTAATATAATAAAAATGGCCATCTTGCCAAAAGCAATCTACAGATTCAATGCAATCCCCATTAAAATCCCAACTCAATTCTTCACAGAGTTAGAAAAGGAAATTCTCAAATTCATATGGAATAACAAAAAACCTAGGATAGCGAAAACTATTCTCAACAATAAAAGAACTTCGGGAGGAATCACCATCCCTGACCTCAAGCTGTACTACAGAGCAATAGTGATAAAAACTACCTGGTATTGGTACAGAGACAGGCAGGAAGATCAATGGAATAGAATTGAAGACCCAGAAATGAACCCACACTCCTATGGTCACTTGATCTTTGACAAAGGAGCTAAAACTGTCCAGTGGAAAAAGGACAGCATTTTCAACAAATGGTGCTGGTTCAACTGGAGGACAACATGTAGAAGAATGAAAATTGATCCATTCTTATCCCCTTGTACAAAGCTCAAAGCTAAGTGGATAAAGGACCTCCACATAAAACCAGATACACTGAAACTAATAGAAGAGAAGGTGGGGAAAAGCCTCGAATACTTGGGCACAGGGGAAAAGTTCCTGAACAGAACTCCAATGGCATATGCTCTAAGATCGAGAATTGACAAATGGGACTTCATAAAATTGCAAAGTTTCTGTAAGGCAAAGGACACTGTCAATAGGACAAAACGACAACCAACAAATTGGGAAAAGATCTTTACCAATCCTTCATCTGATAGAGGGCTAATATCCAATATATACAAAGAACTCAAGAAATTAGACTCCAGGCAACCAAATTACCCTATTAAAAAATGGGGTATAGAGCTTAACAAAGAATTTTCAACAGAAGAAACTCGAATGGCCGAGAAGCACCTAAAGAAATGCTCGGCATCCTTAGTCGTCAGGGAAATGCAAATCAAAACAACCCTGAGATTCCATCTCACACCAGTCAGAATGGCTAAGATTAAAAACTCAGGTGATAGTAGATGCTGGCGAGGGTGTGGAGAAAGAGGAACACTCCTCCATTGTTGGTGGGACTGCAAGATGGTGCAACCACTTTGGAAATCAGTGTGGCGGTTCCTCAGAAAATTGGACATAGCATTACCCGAGGATCCAGCTATACCACTCCTAGGCATACACCCAGAAGGTGCTCGAACATATAATAAGGACATATGCTCAACTATGTTCATAGCAGCCTTATTTATAATAGCCAGGAGCTGGAAAGAACCCAGATGTCCTTCAACTGAGGAATGGATTAAAAAAATGTGGTATATTTACACAATGGAGTATTACTCAGCTATTAAAAACAATGAATTTGAGAGGTTCCTAGGTAAATGGATGGAACTAGAAATTATCATACTGAGTGAGGTAAGCCAATCACAAAAGAACACACATGGTATTCACTCACTGATTATTGGATATTAGCCCAGAACCTTAAAATGCCCAAGATGCAACTCACAGGCCACATGAAGTCCATAAAGAATGAAGACCAAGTGGGGGTGATTCGGTCCTTCTTAGAAGGAGCAACAAAATACTCAAGGGAGCAAATATGGAGACAAAGCGAGGGACAAAAACTGAAGGAGGGGCCGTCTGAAGACCTTTCCACCTGAGTATCCATCCCATGTGCAGTCACCAAAGGTAGATGCTGATGTGGAAGTCAGGAAGTGCATGGTGATAAGAGCCTGATATGGATGTCTCCTCAGAGGTCTTCAAGAGTCTGACATATTCAGAGGCAGATGCTCACAACTAGCCATTGAAGTGATCATGGGGTTCTCAATGGAGGAGTTAGAGTGAAGACTGAAGGAGCTGAAAGGATTTGTGGCCCCATGAGGAGAGCAACAATACCAACCAACCACAGCTCCCAGGGTCTAAACCACCAGCCTGGGAGCACTTATGGAGGGATCCAGGGCCTTAGCTGAATATATAAGAGTGGAGGGCCCTGCTGGGCACAGGTGGAAGATGAGATCCTTGACCTCATGAAGGCTGGACGCCCCAGGGGGTGGGAGTTTTGAGGGTGGGGAGGTGGGAGTGGGGGGGGGGTAGATAGAGGTTACATCCACAAAGAAGAAGGAGGAGGTGTGAGGGGATTGGGGGTTCCTGGGTGGGTGGGGGATGGGGTAAGGGGACAACATATGAAATGTAAATAAAACATCCAATAAAAAAATTAAAAAAAAAAATTCTCTCATCTCACTTCAGGGTTTCTATCCCACCTCTAACCATTTAGTTCCTGAATAAAAGACATATATAACCTTTATGTTTACAGTAAACCTTATCTATCTTCTGTGCTATTATGTCTACTTCCCAGCAAATAATCCCATTATATAATTTGCCATGTTTC
Organism: Grammomys surdaster; assembly: GCF_004785775.1. Lineage (NCBI taxonomy): Eukaryota > Metazoa > Chordata > Mammalia > Rodentia > Muridae > Grammomys > Grammomys surdaster. The sequence continues at coordinate 11,242,517 of NW_021604564.1, read as the reverse complement.
ATCTGGCTTGCTCTGAACTCCAATTAGCCACCCTACATGGCTATTATTTTATAACTCACCTAAACCATGTTGGATTTCTCCTCTCTCCATTTTCTTCTCCCCCTCATGATTCTTCTCTGATCCCAAGCCCAGGAATCCCAAATACCCCAAGCCCAGGAATCCCAAATACCCACTATTCACTCTTCTGCTCAGCTATTGGCTGTTGGCATCTTTATGCACCAATCAGAAATAACTTTGGGCAAGGTCACATAGCATCAATTTGGTCTATGTTCAGACTGTCTCATCTCTGGGACAACCAGACCTTGGGGGCCTACACTTACATTAGGATACATAGCAACAGACTAAATCTCATCAGGGAGGTGATAAATATGATCTTAATACATTGTATGAAACTTAAAGAACTAATTACAAAAGTATCTGAAATGTAAGATTTTGAAAAAATCAATACAACAATATATTTGGTTATCAAGATGGCTGAAAGATTATTTTTAAAGTGAGTGAGAGATATGATATAATATCAATACCAGGATGAAAAATAAAAATAACATTACCCCTTATGCAAAAGATATTGAGGGTCAATTGTAACTTTATGCATACATATTTGACTCTTTAGATGAAATGTCTCAGTTCTTGAAAATGAAAAAAACTACAAATGTCATCTAAGGTAAAGTAGATAAAACAAAGTATTCTGAACATATGTGAAACAATTGGATTAACCCTTGATAGCCGTTCAGAGAAAAGCTCAGGTGGTGAGCTTACTACTGATCATAGCAGGGCTCCCCCTACCTCCAGTCAGCACCTGTTGAAATTCATAAAAATGAATACAGTCTCTCAGTGCACTTCAGTGATTTTTTTTTTGCGTTGGTCTGAAGGACAGGTGGACATCTTGTTGCCACATCATTCAAGGACCTGATTGCTATTTTTCATTGTTTCATGACTGATTTGGAGTATAAATTTCTTCATGACACTGTTTCAGAGAGAAGGGATTTGTTTTAGGGTTAATGATTTTAAAACATCAGCAAAACCTCCATATGCTTTAACTAAATGGAGTTTCTTTGAAAGTATTTAAACTTGGTTTTCGATAAACCTCTCATGAATACACAAAGCCTGTATAATCTACACAGAATTTTTCATTTATTAATCAGTCTTTATGAAGTTAGATCAACCTAATTTTCACAAAATTGTGTGGGAGAAAAATAAAATGAATCTAAAATTTTCAAGCAAGAAGACAATCTGATTTTTGTAACCAAGCCACCAAAACCTGGCTAAAAATCTTTTCTTGCTGTTTTGGATTCAAATTGAGTTGGCAGCTAGCTATAGGACTCTCAATGAGACAACAAACTACATGGAGAACTCCTGCCTCAGCTCGGCACTTATCCTTCTACGTCTGCTTGTCAACCAGCTAATTATTTATTGAGTTCAACTTTTCTTCTTTAATTCTGTATTCAAACTAATATATTAATTAATTTTATTACTTTTATCACTTATTTTCTGTAGATACAGGCTTCATTGGCACATGGGTGTCTCATGGGTTATTAAACATAAACATTTGACAACATGCTTTGCCATAGCCTGATAAATATTACTGGCTTCATAGCCTATGATGTCCACTTTTTTGGTGTCCACTACAAAATCATTTAGTCAGTGCCCTTTGTAAGATAGTTTAGCAGCCTACTTCTAGCTATTGACACAGAGTTATTGAATGAGTCAAGCATCCAGAAAACACCTACAAGCAAGATGGACGTACATTCCCTTCAGTAAGGGAAGGGAAGCAAATATCAAAGGACTGGCTATGTAAGTGGACAATGTAGGAGTTAAAGGTTCTCTTTACTCTTCCTTCATTCTTTGGTGCAGCATTATTGTCTGCATGACTGGAGGTGACTCAATCTACTGAGTTTATTGAGTAATAGAGTTGGAATAGTCCAACTCTGGTCCTACACATGGCAAGGCAGGAAGAGGAAGAGCAGAAGGACGATGACTTTATATTTTAAGTGCATGTGTGTGTGTGATATGGTATGTGTGTTATGTGTAGTATGTGGTATGTGGTGTGTGTATGTGTGTGTTTCTATGAGTGTGCGGTATGTGTGTGTGTGGTGTGGTATGTTTATGTATATGTGGTATAGGTGGTATATGTATGTGTTATGTGTGTGGTGTATATGTGGTGACTGTGTGGTATGTGTGCAGTGTGTGGTGTGTGGTGTGTGTGTTATGTGTGTGGTGTGTGGATGGTATGTGTGTGGTGTGTAGGGTATGTGTGTGGTGTGTGTGAGGTGTGTGTGCGGTGTGTGTGGTGTGTATGGGGTATGCTATGTGTTGTGTGTATGTGTTGTGCGTGTGGTATGTGTGATTTGTATGTGTGTGTGGTGTGTGGTGTGTGTGTGGTGTGTGTTTGTGTGTGTGTGTGTGGTGTGGGGTATATGTGTGACATGTGACTGGTGTGTGTGTGTTAGATATGTTGTGGTCTGTGTTTGTGGCACATGTGGTGCATGTGTGTGTGTGTGGTTCTGGTATGTTATATGTGTGGTGTGTGTGTCTTTGTAGGGTGTGTGTTTGTGTGGGGGTGTGTCTGTGTGTGTGTAGGTCAGGAGATAGCTTTTGGGAGTCAGTTCACCTCTTGCATGTTTTTGAGGCAGCAGCATCTCTGTTGTTCCTTCTTACTCAGCCAAGCTGTTCAGGGACGCTCTTCTTTCTCACCCTCTATTTGAGATTATAGATGTTGTTGACCACATCAGTCTTTTTCCTGGACATTTGGGGATTGAACTCAGATAATATTTGGGTGCCCTAGGCCCTTTACCATCTCCTTTAACCAACAATTCTATTTTTAAAGACATTTCGCAAAGGTGGAAAAAGATACTTCACATTCCACTCATTAAACCATTACTTGCCTGTAGAGATGATGGGATGGCATTTCTAGATAGTTAATTGTCCGGCTAAATACAAAGTTATGTCACTAATAAGAAATGAGGTTATATTAGGAGACAGAAGTCTGCCATTGTATTCTTCTGATGTGTTTTGGTTTTACCCTGACTGTGAAGTAAAAAAGAGTAGAACTCAGAAAGCAATGTCCATAGGTCTGTAGAAAGAATGCCAGGCATGAAGACTCTTAAGAGCAATATGTGCTATGCAAACATAGCAAGAACACTACAAAGCCTGGAGATCCAGGGACAGCTCTACCGTTAACAATAAGCCCCTTCACAGAGGAGAGTATGGAATGTATACGGTTGGTTCTAAGACCTCACAACAAAGTGACTGGTGCCTGACATCTAACTGGAAATGAAATAAAAAAAATATTTTGGTTGTACTTCAACACTAAGCTCCTCTTGGACAGGCTGTGTCTGTCCTCTTAAGGTGTTGGAACCCAAGACTAGACCACTCACTTAACTTCTTCCTTTTCTCCCTTTTACATTGATTGTAAAGCACATTGCTCAATCACCAGCTCATCCTCAACTGAGTGTGCTCTTAATATGGGGGTGTTATAATGCTAGCTTTTGCTCTTTGTCCAGGTTATTTTCTTCTGATAAGAACACAAAGTTGTTTACTATATTTCCATTTAAAACCTTCCCTCTGCATCTTCTACAAAGTATTTTGTGACTTCATGGTTTATGAACTTCTAGTCAGGTATGGGATGAACCTTCCTTCTTTTGGGATATGGTATGTCCTTTTTCTTTTAGAAAGTCCTGCTCCTGAATTCATGCTGGTAAACTCTGGTGGGTGGTAATGGTTCATGCATTTACTATGTGCACAGTTCATATGGACTTACTGAGTCTCAGCAAGCTATGAACCATAGCAGAAATATATTGGTTTTATAAATGCTGCATAGAATACAATACATCTTAATTAATGTTTGATGATTGCAAAATGATGGCAGCTGTGCCCGAGATGACTGTTACTCTACAATTCCTGATTTTAACAGCAATAGCTAGTGAGCAATTACTAGTGTAAAGCTTCATTCTGTCCATAAATACTTTATAGTTTTAACTTATTTATCTCTCAGAACAGTTGTACAAATGAGTTGTTTTTAATCACTCTCTTCATTTTCTAGATGAAGCATAGTGAAGTGATTACTTTTAAGTCACAAGTGATGAACCAGGATTCAGTTTAAGTGGTCTGACTCCAGAATGGATACACTTGACCATGACATCTATCCAACAAACTGTGCAAACAAAGTCTGTAGCCTTTAAGAAGGAAAGGAAATTCTGTGATAATAGACATTCTCCTCCATCAGACAGATTTTTAATATGTCCAATTGTGAAGCATTTGTTAAGTGCCCAGTAACCTAGGGAGATTATTGAATGGATGCCTTTGCAATGAACAGGCCATTGTAGGATCTCTTTAATCTTTTCAGAAAGTACTTTCTAATTTAGTGATCGATTTTGCAATTTGCATAACATAGATTTGCAAAATAGATTGGGCTTATTTTCAGGTATGAGAACTCTCTGGGAATTGGTAGCTTCTCTTGATCACAGAGACTAACATTTTAAATAACAACCCTGCTTTTACAACCATGGGGCTTTATTTTATAAAGCCAATGAGATGTAATTACATCTGTGGTGTTATTAAAAAAGAAAAATTAATTTATGTTGCAGAGGGCTGTGGAGAATTTCACACTCATGTGCATCTATGCATAGAACTTTGAACAGCCATATGACAGTGTTCTGAAGCCTAGATACACCAAAACCCTCAGTATAATAATGAGAAACAGTTTCATCTTGTGTTTTAAGAGAACAACAAAGGAAACATTCTATTTTTAAATTTGCTATCAAGTATAATTAGCTTATCCCCAAGTTTTGGATGGGCCCTTTGTGTAATGTAAATGTAATCAGATCATCCACTAGTGCCTGGAAGGTGTGGTGTAAGATTTCAGAAAATTAGTAGCTTAAACAGAGATTCTTTCCTTGAGATCAAAACTTAAAAAAAAAATATCAGTCCCAATAGAGTCAAACTAGGTGTTAGCAGGACTGATTCCTTCTGAAACGCTAGCAGAGAATTAATTACTCTTTGACTCGTCTAGCTCCAGCAGCCAATGACATTCCTCTGCTTGTGGTTGCATCCAACGCATTGTCCCTTCTCTGTTGGCCCTTTGCTTCCCTCTTATAAGGACTATTGCAATTATATAGATCACATCAATATAATCCATAATATTCTTCTCATCTCCAGGTCCTCAGTGAAAAATTTCGAAACTCAGCCTGTCACAGAGAGGACCATTTCATAGGTTCTGGTGCTTCATTGTGGGCATCTTAGCCAGACCGCTGTGGTTGTTTATTAGCAACCATAATATATTTTACATTTTATTCCACCCTATTCCAATTTTTAGTCCTTTCCTTTCACACATTGGATACTTTCATTGTTAAGTAACTCAAGAATGATTTATGAACTGTAAAATAATTTGTTAAATCAGTCTATCCATTTGTGCTTAATTACCATGGTCCAGTAAGTATATTGTGTTTGCTGCTTTGCTTTCTCGTAACCATTGTGCATAGACAAGAACTGGATTATTGACCCCTTAAAATGTTTAAGTGTAGAAAACAGTTATCTTTATGTATCTGGCATCCATCTTTCTTCTAGCAGTCTCATGCTTATTCAGACCTCCAGTTTTAACAGATTTTTCAGCTAAAAGATTTTAATTCATTTAAAAATGTACTATCATTAAAGGCCTCCAAAACAAAAGGATAACAGGACTTCAGAGCTGAATAAAAAGTAAAATTAAAAATCCCTCAGAAAGCATTTATCCTAAGGATGGAATGCTGCAAGTCTCTGAGATGAAAGAAACCCAGTTTTCTGGTCAACAGAGGCTGTGTGTGGTCCAAATGAGAGCCAAGCTTCAAGATCACACTGCCTGTGTGTCCATCAGTGAAATCTTAAAGCCATTTGGTTTTCTTTGTCACAAAACTAAACAGAAAAAGAACAAGTAGTTTTACTTTGCTGAGACAGAACTTCCCTGTTTTTCTTCAGATACTGAAAGTGTTTTGACTTGTTGGGGTAGGTAGTGGTGGCACTGTGCATTCTAAGAGGTCTTTCTAGGAAGGATGAAAGGATATTCCTAGGATTGCCAAGTGAAAGGATTCTGGGTAATCTGATGATCTGTGCAAGTGCTACTTCTCATACACTACTCTGAGAAATGAATAATTAGGATACAGATGAGAAAAGAGTAATATTGCAGCTGAGACATTGTCAAGAATAATTAAATAGCAAAGACATTTGTGTTCTGTGTTCTTGATTCTCAGTCACCTAATAAAATGCACCTCGAGGAAAGAGACAAGATTTTGATTCAGTCACTAACTTCATGGAGCCCTTTTCTGCTGTGTTTTCACACTTTAAAAACAAGTAACCATTGCACAGGCACTGATTGAATACTCAACACACTTCAGGTGAATCAGCATCAGATAGAGATAAGCTTGTAAATAAGCAATGCTATTTAGTTCAGGTGGAGGGCTGAAATCCCTCCATAGGATGTCTCCTCTTCTCCAACATCTCACACTAGGGACAGGAGAGCAGATTCGCAACGACAACCACAATCAAGGGTAGAGGCCTAGGAAAATGTGCACGCTCTAGTGCAATGGCCCAGAAAACTTGCATTCATGGAAAAAAAACACTCTAGAGTGGAAAAGGGACTTAGTAAGGCTATAAACAATATGATGGGAAGATATAATTATGTAGATATTCACATGCTTGTGTTCTACTTATTAGAAAACAGCGGTTTGAAAGGAAGAAGTAGAATTCAGAGATTTAGAGGATGCACTGGGTTAGAGAACATATGTGTGCTTATGTATATGTGTATGCATGTGTTTATGTTTGTTTATGTGACGGCACATGCATGTGCATTGAGAGGCCATAGTCTGAGGATGGCTATATCCCTCGCTTAATCTTTACTTTATACTTTAATGCGGGATCTCTTACTTGGCTCCAGAGCTTTTGATTTGGATAACTGAGTTAGAGTACACACTATGGAGAACCCCTTTTCTCCACCTTCTGTGTGTTGGATTCACAGATGAAGCACTATGGTCATACCGGCCTGGCATTTACACGATACACGGATGATACGGATGATGAATGTCTGAACTCTGGTCCTCAGGCTTGTGCATGAAGGATTTTTTTACTGAGACAACCCCCTAGGCTGAATACTTCTTATGCAAATGAAGGCTCAGGCCTGGAGAGAGAGAAGGCCCTGTGCTTAAGGGCACTTGCTGTCTTTGTAAGGACTCAGATTTATTCCCAGTTCTCACATCCATTCAGGTATGTCACAGTTCGTTTTAACTCTTCTCAGCAGATCTGACACTCCCTTTGACCTTAGTGGACATATCCATACATGTCTGTATATTCCTACACAGAAGTACATGTAAGTTAAAATAAGATACCTTTAAAATAATAGAGTCTACAGTTACAGATCCAGTTAGAGGAGCAATGCACATTGTAAGCCTAGGTATTGTCTGAACATATGTAAGCCCTGGCTTAGCATATTTATCAAAACCTTTGAGGATGAAGTTCAAGTATTCCAAGTAAGGATAGAAAATACTTATGGATGTATTGAAAACCTCCTTTCCTAAAGGATAGAGATGTGCAGGTGGGGTTAAAACATGTGGACTAAGGGAAGATGTTATAGTTCCACTCTACAACAAAATGTTTGTGAGCACAGAATCAACACACTCCTTATACCCATGAGAGAAGTCAGCACATGTACTCAATCCTGAGTTACAAGAACAGTCAGGAAGGCTAATCTTTGGAAAAGCCTGTGCACTTCCTTGGACACAGAATTCATACAAGGATAAAAGGATAGGTAGAAGATAACCAAATTGAGGATGGCCGTGGAAAACAAGGTCCCTGATATACCAGATGTTGAAGGAGAAAAAATGGGCCATCACATGCAAGGAATAATCCTGGGTTACACTGATAGGACAATTAATCTGAATGAAGCATCAGTTACATAATAATGTTAATTTTCTGATTTTAAAAAATTGCAATAGGCTTATATAAGGGAATATGCTGCTTTTAGAGATTAATAGTGGAAAATTTCGATGTGGAGGGGCTTACACCTATAACTCTTCTGGTGCATTTCTAGAAAAATACATGTATATAGATATAATATAAAATGGCGGCATTGCCGTGATGATAGATGTCTAGAGTGTCTTCTTTGATGAACTTGTTTCATAAATTTGATGTTATATGACAAACAGTGTATATGTGTGTGTTTTCAAAATTGTAAGCCTAAAAACCTATACAATATGAAATTAATTCTACAACTAAGATATACAAAGCTACTGGGCAAAATTAGAAAAAAAGTAAAGGTATTGGAGTTGCCGTATTCCACAGCAGAAAGTCAATTAATCTTGTATAAAATCTAAATGCACTTGGAAAAGAAGATTATTTTGAGTCCAGCATTTTTATAATTCTTGCAAACATGCAGGTTTTTTTTTTTTGAAAGGATAATGTAACCCATTAGCTGCTGTTTAGTTCCTGGACACACAGGATGGGGAGGGGCATACAGGAGGAGCCAGAAGAGACGTACATTTAGCCAAGTTATCTCGAAGTTTCTGGCACAGCAGCTTTTCAGAAACAAGTTGTAAATGTAGCCAATAACCTACAACATTAGTCCTGGCTACTTCACCCCCCTTCACCACACCATTCAGCCACTCACATTTAAGTTTAAGAAGGGACTCTCCTCAGAGAGAAGAGGGATTCCTCCATGGGCAGAGTGGGGCATAGTTTGGTTTGTGGATTTAGCTAGATTTCCTTTGATGCCCAAACTATACTGTCATCAAGCTCCTCCTCATCCCTTCAAAACAACTTTTCAAGTAACTTAAATAATTATGGCTGGGTGTGGAAAGACATACCTTCATCTTTCCATATCGTAAAGAAAGAAGTGATATTATCACTTGTTCACTGCCTGGAGCTCTTCTAGCTTGGGGCTTTGTTAAAGAGGGGAAGAACAGCAGATACGGTGTTCTCTTTCTGATTTTGTATCAATTGTACTTTAGAATTAGATACTCACAAGATTGCTAACATTGTAACCACTTCTCCCCTTCCACCTTCTGTGAGAAACAGGTTATTTTCCTATTGCAAAGCCAGAGGATATCTACCAGTGGATGATACAGGGCAATATTTGCATTTTAGAATCCTAGGAAGTCATGTTAGTGCTATAAAAATGACAGTAGAGGAGCCAGGGAGCTCAAGAAGAGAAAGAGAGTTTATGAGTCCCTCAGGATCCCCCAACCCCAATGTCTGCCACACAGATAGAAAATAGTGGAAGAACGAGACACTGCTATGAAGAGATGAGAAAAGAATATATTTGATTTCACTTTATTATATTTATTTTACTAAATTAAGATGTCAGGAGTAGCCAGCACCCATGGGGGACCCCGGAACTGCTCCAAGGAGTCTGAGAGACACAAGAAGGCCTTGCTGGGAAACACAGCAGAAGAACATGAACCTTCAGAGTGCAAAATGTATCTCAGGAACAACAACAACAACAACAACAAGAAGCAGGTCTTATGGGACTATGGCGTAACATAGCAGCGTGTGCCATGTAACCGGGAGAGAAGCGGCAGAAGTAGTGATGTAGCAGCGAAAGTGTGGGAGTGAGGCTGCAGCAGACAAGGGATCATGTCCTTGAAAAGCAGAGCCTGCGCTTGGATCACTTCATACCCCTTACCCCTCACCTCTTACCTCTCACCACAGGTCAGTGCTACTACTGGACTCCAGATGCTCGCCTGCTGAAGAGAGGAGAGCACAGGACCGCCTTGCTATGGGGTGCTGACAGGGCAGTAGGCACTGAGGGCAGTTGATGTACGGCAGCCTGGAGCTAGTGCGGTCCTGCCGGGGAGTACTCTGCCAGGGAGTGACTCTGAGCAACAGAAAGACATTCGAGATGTAAAGTGGTTCATTTTCTAAATTAAGTCTCCTGGAAAGATTTTCCTGGTCTGTGCCACCTCCTAAGACTGGAGGCTGTGTTCAGGAAGCTGATCTGTGCTGCAGCTGGAAGCCATATTGTCTGTCGTTCATGGTCTGCGCCGAGTCCAGAGGGCATATAGATGTCGGTGATCTGTGCTGCCATTGCCACTGGAAACCATGTTGAAGTCCACCCTCCGTGATGAAGTCAACAATCCATGCTGCTGCCCAGAAACCATGTGGAAGTCAATGATCAGTGCTGGTGCCAGCTGCCATGGGCAAGGTAGCTTCTTTTGCAGTGGCACCGATGACTACAGACATAATTAAGAACATTAAAACCAAAACCAAAACCAAAATAAACAAAGGATGAAGACTTCTGTGACACCCCAACCATGTCAATAAATAAATAAATAAATAAATAAACCCCCCAAACAACAAAAAACAACCAGCATACATGAGAGGGAGAAACAGTCCATACAGGAAGCTATTGAAGACAGGCCTTAAAAATCTGTGATAAAGACATTGTAGTGTAGTTCTTCACAATTCATGGCTTCCTTGGTCAGGGTAGGGATGGGAAAAAACAAGTTATCTTTAAAGAACTGACCACTCCATGCTCCAGTGAGTATATGGGCAACCCAAATTGGTGGTTGTTGTTTGGTGTGTGGGGGTGTGCGCAAAGGCAGGAGGGTTGCTTTTGAGATGAACTAGGCATATCAGGGCAGATGTTGACTGGGCTTAAGAGAATATTGAAGGAACTACCAGAAGTGAAAAGAAACAGAAGTTCTGAGAAGAGAAGGGGTGATAGAGGACATGTAGGAGAGGGTGAAGCACAGAGGAAGGAGAGATGACTAACACCAACCTTAAGGAGCAAATGAACTGGAGAAAATGAGAACTCCATGCAGAGGGAGTATTCATTTCACTATTTTCAGCACATGTATTTAGTGCGCCTGTAACCATCTCAGAATTAAGGAGGAAAGAGTTGCTTTATATTGTATAGCAAAAGTATCCACTTTGTATATACATCAAAGAGCATGTTCTAGATAAATAAATATGTACTTTTTATAAATATGGATATTTTATTATTCACATCTTAATAACCACATATCTTTTTTCTGTATATTTGGGGGAAACTTACATGTTTGTAACTTAGTAATGTTAACAAATTTGGTGCATTTATTATAATTGTTATTCTTACATAATCATGGCCCAGGTAATAAGCATGGCTGAATTTTAGAAAGATTAGTCCAAATGGTGGGGACGAACAACTCAAGATAGCATGTATGCAATTCCGAATAATGCTCACACATTTTTTTCTTTTTTTCATAAACCTTCAGGAAGCCAAGGTATCTCAGCAACAACACCACTGTGTTTATAAACTACTCATGTGAAAATAGGGGAAAGCATACTTTTCTTAAGTCGTTAAGCATTCTGAATCGCTCCTAAATTAATTTGCTGTTGAAGTAGTTGGCATTTCTACATATGTATTTTGCTTTAATGTGCACATATATTTTTGAATACAGGAAATAATTTTACATTATTAATCTTATGATAATCCAGCTATGAACTGATATGGATGGTGAGAACTGCCTGCAGAGGTGACATTAGGAGCCCTTGAAGGACTTTTATCCCCTCCTGTAGTCCTTACCTGTGCTAACTCTCCTAAATTCACTACAGCCTATGATTATTATAAGTGCCCATTATACAGTGGCAGAGGCACTTAACTTTCAAATAACAAGTTATGTGAAAATGTAAAAATTGGGAAACAGTACAACCTGATATTAGAATTTTTTTTTCTTTTTTAGAGAAAATTGCTAGCTCTTGCTCTTAATCCTCGTCAGTGTAAGGGGAAATACATTCATTTGATGAGCTATTATAGCTTTTTGTAATTGATTCTCTGATTTCCTCTCTTCCCAAATCCCATGCAGGTCCATGTGCATAAACTTGAAGTAACTGTACCCTTGTCTACTTCATGTTCTGCACTTTTCACATGCACATAGTAGGAACCTACACAGAGAAGAAGGCTGAAAAAAATTCCTGCCACAAAGAGTGTGTTGCAGAAGAGGAAATATGTAAAGAAAAAGGAATGGGGAACCCAATATTATTGTATCACAAAAATGTCTGCTAATATGAAGCATAGCCGGGGAGGTAGAGATGCTTTCTCTTCAAGACTGTGCGTAGGAGACAGTGGTGTATAGGGGAGAGAGAGACACACCATCTCTTTGATTGTGCAGGAATATTCACCAGGAAGAGACTTTGCCACAGCCAGAATGCTTCCTTTGTAAGATGGAATATGAACAAGAAGGGAAGGCGGAAACTCCAGGGAGCCCTTGAAGCCAGCTGATGCTAAGTTTCTGAAGACTGTTTTAAGACAAACATTACTCACTGGAGGCCTGGCTTTGAGGAGCTTTAGAACTCAAAGTACACTTGGCATAGTCATTGCTCTGAGACATTAATCCATTATGCCAATTACTGCACGTTTCAAAGTTAAACAACATTGTAAAACCAACATCAAGTAGTATATGAGCAAAGGGATTCTAGACACCATTGCAGGATTGTCTACTCACAGGCGGACAGGAGGATATTTGATTTAGTAAAAACATCTAACTCTATAAAAGCAAAATATGTTTGAACAAGATTAGAGTTTTATATCTTCAAAAGATAATCATGAATACAAAAGTTCCATACAAATCTTGCTTTCACTTTCTGTGTGGTGGCTACAGATAGATAACAGAACAATATTCTTTCCAAAAGCCGACTAACTCATTCAGGAACTCTCAAGCCAAATATATCAAGTAGCATTAAAAAAATACAAAATCAAAGTTAATTATGCAAAGTAGAATTTTATTTAAAGGAAAACAATTCAAAGGACTAGTATTAAAACCTGAATGGGATTCTGGCTGTGAGGATACATAAATTGTGGGGAGATAGATGCGGCTGTACTTACTCTCCTGGCAAAGCACATCACATGAAAATTACAGTTGGAGTTCCTGATAGGAAGCAACCTAATGGCTCTATGTCCAGAGTTTACTTGAGGGGGCGGGTGTTAAACTGCTTATAAATATGCGACGGAAGCATGAAATAATGTCCTTACACTAATTCAACTTTTTTATAAGCAAAATATTAGGATATAATTATGTAAATTCAAAATTTACATATTGGAAACAAATAGCAAATACAGCCTTTTCCCTCTGGCATAAGGTACGCTTAAAACATTAACATTTAAATGTATGAATTTTAATGATGTCTCTAAACAAAGTTTTTTTTTCTTCTGGCATTTATGCAGGAACTTCAGCACAATAGGACTTCTTTCAGTCTGTGTTTCTTTTGCCTAATGTGGTTATGTCTTGCGAAGCCATAGGAAAAAGTATTAAAGACTTAAAACAGGTACAATGCCCAAACCAGCTCCCAAAGATCACCCATGTTGAATCTTAGAAAGGCTAAATCTTCCAAACCTTGCAATCAAATGTGAGAAGAAGAGGCATTCATGAGCTTAGATCACGTATGGTCAGCCTCAGAAGGGCTGAAATTCAATGTTTCTGCATCCCACTCTGACCCTCTACCGACAGCTTAGGTTTGCTTTCCATACTAACTTTTCTGAACTTACTATGTCCTTAACCCAACCTAAGATGTTAGGCAACTTTACAATTGTCCGACACCAAAGTCTTTGAAACTGATGTAATCAGATCAAAGTAAAGAATAATTAAACCATGAAACCTATTTTGCATAAATCTAAAAAATGATTCTTGCTTTCTTGTCTTGCCACTGTGTCTCATCCAGATGAATGGAATGTGGTGGAGTGGCAAATGCAGGTGGAGATGCAGGAGGGAATGCAGGAGGGATGCAGGAGGGATGCAGGAGGGAATGCAGGCAGGGATGCAGGAGGGAATGCAGGAGGGAATGCAGGCAGGGATGTAGGAGGGAATGCAGGAGGGAATGCAGGCAGGGGATACAGGAGAGAATACAAGCAGGGGATACAGGAGAGAATACAGGCAGGGATGCAGAATGGAATGCAGGCATGGATGTAGGAGGCAATGCAGGAGGGAATGCAGGAGGGAATGCAGGCAGGGATGCAGGAGAGAATTCAGGCAGGGGATACAGGAGAGAATACAGACAGGGATGCAGAATGGAATGCAGGCAGGAGTGCAGGAGAGAATACAGGCAGGGATGCAGAATGGAATGCAGGCATGGATGCAGGAGGGAATGCAGGAGGGAATGCAGGCATGGATGCAGGAGAGAATGCAGGCAGGGATGCAGGAGAGAAAACAGGCAGGGATGCACGAGAGAATACAGGCAGGGGATACAGGAGAGAATACAGGCAGGGATGTAGAATGGAATGCAGGCATGGATGCAGGAGGGAATGCAGGAGAGAATTCAGGCAGGAGATACAGGAGAGAATACAGGCAGGGATGCAGAATGGAATGCAGGCAGTGATGCAAGAGAGAATACAGGCAAGGATGCAGGAGGGAATACAGGCAGGAATGCAGACAGGGATGCAGGACTAAGGTGCTCTGTTGCTTTTTCACCTTGTGTTGTCTCAGTCTAAGTCTTTGACAGGAGCCTTGGGCTTTATGAAGCTGTTCTCATTTTAAGTAGTAGGAAACTGATTGAGGGGTTAAATGACTGTCCAAGCTGCAGGGAATAGATACTTTTGGGGTGGTAGGCTGTGAGATGCAGGTGGGTACCTGGTTGAGCACAGGCCTGTGTTCCTTAGACCCTCGTTCTAGCACTTCCCCCTCCCCTTTGTTGAGACATTCCCCTCTCCTTTTGAGACAGTTTCTTTCTTATGGCTGAGAACGCCAGGCTGGGCCTGGAGAATGTTCTCAGGAACTGCCGGCTACAACCCAGCTTCCATGTGTCTCTATCATGGCTCAGTCTTTTACACAGTCTTTTACTCCTTCTGGCTCTGACTGTCCTATCAAGCCTCTACACCTTTTCCTTTAAGCTTTTCTTCAAGGTTGGTCTTTCTTCTCCTCCTCTACATTTAAGATTTGCCAGCTAAGAAAAACAAACAGGAACTACAGGAGACCTCTCTGCTAGAGGACCCAACTACCACATGGCAGAACAGGACCCTCCCCCACTGCTTCTAAACCCGCCAAGGACAACAGAGAAGCACACCTGAGACCCTTGACCAAAGTTTTCAATGATTTTTCTCCCTAGCAGGAATACCTGCAGCGGTGTTTGTGCTTTTCAACCCAAACTTTTCTTGTTCTTTATTTAAATGTTTCCTTTTCTTCCTAGCATTTGTGATATATGTCCAAAAATTTTTTCAACTTTTTGAGATTTCTTTAAGGTTCAAAAGTCATCTAATCTACTTCCACAGATCAAATCAACTATGCTGATCACCACTTTTCAGCCCTTAATTAACACCAGTTTCCTTTTACAAACAAACTGTTGCTGCCTATCACAGATACATAATTAACATGATGTTTTTCTTCCTCAGCCATCCAAAGCAGACTCAAAGGTGCCTTCTAGGACTAAATTTCCTCAAACACCATTGCTTTCTAAAATTATAATGACAGACCATGACATGCTTGCTCCCAAGTAGCCTAATACTTGCTACCTACTCTTTGCAGACATCCCCCTGCAGGCATTCTGCTCCCTTGTTGTGATTACCCTACAGGCTATCCCCATAAAAGAAAAGGACAGTGCTGCTCCCACAAATCCATTGGAGACAACACCATCTCCTGGAACCTGCCTGGGACAGCAAGCTGCCTTCCTCCAGACACCCCATATGACTGAAGACTCCCGAGACACACGCTGAGATCCAGAGACACATGCTGAGTCCTACAGAAGACAGACCTAGACCTTCCAGCTACAGACGAACTCTCTTGAAAAGTCAAATGGCTACTGAACTTGGAAAAAGTTACATGTTAGCAAGGAAAACATAATGTCTATCTAGATTAATTTGATATTATTACCCTCAAACTGTACAACCCATGACAATGATCCTTTGCCTTCTCAACCCCCACCCTTGACACTCCTTATCCTATGACTTAATTGTGCTACCTCCTACAGCCTGTATAGTGTTTTCTTTTGACTCTACCTCATTCAAAATTTTCACTACAGATGACACAGTCACTCCAGTGACTCCCCTCCTTTTAAAAAAAAAGAAAAAGGAGGAGTTGTGGGGCAATGGGCTGTGAAAGGCAGCTGGGTACCTGGTCGAGCACAGGCTTCGAAGCCAGGATAATACTCTAATGGGATGGTAGAAGTTAAGCCTTGCTCCTGGGCCCTGGTTCCTTTCACTTGTCCACAGCCCCTCCCAAAGAAAGGTTTGTGGCCTTGGGTCATGTAGTACAGGTAGCACAGGTAGAGGTCGTGACTACAGGCTGCAGAGCTTCAAGAGATCTCCATATTAATGAGATACCTAAAGGCCAGAGGGCATAGCCAATTATGTATTCCTTCCCAGACCCATCTCCTTACAGAAGATATTTAACCTGAGGCCTACTCTGAGGACACGAGGTACAGCTTCATCTACCTTCTGCCATGACAATAAACCTTTTAAAACCATAGACTTCCTCGTGTCTTTGGGGCCCACTGTGGAGAACGGTAGAGGGGGGCCTTCAACCAATGAGCCTAATCTCCCACCGGAGGACCTCTCTTCGTTCCAGCCACGGGGACCTGCCAACTCAAGCAAGGTAGTTGAGCCAGCCATGACCCAGACAAGCGAGTTGGCTAGACCAAGAGTCTCTACCCCACGGGGTGCATCGCTGGAGCTTCTTTCCCTTGTCCCTCTAGGCTGCGGGCCATTCCAGCTCATATAGCTCATATGCCACCTGTCTCAGTCCTTATGCAGTTTCCCAGCAGTGCCTGAGTGCCCAAGGGCTGAGACCACTGGTCTCCCACCAGCCTCCTCCCCCACTCCCCACAGACTTCCAACCCAAGAGCTCTGCCCCTGTGGGACCTCAGACTGAGATCTCCCCATGCCCAGAGTGGAGCTTCGTGACTTCTCATAGTCCAGCATTTGCCCAGTGCCATGTAGAGTAAACTCAGTTTAATTTCCACACTTCTGCTCCCTGAGCCATGGTTCCAGCCACATAGGTGTCAGACACTCGGGAACCACAATGCAGCCCAACAGAACCCACACCCACACACGAGCTACAGACCCACAGATACTGATGGATACAGGGGTTTAGTCTAGGTCTTTTCTGACTCTATAGTCTAATATCTTCCCCTCTGCCAGTGCTTTAGAAATTCCATTGCTACTGCATAGCTTAATATTGGTCCCTCTCACAGCTAGAAGAGTCTACTAGAACATTTTTATGGTTGAATTTGCCATTCTTATTTATAATGATGTTTTTCTCTTAATTTCTCATGGACTTTCATAACTGGAACATAGGTGGTAAGAACATCTGAACTGAGCCAGATAAATGCAGGTGTGACACTAAACATGCAAGCACAGCTTCTATGCTGGTCCATTTATTCTTACACCTTTAGTAATGCTCATTATCTCAAATATTAATAAAGTGATGACCCTTGATTTCATCCTCTCTTCCTGTTTCTTGATGAACGGAGATGAAGCAGTTACTCTGTAATATCGAGCCTAACCAGATAGCTTTCATTTTTTTCTTATGTATTGAAGGCCAAAGTTGCAGCTGTTAGGCACTGACAACTAGACAGGTTGAGATTGTGTTTTCTCCCTGCTTGTCATTGTAGCATTGTATAGCCTGTAGTTATAAAAAAAAATCTACAATATGGCTGGCTAGGCATGGTCAACAGTGGTCTCTGCACCCCTGTGTGGATCCCCAAGCAGCAGATTCCCTGGGTTAGCATGGTTAGCTGCTGCTGAACAGGTCACACTTCCCAAGTTGTCTGTCCCCTTCAGCCAGCCTCCAGAAACTGGCTGCCGTTGGCTCTAATCACCTTAAAATGAAAACTACAGAGGCTTATAATTTACCAACCAGATTTATAACAGTCTTCAACCCCCAAAATGCCCATACAAAGAACTCAAAATTCAATTGCTATAGATGCAAGTTGCATACCTAGATAGAACAGTTGTGCTCTATATTACTCAACCATCTGTCTGTGAAATCCTTAGTTACTTATGGCTCCTAGGACCACATGGTTCTGGCTCATCATCCTCTCCTTCAGGTACCATCTTGTCCCTCCCACCTCTGTCTGATCTTTCTGTCTCTCTGTTTCTCTGTCCCCTCTCTAAAACTTTCAGCTCTGCCTTTTTTTTCACTGCCCAATCACAGGCCCTAGCCTTATCTGACTAAAATTTCACCTGACCACACCTAAATTCAGACACTCCTGATGGAACAAAACATACAAACAACAATCCACAACACTGATGTTTTTCTAAAAGCACCATCTCCCAAGGTACTAGGCATTTAAAATGCTTCTACTGGATATTGTTGTTACTTTGTCTCTTTGGGGGATTCTGCCATCCTGTTCTTTGTCTACAAGGAACAAGGTTAGCACAGTTTTTAACTTTGTTGAAACAAGTAACGTCAATCAACTCCAGTGTCAGTGCACTGGCTTTGTTCCATGACCTCCTAGATGGTGATCCTCTCTTAGTGATAATTATGATTTAAGTGACAAGTAGGATATTCAAAAAATCAGATGTGATTAATGTAAAAAGGCTTACATCTGCCCTGAAGGAATCTTACGCAGTACCTTCATTCCAATCTCCTACCTTTACTTTGGTCTGAAATAATTTTTTTTTTAGGTTTTTATCTTTATTATAATTAGGACATTGTGC
This sequence comes from Grammomys surdaster, assembly GCF_004785775.1. Lineage (NCBI taxonomy): Eukaryota > Metazoa > Chordata > Mammalia > Rodentia > Muridae > Grammomys > Grammomys surdaster. The sequence goes on along the minus strand of NW_021604564.1, from coordinate 11,223,931 downwards.
TGCATAGCCACATTTTTTTCCAAGAACGAGTTGAATAATTCACTAGGCTGTCATCTCCTCCATAGGGTAAGTCTTTGTCCTTGATAAGGTGTTCATGGTGTATTGTAGCATTCAACCTTGGCATGGTGCAGACACCATTGTTAGCAGTGCCTAGATGAAGGAACAGAAGGGTTGCTCACTATATTTTCAGTACACTGGGAAGACTAAATTCAGTATTTCAGGATTAAGATTTTAAATTACTCAAGGAGACAAGAATCCTTCAGCAGAATAAATGGAACCAAATTTAAAATAGAAACAGGAGAATTATGAATTTAAATATAAAAGATGAGTCTTAGGTGTGAAACATTAGACGCTACTTGGGAAAGCATGTGGAGGATTCAGTTCACTTGTTCAATATCAACCAAAGACCTGGTGGATGAATGCCCCTCCATTTCAGTTATATCCCTAAGCATTGCCGAGCATGGCACTGAGCTTTTCCTTGGCAATTTTACATGCTGCCTGCAGAAGACAAATTACAGACTGCACGTGGTAAATCCTTAAACCTTGCTTAATACTTAACATATAGAAGAAATTAATGAAAACTATTTCTTTTGGGACATTCTTTTCAGGGCCTTTATATAAATAACAGAGTAAAATGAAGAATTGCATGTTGTATAGTGTTGTCTTTTGAACACACTCTCTTAAATTCTACTTCATTCAGCCACAGTTTTAAAGGTCTTAGTCAATTTATGTTAGCATTTTTGGCATCTAATTTGCCAATGTTTTATATCACTGGAGAAGTAGTCTTAATGTTTTATACCTCATTAATAGGTTGCTACAGATATATTCAACATAAATGCTTCCTCACAATTTCTTATGTTGTTTTCTTTTGTTTTTATTAACTTGAAAATTTTATATATGTCTTTTGGGCTGGCATCGCTTGCATTCACTCTCGTCCTCTTTAATTCCTCCTGTGGTTCCCTAGCCAGCTGTCTTGAATCCGTGACCTCCTTTTCACATATGCACGCATCCACACAATCAAACATGAATTTGGATTCCATTGCTCTGTAAGCATTTAGATAATAGCAGCAACAACAACAACAATCTGGGAAGGGAAGGGTGTATTTCAGCTTGTAGGTTACAGTCCATCACAAGAAGGTCAAAAGCTAGAACAGAAACCATCGAGGGAAGCTGTTTTACTGGTAACTCCCCGCTCGTATACCTTTATTTCATAGACTAGGTCTTCTTGCCTAGGGATGGGACCACCCATAGTGAGGTGGACCCTTGCATATCAATAAACAATCAAGAAAATGCCTTACCGACTGGCTCACAGGCCAATTTGATGGGGGCAATTCCTTAGCTGAGATTTTGTCTTCTCAGTTTCATCAGATTGATACCTAAGACTAACCGTTGTGAGTTCATGTTTGCATGCACTCATATCTAATAAATCTAATGTTCTTATTTGCATGTATTTATGGCTGACAATTTAGGATTTCATCTCTGAAAAAAAAAAAAAAGCAAAAAACAAAACGACCGTCCCCAAAAGGCAAAAACCAAACCAAACCAAAACAAACAAACAAAAAAAAACCAAACAAACCTACAAAAAAGTAAAACAGAAGAAACACAATAAAAACCAAACCTGGGTTCCCCTTCCTCACAATCGTTAATTTCCTGTAGCTCTTTACCTAGAGTGGGGCCTCATGAAAATCTTCCACTGGTGCTGCTGTGGGCTTCACAGGTTTTGTATAAGGAATTTATTGTTGAGAGTTCATAGATGCAGGATTCCTCACTGTCCAGAAGGGGTTGTGCTGGTCCTCAGGCTCTTAAAACTTTGTAATTTCTCTTCCATGATGCTCCCTGAGCCATAGGTACAGGTATCATATCTTAGACATCCCAATTGGGGCTGGCCACCCCACTGCCACTTGTTTGCATCCTGACCAGTTGTGGATCTCTCTAGTTTCCATCTTCTTCAAAAAGAAGTTTATTTGGTGAGATGTGGGTACTGCACTTATCTATTGGTTATAAGGATAAATACAATGCAGTCAGAAACAATATTACTTTACCAATGTGGGAATTGTAGCTTCTCTTGTATGACCTATTTGCTTTCTAACCATGGATTCTTGGCTAGATTTATAGTACCTTGTATGAATTCTGTTTTACTGATAAGACATTAAGCCCAATTAGACAGTTGTTCTTTACTAGGCAAGAGTTAGGGGAAGGATTGATGGAGCTGAAGGTGATTTGAACACCATAGAAAGAACAGCAATATTAACTAGCCCAGACCCCTGAAAGCTCCCAGAGACTAAGCCACCAACCACAGGGCATACATGAACTGGTGGGCAGGTCTGTGACCCTCGACACATACGTAGCAGAGGACTGCCTGATCTCAGTAGGAGAGGATACACCTAATCCTGTAGAGACTTGATGGCCTAGGAAACAGGGATATGGGAGGCTGAGGTGGAGGGGTGAGAGGAGGTGGATGGGAGGTGTGAAGCACCCTCTCAGAGAAAAAAGGGAGGACAGAGGAGGTAGAGAACTCTGGGAACAGGGAAGAGGCAGGGAGGCAACATTTGGAATATAAATAAATAAAATCAAAAAAATAAAAGAAACAATTATAGCCTGGAAATACTAGTGATAGGCAGTTTACATTAGTTCTTTTAGCTAGAGTAGGAGTGAACTGTTATCATTTTCATGATTTAAAACACAAGTAGAATTACAACTATGAGGGACCTACCTAGAGCCCTCAGGACACAGGAATGGAGGAACAGCCTGGGGCAGGATCCTTCAGGTTTCCATTTGCACCCAGAGCTGACCCTGTGCCACAGCTTTCCATACCCAAATTTCTCCCAGAGAGAACTGGTCTCCAAGGATTATTGACACATAGGCTTACATGAGGGACAAGCCACAATCAGAGATAGCAAGACCAGCTAACACTGGGAGTAACCAGATGGCAAGAGGCAAGGGCAAGAGCATAATCGAGAGAAACCAAGGGTACTTGGCATTATCAGAACCCAGTTCTCCCACCACAGCAAGCCCTGGATAACCCAACACACTAGAAAAGCAAGACTCATTTAAAATCACATCTCATGGTAATGATAGAGGACTTTAAGAGGGACATAGATAACTCCCTTGAAGAAATACAGAAGAACAAATGTAAACAGGTAGAAGCCATTAAAGAGGAAACACAAAAATCCTTTAAAGAATTATAAGAAATCACAACCAAACAGGTGAAAGACTTGAACAAAACAATTCAGGATCTAAAAATGGAAATAGAAACAATAAAGAAATCATGAAAGGAGACAACCCTGGATAGAGAAAACCTAGGAAAGAGATCAGGAGTCATAGACACAAACATCACCAACAGAATACAAGAGATAGAAGAGAGAGAATCTCAGGTGCAGAAGATACCATAGAAAACATTGACACAACAGTCAAAGAAAATGAAAAATGAAAAGAGCTCCTAACCCAAAACATCCAGGAAATCCAGGACACAATGAGACGACCAAATCTAAAGATAATAAGTATAGAAGAGAGTGAAGATTCCCAACTTAAAAGGCCAGTAAATATTTTCAACAAAATTATAGAAGAAAACTTCCCTAACCTAAAGAAAGAGATGCCCATGTACATACAAGCAACCTACAGAACTCCAAATAAATTGCACCAGAAAAGAAATTCCTCCCTTGTGGGGCTGTAGCTCTTGAATGAGTGTGGGTCCTGTTGCGCTGAGTTGTGGGTCCCACCTCTCTGCTGCCCCAGGTGGCTGGAACCAAGGCTCGGGGGACAGAAGTGTGGGAATTTGACTCAGTTCACTCCATGTTGCCAGGCTTTGAGAAACCAGAAAGCTCCACTCTGGATGTGGGGAGATCCCAATCTGAGGTCCCATGTGGGCTAGAGCTCTTAAGTTGGGGACCCCGTGAAGAAAGCAAGTGGCGATTGACTGGTCTCAGACCCTTGGGCTCCCAGGTGCCGCTGGGAGGCCGAGGAAGAGTTGAGACTGGGCACATAGGTTCGAGCAACCTGCAGCCACAAAGAGTGATGGGGGAGAAGATGAGCTCCTGGGGAAATGAGACTCTTGGTGGAGGCAACTTGTTTGGCTAGGTAATGGCTGGGTTTCCATGGCTGGAATGCAGAGAGGTCTTTGGAGGGAGATTAGACAGTGGCTTGGTAGTTGAAGACTTTCTTCATGGTCCCCCACAGCTGGCCCTAAGTACAAGAGGTAGTCCATGATCTTAAAATGTTTATTGTCATGGCAGAAAGTAGATGAAGCTGTACCCTGTGTTATCAAGGCAGGCCTGAGGTTAAATACCTTTTTGCAAGTAAGAGGAGGGTCTGGGAAGAAAGGCTTAATTGGCTACACACTCTGGCCTTTAGGTATCTTATGAATATGGAGATCTCTTGAGGCTCTGTGGCCTGTAGTCATGCCCGTTACCTGTGCTACATGACAGAAGGCCACAAACCTTTCTTTGCAAGAGGCTGTGGATGATTCAAGCTAAGTGAAAGGAACCAGGGTCCAGGAGCAAAGCCAAACACTTACCATCCCTTTAAGGTCTCCAGGGTTTGAAGCCTGCTCTCGACCCAGTTGCCTCTCACAGCCCACCATCCCACACTCCCTTCACACAATAGTCAAAACACCAAATGTACAAAACAAAGGAAGAATATTAAAACCAGTAAGGGAAAATGGTCAAGTAACATATAAATGAAGACCTATCAGAATTACACCAGACTTCTCACCAGAGACTATGAAAGCTAGAAGATCCTGGGCAGATGTTATTTAGACCCTAGGCGAACACAAATGTCAGCCCAGGCTACTATACCCAGCAAAACTCTCCGTTAACACAGATGATGGACAAAGCAAGATATTCCATGACAAAACCAAATTTACACAATATCTTCCCACAAATCCAGGCCTACAAAGGATAATAGACGGAAAATGCCAACACAAGGAGTGTAGGGCATGGGTGGGAGAGGAGATCCTTGGTCCCATGAAGGCTAGACGTCCCAGTGTGGGGGAATTTGAGGGCAGGGAGGTGGGAGTGGGCAGATGGGTGGGGGCACACCTTCATGGAAGCAGGAGGAGGGGGGTGTGGTAGGAGGTTTCAGGGGAGAGAAATGGGGAAAGGGGATAACTTCTGAAATGTAAATAAATAAAATATCCAATTTAAAACAAAAAAAAGAAAGAAAAAGGAAGAAAGCAATCTTCTTTCAACAAACCTAAAAGAAGATAGCTACACAAACATAATTCCACCTCTAACAAAAATAACAAGAACCAACAATCACTATTACTTAATATCTCTTAACATCAATGAGCTCAATTCCCCAATAAAAAGATGTAGACTATCAGACTGGATACGTAAACAAGACCTAGCATTTTGTTGCATACAGGAAATGCACCTCAGTGACAAAGACAGATGCTACCTCAGAATAAAAGGCTGGACAACCCAGATGTCCCTCAACAGAAGAATGGATATAGAAAATGTGATACATATACACAATGGAATACTACTCAGCTGTTAAGAGTAATCACTTCATGAAATTTGCAGGCAAATGGAGGGATCTAGAAAATATCATCCTGAGTGAGGTTATTCAGTCACAAAGTCCACACATGGTATGTACTCACTGATAAGTGGATATTAGGCAAAGAGTGTGAAATACGCACGATACAACTCCTGGACCACATGAACTCAAGAGGAAGGAAGACCACAGAGTAGATGCTTCAGTTGTACCTAGAAGGGGGAACAAAATCATAAAGGGAAGTAGAGGGTAGAAGGGACTTGAGTAGAAGAGAAGAGGAGGAGGGGGAAAGGGGAAGAATTAGGTAGAGGAGGAGATGGAGGAGATGCACAGAGGGTCAGGAAATTGCACAGAGGTACGTAGCAATGGGTGATGGGGAAATGGCAGTAGCAACCAGAAATTCCTAGACACCAGGAAATCAAGAGCCTCCCAGGATGACATTAGCTGAAATACCCCACAAAATGGAGGGAGAACCTGTTGAGACCATAGCCAGAGGTTAGGCATGGCCCCCAGTTGAGGGATGGGGCCACCCACCCATCTCCAAAATTTTAACCCAGAATTGCTCCTGTCTAAAGGAATTAGAGGGACAAAGAGTGGAACAGAGTCTGAAGGAAAGGCTATCCAGAGACTGCCCCACCTGGGGATCCATTCCACATGCATACATCAAACCCAGACACTATTGCGGATGCCAAGAAGTGCTTGCTGACAGGAGCCTGAGAGGCTGTCAGATTCTGACCAATACAGATGTGGATGCTCAAAACTAACCATCAGACTGAGCGCAGAGACCCAAATGGAGGACTTAGGGGAAGGACTAAAGGAGCTGAAGGGGCCTTATGGCATCAATGGGAGCAGAGGCCCTTGGTCCTGTGAAGGCTTGATGGTCCTGTGTAGAGCAATGCTAGGGCGATGAGGCAGGAGTGGGTGGGTGGGTGGTAGAGCACCTTCATAGAAGCAGGATAAAGGGGCATGGGGTAAGGAGGTTGCAGAAGGGAAACTGGGAAAGGGGATAACATTTGAAATTGTAAATAAATAAAACATCCAATTAGAAATGATTGAATTACAACCATGAGTGTGAACATGAGGTCACATCAAAATATGTACCTGTTAGGCTAGACATACAACTCAGCTCATAGAATCTTGCTTAATATGCACCTAGACTCAGGTCCTCCTACTTCATAAAACCAGGCACACAGGCACACATCCTTTATCTTAGGACTTGGTAACTAGAGACAGGAGGATCAGGGGTTTGAGGTTATCCTTAGCTACATAGCAAGTTGGAGGCCAGTTGAGATACACAAGACCATTTTTTTTTAAAGCCCATATGCCATGTTAGTAGGCATGATTAAGTTTTCCTCCCAACATAGGAGGTCACCTTTGGTGAAGAACACTGTAGACTGGTGTATTCTTAGTATCATATGATACATGGTGAGTTTCAGAAAGGCTAAAATCAGTCTTTCTTAGATATTTCTAAGCATCACTAAATGTTTGTGACTTAAACTCTACATTGTAATATTAACAGTGTTCTGGCTTCTGTTTCCATACAGTGATCTTGTGGGATTGAGGAGGGTGATTCCAAAGACAGATCCTGTGATACAGTCTACACTAGACTCAAATGTTGTTGGGATGGTTATGAAATGTGGGAAAGGATGAGTTCTTAGCATGAGAGACTTAATATTCTGTACCTGTCTTGTATTTCTATTCGTGGGAATGGGATTTTATGTTCCCCTCCTGAATTGTACGGGGATGGCCCTTAGGGTTCAGTAAATTTGAACCATCTTCGAATAGTCCTTAAGAAGTCTTCACAAAGCAATCAAATTATTAAAAATTGATTTTCTGCACTGTAACACAGACATATAGCAGAAGTAGTATTGGAAATAAATTCTCACTGAATGATATCCTTTGTGAGTATTTTAAAATGGCATGCAGCAACTGTGTCCTCCTTCTGGCATTAATAGATAAGGAGGGTCACAATTTCCACCTCTTTGGGATCTAAAATAGGCTGTCGGGGAGGAATAGGGAGTGGGAATTGAAGAGCTGAGCTGGCTTGGGAGTCTGCAGGTCAGAGATTAAATCCACCTTCATCAGGGAGACAAGAGCAGCCAGTCGGTTGGTTTGAAAACAGCCAAGGAGGTTTGGGTGGTGAAAACCTGAGAACAGAAGCTGTTATGAACTCCTGGCATGTATAGGACACTATAATCCAGAAAGCATATCTTTCCTTTCCTGCATCCTGCTTTCCCTTGCAAAAAAGGCACACACTTCCTTTCACCCTCCTATGTGAGCTGCACATTGAAAAACAAGTCTCATACTTCTAGACGCTCCACCGCATGTTCATTTTAAATTTAAACTTTCCATTTGCTTGCATCACTCTATCTTGCTCTAGATAGAAATCTCTGAGCTGGTTGTAAATAAATTGACAATCAGAACCAATGATAATTTTACTTAGATAAGTTTCCTACCTGTTATCGTCAGATATTTATACTTATTTTATGTTGGAAAAATAATGCCATCAAATTATTGATGCTGACATATTTAGAATGGATTTAATGGATTGTTTAACAAGAGTATTTGTGTTTCCTTTTGAAAGGACCAATAGCTTTTAGTTTTTACTTTGCTAATTGTATATTTGAAAATCCAGGAATTGAGGCTCCATAAGGTTTGAGGGAACATTTTCCTCATTTATGAATTTCTGAGGTTTTGTAGAAGTATCCTTTCTTTTACTTCCTGTGCTTTAGTTGGGAACTTATACAAAAAAATAGTCCTAAAATAGTTCATAACATATAAGACATCCAGGTCTTCTGACATTCTCTACTATCTCCATTAGTATTCAATCTTAACTAGGTGTGTGCGTGCGTGCGTGCGTGCGTGCGTGCGTGTGTGTGTGTGTGTGTGTGTGTGTCTGCTGATATGCAGAGATTCTAGAACAAGGTATCTTATCTAGAGTTACAGGTGGTTGTAAGCTGCCTGGGAACTGAATTTCAATCCTCTGGAAGAGCACCTTGTGCTCTTAATCTCTCCAGTATCTCACTCTGCTTCCTGACTGGCCTAAGTGCATGATGCTTCTTATTTGTTTTGGTACTGTTTATAATTAAGTGTCTGTTATTCAAATTCTACTATGCTTTGCTTTGCCGTATTAATTTTTTAGGTTAAAAATAACCATGATTATAAAATGTTGGTTAAATTCTTGTCTTTCATTGTAATAAAAACAAAATTAGTATGTTTAAAATTAATGAACAATCCAATTAGAGGATCATACTTGTTGATTCATCCCTCTAGATGTTTGAACTTCCGAAGTAAGCATACCCAGGAGAGTGTTAATATTGGTTCAGAAATACAAAGAATATTCAAAGAAAGCACAATTTAAGTCACTTGCTCTCTGCGAAAAATTGAAAGGCAGCTGACAATTAATACACAATACCTATTAAGGAGACACTAGAGAAAGGAAAAGTATTTAGGGAGATGAAATTAAAAATTCTAAACAACAGCCAAAATGTAAGAGGAATTTTCTATGACATATTATATAGCCCTATTACTCCTTAAAGTGACAACTAAGTAGGAAAGGACATCAACAACAGTAAAGTTTATATTTGTGTCCCTGGATATTATACATCCAGTGAGAACCTCTGAGGTACCTCCTAAGTGTAGGTTGTACGGACATCCTTCTAATGGACATATTTGCTTAACAGGTAGGAATTATTCAAGTTCTAATTAAATGCTTTTGGGAATTCAAAAACCACTTAATTTGAAAACTCCAAAGAGTTTTTCATAACGCAACCTTTTGATTTTAATGTATATAATTCTTATCATTTGATAGAAACTAATGATAACGCTCATCAGAATTGAGTAAATGAAATATTGCTTTGTTTTTATGCCACAAGTCTATTATTTCACACACTCATTCCATTTGGAAAAGAAATCAACCCTTGATATTTGGAAAGAATATTTAAATAGTGTCAGACCCTGACATTTTACTCTTAGAGAAAACCGTGAAGGTTGACTCCTTTGTAACTCCAAGAGAGAATGCACGTTTAGATCATGCAGTATCTGAGTACACAGTTGCAAGATCTGTTCATGAGTGCTTCTTTTTACGATGTTACAGGAAAAAGTAGAGCCATAAAGATGTCTTATAGCCAGGATGTAAAGTGTCCCCCACAGACTCGTGCACCCTAACACCACTCCTCAGCTGGCTGTTATTTTTAAAGTTTCTTAAGGTTGTATAACCTATCGGATGTGAACATAGTTAGTGTTTTAGGGCTATGATATAGGTAGAATGTTATAGCTGGCCTTGGTTTCAACATGAGTTCTTCACTTTCTGGTTCACCCAGATGTTAGCAAGCCATGTGAAAAGCAACTTTATTCTTCCCCTACTGTGAGACAAGTTGAGATAAATCATTCCTCTCTTACTTGTTATTTATTTGGTTATTATTCATTTGGTCACTATGATGAAAAAGGAGCAACTATAAGACATCTAATATTTACCTAATAGTAATAATCTCTCACACTAGTGAAATAACATGTGCTAAATATGTCTTTAAGGTATTTGATGTGTGCATATGCATATATACATATACCCTCCTGCTTTCATGAGAGCAAATTAGAAGTGTGTAAGGTCATAGTGACCATGTCCAAGCTGAACACAATGATGTTTCTGAACCTTTTTCTTAACTACCATATTCACATCGAACACAGAATAAGTTCAATATATACATATGTATAATGAAACAATAGAGCATGTTTTGTTGTCATTGGTGGTGTAACTCATCATCCAGTATGGTTTGCATACCTTATGGAAAGTGGCACCCTGGTTGCTTACCTACAACTAACAATAATATTTTTTAGTATTAGTTACTTGACTGGAATTTCTGAAATGTTCTCTAAGACTAGAGTATAATTTATTAGCTCATCTGAAACACTTTTGAGAGTCTGAAATTAAAGATGACAAGAAGAAAGCAGAAAATCAGTGTGTCCAAATAGAAAAATTTCAGAACAGATTCTCTGTCTCAAAGAGTTGAGTTTCTGAGGTCTTACAGCATAAAACTAAGGGACCACATCCTTTTAGAACTGTAGATGACTTTCATATCATACCATTACATATGAGTGGTCAGATTTATTACTAATGGACATCCTGTTGACCAGGACTTTGAATGTGATGGTGATTGGCTGGCATGTCTCTTAATCTGCACTCATCTAACTGGGGTTTGTTTAAACATCAAGGCTCTGAGTCTCAATAGAGGGTAAGTTCTTCTGCCTTAGTTGGCAGGCATCATATGTGGAATCATTAACTTGTCAGATCACAGTGCAGAGTGAAGGGCAGAGTGATTGTGGAACAGTTAGTTAGGTGGCTGGTAAGAAGTCTATAATTCACCTCGTCTGAGCTGCCCTCAGTATTTCAGCACATGTATAAATTCGAAACATGGAGATCATATAGCTCCAGGAAAGCCATCTGGATAATTTTACATTGTCTTGAACTGAAAATTGTATCTGGTGTCCTAGGTCCACTTAAGTATCAAGGCAACAGGAATTGTGTCTCTTCCATGTACCAGTTTTATTTTGGATTATTTTTATTTTATTCTGATAGTTGAGGCTGAATTAATTTTGTATTATCATTAAATGCATAAATATTATGAATAAAGGTTGTTATATTTGTTTGATATGGTTCTTTGAGCATACAAAAAAAGCTCAAAATACTACAAAGAAAGATTTTTATGCTAAAATAAAATTACTGAGCATCATATCTCTCTTGTGTGATTTTGTTACCCTACGATGATTTTATATGATTTTCCTTAGGGTTATGGAAGACATAAAAGATAAATATGAATTTATTCCTTATAGCGTATAGCTATAGAATAACTTCATTTCAGCTGTGCTTTTGATATGCAAGATAGGTTTGCCCGCTTTCTGGAAGTTAACTGCTGTTAAAGTGTGGTTTCTCTTGACGTTTGTGGTCTCCATGTTGATCTTTACATTTTACCTACACGTAGTAGTGATTTATAAACAAAGACTGATACCTATCACAAAGAGCACCGTTTCATCGTTCGGGATCATCACTAATGATGGAGAGAACAGACACATATCAAACAGTGTATATGGGCAAGTCACTTTCAGTGCCACCTAAGTGTTGTGTAGAATTTTTAATAACACTAACTCTTTCTCAAGAGCTCTGCCTGAGCTTCCTCAACCTCGTGGGCCTAGCTCGACCAAGCCCTGCCCCCCCACCCCCCGCACACACACCGTGTCCTTTCTCCTGCCCACCTTAGTCGCTGCAGATGGAAAACAGCAGACAGCTTTAGTATTTTAAAAATAGCCAGATAACTCAGTGGCTGGGCAAAGAACATCCTGCCCCAACCTCCTTGGTCTCTGCCCATGGCAGAGGCTACAAACCATAGGTGCCCCGAGTCGTACATGCCAGTCGCTTCCTCCCCTCCACTGCATGCTCTCAATCCCAATACTCCCTTCACCTCCCTCTCTGCCTCTTGCCCAGAAACCCCCACCTTTCTCTTTGCCCAGCAGTATGGGTCCCATACAATTTAAATTCAAATTTAATACATTTAAAAGGTAAATTTGCTTGTGTCCCCTCTTGGTCTTGTAGACAGACAGCTTACCTTTTTGTCATGTCTACATTCGGACTTGCCTCGGTGCCCCCGTGCTCGATGGCTCCTATCCTGACAGGAAGTCAGTATCCATAGATGAGACAATAAACCTGCTTACAGACCTTCTCAAATACAATCACAATGGACCTTAAGACCTCAACCCAGAAGATTGCAGGGCACACAAGTCAGCTTAAACCAAAACCTACAGCAAGTATTTGGACATCATTAAAAATATGATTTTAATAATTTTCTCAATTGCATATTATCTCTTGTCTATACAACTGTTCATTTATCTGTAATTTTCCCATAATCTTCATTTATTCGTACATATATGTGTATTTGTTTCTACATGAATATGGTTTTTCATAGCCTTTTGACTTAAATTTAAAAGGTAAACTGCTTGCTTCCATATGCAATGGTAAACATGCAGGTTTCCAATTCATTAACTTTCCTCACTGGGTCCACCCCTTTAACCTTCTTGCACAGTTTGGATCTGTGTACTTCAAGGACTACATAAAGTCAATATAAATGTCTCATGGGGTAGAAATACCTTTAAAAGCCAAGGCTCATTGGCATTAAGCTATTTCATTTGGAACATGCCACCAAAGAATACTGTGAGATATTGGTTTCTTTTTTCTCTCTTTACTTCTTGGTCATGATAAGCTGAGCAAACTGCTTCAACATACATTTTGCCCCAAACTGAGAAGCAATAGCATTAACTAACTGTAAATTGAAGTCTCTACAATTATGATCCAAAAGAAACTTCTCTTCCAAAGTTATCTTAGGCAATGGTTGCAGTAATAGAATATATATACATATTATACACACATATAATTTTCGGATGGCATTGAAATTTTGTCAGTAGACAGCATGACAGAAACCACTGCCAGAAGAAGTGAAGAACCGTGCTCCAAAATCTCATCTGGAGCGTGCTCGCCCTGAGCTCCAGCTCCCCTGATTTGGCACATGCTCACCCTGAGCTCCAGCCCCCCTACCCTGAGCTCCAGCGCCCTTGATTTGGCGCATGCTCGCCCTGAGCTCCACCTCCCTTACTCTGAGATCCAGCGCCCCTGATTTGGCGCATGCTCTCCCTGAGCTCCAGCTCCCTTACCCTGAGATCCAGCGCCCCTGATTTGGCGCATGCTCTCCCTGAGCTCCCCAAGCATGTGAGCTATTATGCATTACCAGGATCTTGTAACTGTCACAGTTCTGTTGGTACTACTTTTACAGAGTTTTGAGGATTCAGCTCTCATGTGGCACATTGTCCTCTCAGATGGTTTTAGCAAACTGCTCCAACTCTGTAGCACTGATTCTCCAGTGTCAGGCTTTCAAATTGTGTAGCAGTTAGCAGTGCCCAACGTTCAACAGCAAAGCCCTGTCACACAAATGTGAGGTGAATTTTGTAGCTGAAAAGCTGCTAGTGAGATACATCTCCAAGAACAACTAAAGGATGCATTTTTGGCCAGTTCTAGATGAGAATTTTCTACCAATTTCAGGCCCAGTAGAAATTAGTCAGCCATTTGTGGTCCTTGGCCATTTCCTAATTGCTGGGAGATGGGTTTTTGTACTGTGCGTTCAGATGCTGATTTCTATGCCCAGAGATCTGGGTGCAGTCCAGATGATGACATAGTCAAGCATCTTTAGTCTCAATGTTATGTAAAAATTGTTTTCTATCATTTCTGATTGGTTAATAAAGAGCTTATCAGCCAATTAGCTGGGCAGAAGAGAATAGGACAAGATTTCCAATCCCATTCTCGGGTATCCAAGTAGAAAGAGGAGGGAAGAGAAGGGTTAGGGGGAGGGGGAAGGAGAGACTACACGGATAGAGGTAGATTCACCATGAGATCTAGATGATAGAGCAGCCACAAGGACACACATGGACTGGAGTGAGCCAAAGCAAGACTCAGACTCAGATAAAGTTGGATAGTAGCAGCCTGGTCAGGTTAGAATAGCTCAAACCCTCCCAGTTTAGTGCCAGCAGCTTGTTAATAAAAATAACAATTCTGTGTCTTCATTTGGGGCAAAAGGGACAAAAGAACTTCCCTCCCAAAGAATTACATTCAAACCTAACTGATAAATTCAAGATCCAAGCCCTGCGGGATTGACTTTCTTGAATACTTTGTCTTAGCACTGAGGGCAGCAGCTCTTTCTTATTGGCTAGTGTGTGTGTGTGTGTCTGTGTGTGTGTGTGTGTGTGTGTGTATGTCTGTGTGTGTGCCTGTGTGTGTGCATATATATGTATGCATATACATGGAGGCCAGAGGATAATCTCAGGTACAGTTCCTCGGGTGTCAATGTCATTTTTTTAGATTGTTTGAGGTAGTCTTGGTATTCATCAAATAGGCTAAGCTGCTGGCTCACCTCCATCACTTTATCATGGATATGGCACACATGGCCCACCATGACTGACTTTTTAGAAGTGAGTTCTGGAGACTGAACTCAGGTCTTTCTGTTTGTACAACAATCCTTTTACCAAATGAGCTGTGTACCTCAAATCTCTGATCTACTATTTTTGAATTATATTTACTTCTTAACAATGACTTTAATAGTAATCTCATGACAGAGTTAAAAATACCTGTGTTAAATGTTATCTTGTTCATATAGCTTTGGCTTCTCACTCTTGAGCAGATGAATTCCAACTAATCAAGTGGCTCATGAGGCAAGTAAGCACTCACAGGCTTCTGTCCAGAGGAGATAAGTAGTGTCAGTTCCCTGGGTATACCAGATGTCACAGGCAAGGACAGAAGAGTAAAGACAGAATTCTGTTAGCTGAAGGATTCCCTGGATCAGACCACAAGGTACTTGCTCCTGCCTTGGTAGGGTCACCTTGACTACTGGTCTTCTTCCCTTCCTCTCATGGCTTTGGCCCTTCCTCCTTATCTATATTCCAGTCTGATACTAGTTTTGCAATGGAGCTCACGCTGCCTGACTTTGAAATGCAATGGGACTTTGGAGACTATGTCCTGTTAGTTCACACTTGTGGCCTGACGGTTCCTCGAGAAATCGAAAGATGTCTCCACATTAGGAGCATCTATTAATCAGCAAGCAATGAATTCTATAGAGTTAGAAACATGACATGAGCTTGCAACCATGACTTTCACCTTATTTTAAAGATAATCTGTATTTGTTCTACACAGTGGATAGAAATAGGGAGAAAGGACAAGGAAATGGCATAGTTGAAACATTTCTTAAGAAATGTTCTTGAAGCTCTCCTGTGATCTTTTCACAATGTTTCTTGTGCAGTGCAGCTAGTGCTTTATCCACTAAACCCCTTTCTCACTCTTCAGTATCAACATGGAGAGAGCACAAGAGCGAATGAGAGCGGGAGGGAGGGAGGGAGGAAGAGAGAGTGAGAGAGAGAGAGAGAGAGAGAGAGAGAGAGAGAGAGAGAGAGAGAGAAGAGAAGAGAAAGGAGGAAGGGAAGGAGATAGAGATAGAGGGGGAGGGGGAGGGAGAGGGATAAGGCAGAGAGGAAAGGAGAGGGAGAGAGGGAGGGGGAGGGGGAGGGGGAGACAGAGTTAAGTGTTCAGGTAAAAATCTCCACAATATGGAACAAAACAAGGAATGACTAATGAAGGGAGCCAGAGGACTGACGTTTACAGTTCCCATGACTTGTAATTATTTAAACTTTCTTAAATACTGTAAGATTGTCTTTATAAAACAATTAAAGGACAATTAAATTTTACAAAGCATTTAGAAGAAACAGTTGAAAAAATAACAATCACATTTAGAAATAGAGTCTTCCAGTTGTTTAAACTTTCAACACTGATGTGAAATTCCTGCTTTATGAGTTCAGTCTTCTAGACTAGACGATCACTTAGTCCTCAAAGCACTGTGTATGATGTTACCAATCTTACAGTTCTTATGGTGAGTATAAGTGTGTGTGTGTGTGTGTGTGTGTGTGTAGTATGTATGTATGTGAGTGTGTGTATATAATATGTGTGGGAGAAGAGGAGTGCGCATATACAAGTATAGCATGGTACAGTGGGAATGTGGCTGCCACAGGACAGCCTGGGGTATTGGTTCTTGTCTTCCAGTTTGTTTCCTGTTTGCTATATAGTGTCTCTGTGTTGTTTGGCACTGCATGCACAAGACAGGCTGACGCACCAGCAAGGCTCCAGGGATGCTCCTCTTTTCACCTCCTGCATCTGTAAGACACTCAGATTCCAGGCATGCAGTACTGCCCTCAGCTTCATGTGGCTTCTGGAGTCCAAACATGAGTGCTCACACTTGTGCACTCTTTCTCAGTCTTCAGCAACAATGTGGAAAGAAAGAGAGGGGGAGGGGGAGGGAGAGGAAGGAGACAGAAGGAGAGAAAGAGGGCTGGATGGGGAAGGGAGGGAAGGGGAAGAAGTTCAGTTTCTTTTGGTGTAAGTATGCAGAAAATACAATTCACTCATTCACCCAATGTCATTTTCTTGAAAGAGTGGCATTCTCTTGTTGTCTGTTTAAAACCACTCTGTCTGTGGTATAGGTCCTGTAAGGAACGTAGGAAGTCTAAGATGAATCACTTCAGCATTTTGGTATGCACAATGGATGACGGAACCTCAGTTTTACAGTAGCTGGCAACACCCTGACTGTGTGTATTTTTCAAAGAAGCATCTTTTACAAAGTTCTCAAAGCACTTTACATTTGAAACATTAAAAGCTTAAAAGAAAATGAGTTAGAAATCTGGAGCAGTGGGAAGCAAGATCAATTTGGGAGTAATTACTTCAATTATTTCTAATAAAATCATTTTGTATTAAGTGAAAATAATTTTAAATTTTAAGTATTCATTGAGGATTAACACTGACATTCTCAAGCCTTTATCTATCCATAAAAATGAGTGCCATTATTTTATATTGAGTTAATAGACTTTCATAGGTGTTTCTTGAGATAAAGGAAAGTATATAATTGCCTATACTAATCAAGAAGGACAGCCAAGCTTAAGTTTTCTTAAATGTGGTCATATAGTAATAAAAAAATAGGAATATGAATGATGAATTCCTTCTGAGGGTCATCAGTTTATATTAGATTCCAGATCCCAGCTAAACATTTAACCCCAGTGTGATGTTTTTCAATCTTGAATTGCTTGGTAATAACCTCAAACTCTTTAAGAATGCAGACATTGGAGTTAGTTTCTAGCTAGTCATGAACTATGAACTTGGGCAAGGCATTTAAATATTTTGTGTGCTCAATAACCCAATGACTTGGGCTTTTTGAGATAGTGTTTCACTCTGTAGCTCAAGCTGGCCTAGAACTCAGTGTGCATCCTAGGTTCATCCCAAACTCATGCTGTTATTGTGGGTTTTTTGTTGTTGTTATCTTTTGAGAAAGAATTTAAAGTTGGGTAAGTACGAAGGAGGAGAGGATTTGGAAGGACTTGGAGGAGGGGAAGAATATGATCAAGACATATTTAAATTAAAAAATGCTTTAAATAACAAAAGCATAATAATAAAAATAAATGAAAACCTCTAAAAATATTTTGTGCCCAGTTTCCAATTCTAGACACTGGAAGTAATAATATCTATTTTGTTGTCCTGTCATGTTTATGGGACTTAACACACTGAAAGTGAACAGAGCACTGCCTGCAGCATAGTAACCCTTAAAATCCTGCTGGTGGAGCTGTCTTCTCTAAGGATCTCTGAAGCCAGTTAATTTGCTACTCTGCAGTCTCCTCTCTGGCCTTATATGGAACTATAAGCTTAAGAGACAAGGTAGGCATACCTACCTTGCTGCAAACCGTGTAATGACTTAGCACTCATAGCAGATGTGACTTCCAGGAAAAAATTAGTTTGAACAGCTTAGATTATGGGAAAGTTGCTCCTTAAATGAGACAGAATTTTTGACCATAGAATCCACAAGTCCAGGTGTCTTTCCATAACAAGCCAATTTATCCACTTTAAATGTGTGTATTTTTCTTTTTAAAAAATAATAATTATATTTTTTGAGACTTTCAGACAATGAACTTGGACACGTTAACCCTTTCCTTCCAGCTCCCCCCAGATCCAGCCTCTTACCCTCCCTTCCTTCCCCATTTAACTTCATTCAAGTTTTTTTCCTTTTTTTTCCTTTTTTTTTAGTGAGTTGAGCTCAATTTTGTATGTGTACTTTTCAGTAGTATGTGGATCAAAACTTCTAATTCCTTTTCTGTGAAGAATTAACATAGTTATGCTTACCTTATAATCATAATTTTATTTTGTTATTATTTCACAAGACATTCTTATGGAGCTATAAGCTGACGACTGTATCATAGTATAATTGTATAATTTAATTCTAAATACAAAGTATTCCCAGCCATCAAATCTGATGTCAGCTCACAATAAAATGATATGCTAATATTATTAATTTTGCTTTTATATTTTGGATATTTGTATATTGTGAGGTCTGTATCTTCCTTAACACATTTTCTAAAGAACCAGATAAATTGTTCCTATCCCACCAAAAATCTCAACTGCTTTCTTCAAGAATTTCTTAAAATATTTGTAAACATCTACTAGTAGTAGTCACCAAGAATTTCTGGCTTAACATAAGACATTTCGATGCAAAATGTCAATTTAAAAATTAATCATATTATTCATTTATTTGTTTATTTATTTGATGTGATTAGTGTGATGCACCTGGCTACATGTGTATTACTGAAGAGTGGTTGCATATGCTAGCTCACAATACTCCACCTAGACATCAGGATTGTTTTTAGCCAAAGAAAATATAAGACAAACAGATGTGGCAAGCATGCTCTAACAGTGTTTTTTTTTTTTTTTTTTGGTTGCGAAAGAAGGCAGCAGTCATGTTATGACGATGGACATGGGGACAGAGTTCTTTGTTAGCTAGAGTGACTTTAGTCTTTCATTACTAGCATACATGGTTCAGTTACTTTGCACAATGCCTCTCTTGTTTAGCTCATTATCAGCTAAGAGACTTTGACACAGTTTCATCTCCTTATGAAGATGGATATATCATGAAACACTGACATTAAAATTTTTTGTATGTTTCTTTCTTGTTTTTTTTTTTTTAAAGAACTGGGTAAACTGTATTTCTTTTCTTCTTAGAATGTCCTATTGGAAGACCTGAAGTTTCTCCATTTCTGTCTCTAGATTGATTTGAACCATTATAAATTTATTTTGTATTAAAACAATGATCAGTGTAGGGCATAATGGTACACGCCTTAAATCCCTGATGGGGGCAGAGGCACGTGGATCTCTGTGTTTGAAGATAGCCTAGTCTACATAGAGAGTTCCAAGATAGCCAGGGCTACATGGACAAAACAAAACAAAACAAAACAAAACAAAACAAACAGACAAAAAAAAAAACAAAAAAAATACCCAACCAAACAGATAAAATCAGTGGCTGAAAATACAAAAAGTAAAATAATATTTCCTGACTTGAGGACTTTGTTTTAATGTAATTGGTTTTAATAAAATATAAATATTAAATGAAGTTTCAATAAAAACTCAACTTTGTTTCTCTGTTTCCTTTTTTTCTTTCCTTCAGTCAGCTCACAGCATTTTCAGTATGTTATCAAATTAAATGTTTCTCAAGTGCTGTGGTGTGTAATACATTTTCTCCCTTTTCCAGTAAGGTTACCAATTGATTGTGTGGTCAAGCTGTAGAGTTAAAAAGTAACTTGACCTACTACTCAGGGGTAACAAATCTCAAGAATGTCATATTCATTCCTGATGAATAATGGATCCCCTCGAGGTTGATCCTGAGTCTGAAATCCCCACTGTTAGCCCTGCTGCCTCTGGGCATGGCACAGACCTGCATGTTAATTAAGTTAATGCACTGTATATCCTGGTTCAATCAGTTGTTATCCAAATATAGCAGCATGCATTTTCCCCATCTTATAGTAGGCCATATCAGAGTCCCAAGGAAATGACACAAAAAAGAAAACAAGAAAGAGCTACAGAAAAGTGGCCCTTGGAAGAGTTACTAAGTCCCAGGGGTGATGTCTACATTATTATTATTATTATTATTATTATTATTATTTTTACTGGATTCAGGACTCGTTTTAGCTTCTCATAACCCCTCTACCATGTTTTAACTGGCCAGTTTGTTTGTTTGCCTGCTTTGTGTGTGTTAGTAATTAGTGAAAACAAAAGCCATCATACCCCTACTGTGACCGTTACCTAAGGTTTGGCCAATAATAATGTCAATTTCTCATTTTATCCTAGCCTGACTTCAGGAATCTAGTTTTGCCTACATATTTTTGCAAGTTTCTATGAGCTAATTTTTTATAAGAAGATAAAAAACTAGCTGTCCTGGTGGTAATACAATAGTGCTTTATGTATCTATAAACATAAATAGTAAATGTATTAATTTTATCCTAATTTATATTTAAATCTATATAATATAACAAATTTATCCCGATTTATGTTTCTATGATGAATACAAAAGTGATGTGGACTTTATTTTTGTTTATTATATATATATATATATATATATATATATATACATTTCTTTTTTCTTTGTCTTGTTTTGGACATTTGTTGATTCTTTGTGAGTTTCACATCGTGCACCCCAGTCTCATTCATCTCCCCATTTCATCTCCTCATATCTGCCACTATTGCCTTTGCAACTTCCTCCCCAAAATGAAAATCACAAAAAACAAACAAACAAACAAACAAAATAAACAAAAGATAAAGAACATCTCATGGTGGAAGCTGTAATATTTCACAGTGTGTCCCACAGTATATCCCCCTGTCCACACATCTGCACTTGTAAATGCTCATTGCAATGAGTCATTGGTCTGGTTTGAGGTCTCTCTAGCTTCTGTGACACCATCAGTATTGGCTCCTCACTGGGACTTCTCCCAGTTATCCTGTTATTGTCCTGTGTCCTGGAGATCCTGTAGCTTTGGATCAGCAGGCCTGGCCCTTTCACTGGCCTAACCATTCGCAGATAGAGATTGTGGGGTGGGCCAAATCTGAACCTTGGATCTGGGTCTGCATGGTAGCAGAGCTATCTCAGCTCTCCCTTATAGACACCTCCAAGGCAAGCTCTCCAGCACCGCTCTGGCTCCCCACTCAGTGCCACCATCTGCAGGAGGCAGGGTCAGCTCTCTTGCTTTCATGTCCTCAGGGCTGGCTCAGCTGCACACACTTTCTGCCCAGTCAACGTACCAGGCCCACTCTCCCAAGTGCTGCAGTCTGCATGGGTCTGGGGCAGCTCTTCTAGAACACGCTCTGGGCAGCTCGACCATGCATTCACCATCAGGGCCAGCTCCACTGTGTTGCCCAATCAAGGGACAGGGCCCCCTCTACCAAGTGCTGCAGCTAGTGAGCCTGATGATGTGTGGCCGGCTCACCCAACTACCACAGGTAGTGAGCAGTGAAGAGAGAAGGAGATTCTTTTGCACTCACCCCATCTCACAGCAGACAAGTGTCAAGGCCAGCTCTCTTTCTTGCTATTATTCACCCACGGGTGCCATCTTATCCATGCCCCTGCAACCAGGGCCAGCTGTACTGTGCTGCTGAGGTAAGATGCAAAGCCTGCTCTCCTGACTACTTCAGCCAGTGAGGGGAGGACCAGCTTCCCCCTGTTTATTCTCTCAACTCCTAGAGGTGGTAATGGGTGAAGTAGGGGAACAGCATGACCCCTACTCCCAAGCCACCTCGTGGCAAGCTCTCCCATGCTCTCACCCTTGGGGTTGGCTCACATGGGCCTCTACTCCCAGGATCAGCTCTGCTGTGCTGTCCAGGTGAGATGCAAGGCCTGCTCTCTAGGATGCTTTGGATGTTCAGAGGTAGGGCCAGTCACAGCCAGTGAGGGGCAGGGCCTGTTCTGCCCAGCCCACGGACTTCCACATGGTCTCTAGTTATAATATGAGCCATGGACATAGAACGTGGTCCTTACTGCTGACTATTCACAGATCCAGACCTGGCACTCAGCAGCAGCTTGGTCTGGGACTTCGCTCTGGAGCCAGGCGGTGAGGCTGGCCATTCACAACAAGCTATTCCTTTCCACCCTCGAGTCTCCAGTCCCATTTCTCTTCATTATGCTCAATCTGCTCCACTTCTCTTTCTCTCCCATCTGTCTACCACATACTAGCATATTATGGTGCTCCTGCTGTAGTCTGGCCGTGCTGGTAGGCCCCTGGGTGACATTCTCTGGCAAGCAGTGTCTATGGTCCACCTGTGACAAATGCTGGAGGGCAGGTCCGTGGGTGACATGGTGGTCTTCAAGTCTCTGTCTGTCTTCCTCCTCCCACACTGCCTGGATTTGATTTGATTTATTTTGATTTTTTATGTGTCCCAGGCATAAAACAGCTTTGGCCACCAAGCCAGGCATCAAATTGGGATGAACAAAGGCCTGCTATCTGCTTGGATCTGACCAATAAACGGACAGTACCATCAACAAGGTGTCTCTTCACCCCTTGTCATGGGATATTTTTTCCTTTTTTTAAGATTTTTTTCTCTTTTTATTTGTGTGTGTGTGTGTGTGTATGTATGTGTATGTGTATCCATGTGTATGTATGTATATGTTCCTGTGTGTATATATGTGTACGTGAAATTTCATAAAACTTCTTTAATTTAAGTAGCTGAAATCCATACTACCGAGTTGACCTTGGATTGCAAAATTCCTGGGAGCATTTTTAACTCAAAGTAGTAGGGTTTCATACTATTAACTGTGTAATAAAAGGAAGCAAGGTTTTAATCTTTAGTACTGTAGAAATTTGAACCTAGTTCTATAAACAGTGAAATAGCTGATTGTTTTACCCTCATTGAAAGTGCAGAGTAGCAAAATTTAACCTGCTAACAATGTGAGAAGGCAAAAAATCTTCTCTAGCTTGCCTTGGAGTTTAAAACAAATTGAAAACAAACTTAGAGAAATGGTCACTAAAGACCAATACTGTGCATGCGTGAGGAGATCCAAAGTCTCTTCCTCACATGCTTAGAAAATCAGGGATCAAAAGATGCTGTTGTGTAAGTCTCATAGGTATCAGGACCAAGGCTGACAGCACAATTATAATGAGACATCGAATTCTTTCTCTTGACACCCCTTAATACTGTGCCTTACAGAAGATTATAAAGCGATGACCTGCTCTCACCACTACAGTTTGGCTTCACTGAAGAAGTTTTATCCAGTAGAAAGAAAGAAGAAAATGAAATAAACAGCAGATTGCCTGAGAAAGAGGGACTAAATGCCCGTACTCCCACATAGATTTACTGCCTAAATATACAATCTTAAGTATCCTAAAAATACAAACAAGCAAAAATGCTCATTCTAGCTCCAAGTGAATTCCCAGTCTCAGAAGGCACAAGGTCAATAAAAAAAAATCAATTCAATTTCATTTACTAGCAATGGATAATAAGAAATACATCTTTAAAACACTGTATTATAGTGTCCCTGAAAGGATAGATTCAAGAGAACACATAGTTCAGTGGTTCTCAACCTTCCTATACTGCAACCCATTCATATAGTTCCTCATGTTTGGGATTTCCCACAACTACAAAATTATATTTGGTGTTGCTTCATAACTATAATTTTGCTGTTGTTATGAATTATAAGAGAAATATCTGATATATAGATTGTCTTAGGCAACCCTGGTGAAAGGATGGTTCAACTTCCAAAGGTTGAAATCCAAACTTGTAGTCAAATGTGTATAATATCCGTGTCTTAATTAGCATAAGCTGTCACCATTGAAAAGCCTAGAATCAACGAAAGAGAGTTTCTTTATCATGTTGGTTTGTGAACAAGTCTGTGAGTTTTCCTGATTGTCTCAATTTGGGAGTGCCAAGTTTACTGTGGATGTTGCCATTGTTGGCCAGCTGATCCAGCTGGTCTTGGACTGTGTAAAAGATACAGAGAGAGAGAGAGAGAGAGAGAGAGAGAGAGAGAGAGAGAGAGAGAGAGCCAGGAAACAAGGTTGCAAGCAGCACTTCTCCATTGGGTTATTTCAAGAGCCTGCCTAGAGTTCCTGCCTGACTTTCTTCATTGACTGAGTGTGACTGGGAAACATATGCCAAATAAACACCTTCTTTCTCCTCAGTTGTTTTTAGTTAGAGCATTTTTATCACAGTAACAAAATGAAACTGGATCAACTTAAATTCTGTAACCGGAAAAAAAGCTGTCTAGTAAATGTGCTCTCTCTCTCTCTCTCTCTCTCTCTCTCTCTCTCTCTCTCTCTCTCTGTGTGTGTGTGTTGATCATGGGTAAGAAGAATCATCATAGCAGTCTTTCACTGGAAGAAATCAGGAGCATATCAGACACTAATAGACTATTTCTGTGACCCCAAAGATGCAATACAATCAAAGTAAATTGAGGAAGAAAGTAAAAACAAATCAATCTGGAAGAGAATTTTCAAAGTGGTATTAACACATGTAACTGGAATCCTCAAACAGAAGGGAGAGTTGGAGGAAGGTCAAAGGCTTGGAGTAGATTAGATCTGAAAAAGAATGATAAGAAAATATATCCATGAATCTCTACTCATCAATTCCAAATCACAACAGAATATCAAAACAAACTGATGACTACCTGCAAAAAGAAAAAAAAATTACCTGAGGGCAGTCAGATGAAAACAGGCTACTTTGCATTCTTTGGAAGAAAGATGTAAGTGCCCTAGAGAGGACTATTGGATGCTATGCAAATCTAGAAATAAAGGGATGGAGACTTTACCGGGTGGTGGTGGAAGAAAGGCCTGTAATTTTACTGAGAGACAATTTATTTCAAACACAAAGGCAGACAAAATCCTTTTTACATAAAAACAAAACACAACTTGAGTGTTTATTGCAGTTTATCTGCATCATAATAAATGTTACAGGAAAGAAAAGGGGAAAGGAACAAAACAAACAAACAAACAAAGAAAACCAAAAAGAAAAACAAAAAACAAAACCAAAAACCTGAGCAAGTCTTGAGCAAATGCCACCAAATGCCATGTGGGACATTTATACATTGTCACTAGTAACATTATAGGCACGTATCCCTACGTCATTTGAGAGACAGAGATCAACAGAGTTCTTAAATTCCAAATCTGGTCATCTACAATCAACTGGGCATGGTGGTGCATGTCTTTCATTCTAGGACTTAGGCAGAGATAGGTGACTCTCTGTGAGCTTGAGACTAGCCATGTCTATGTAATGAATTCCACTCCATACTACAACCCTATCTAAAATTGTCAGCAACAATATTGAAGTGCATGACGGAGCAAAATATACTATACAAAATCAAAACATACAATACAAAGTACAAAATATACTATACAAAATACAAAATATACTATACAAAATACAAAATATACTATATAAATTATTATACAAAATATACTATGATGGATAGTTCCTCTGACCCACCAAGGAGTGTTCACCAGAACCCACACTGAATGCTTGAAATCACAGATTGTATATAACTCAGTTCAGTATATCTGAATGATGAAGTTTCATTTATGAAATGGATCCAGTTACCACTACTGGAAGAAATTTAACAGTATTTATTTCTTCTGGTACTGTGTGCTTTTGTGACAATGTGGAAGTGCACGAATGTTTGTGCAGTGGATGCCACAGCACCTTTGTGATTGAACTAGGCATGGTGAGCAGTGCAGGTGTTTTGATGGAGTGCCAGGTTATTGAATGAGTGTGTTACAGAACGCAAGTACTGAAGTCCCCGTCAGCCTCTAGCCAATGACTACTACACAAGTAGATGAACGCTGGATGTCTACGTACAACACAGGGATAATTTACCTGGGTAGACAGCAAAATATCCTATCATGCTACTAAGAATAGAGCACAATTTAGAACTTATGCATTCTTTACTTCTGTAATTTTCCACTTAGAGCCTTTGGGCTACGGTTGTGAGCCTGTTCTGTAGGAAGTTAATGTAAGGCCAGAAAAGAGGCCAGAATTAATGACAGGTGATACATACAAAATATCCAAAGCCATGTTATTTCTGAAGATGAATGATTGAAAACAACCCCTTGACACGAAATAGCCAAAACAAATCATTGTTTGATAAAGTGTTCAATACTTAATTGTGAGGGCTTTGGAAGGCATTAAGTTGAGTCTACTTGGAAGTACAGGCTTCCTACCTAAAAAAGCAATGGTTACTATGTGAGCTGGCAAAGCTATGGCTAGAAAGATGTGTAGTCAGCTGTGGGGTGACAGCAGGGTTCTATGTGAAAGTTCTGGAAAATAGTTCAACTACTGGGTTTCATTCTTTTTCAAATATTGTTATTGTATTATTATTATTATTATTATTATTATTAATCTATTATTTGTACTAGGGACCAAACCTAAACCCTTAGTCATGCCACGCAAGCAAGCACCCTGTCACTGAATTACATCCCCAACATGTACCATATTTTAAAATGCTAGTCAGAAAACCCAACACTGACTGCCTCTACACCAAGCTACAGATGTGTAGCCCCCATGTGTGTTGTGATAACTTTCATATCTCCTGAGTTACTGTAAACCTTCTGTTCTAATCACCCCCATACTTACCCAGGTTTATTAGTGAGAGTTAAAGAGGAGGCCAGCATCCTCAGGATGAATTTACTGAATTGGCAAGAAGCAGTTTCAGACTGCTTTTCTACAAATTAGTATTTGAGTTAGCATATTGATCACTAAAAAGTCTTGATTACATTTGCTGTTTTTTTCTTTTTGGTGTATGGGGATATATACACCTCCCCCTTTTTTATTTTATGAAGATATTATTTTAAAGTTCCATGGGCCCCTTCTACAGTCCCTTGTCCTTGACAATTATAAGGAATCTCAGTAATATGGGTAATATTAAATTGCTGCCAAAAAGTCTCAACTGCGATAGCCAGTTCGATTATCTATTTTTTGCTATTATTATTATTGGGTACCTTATTTATCTACATTTTAGATTTTATCCCCTTTCCCCATTCCCCCCTGAAACCCTCTATATCATCCTCCCGTCTCCTATTTCTATGAGGATGTGCCCCACCCATCCACCCACCTCTCAACCCTGGAATTCCCCCACACTAGGGCATCCAGCCTTCACGGGACCAACGACCTCCTTTCCCACTGATGTCTGACAAGGGCATCCTCCACTATATATGCAGCTGTTTTTTTAGTGCTGGGAATTCAACTCAAGGCCTTATATTTGTCTGCCAGATGCTTTAACAACTGAGATATAGTCTTAGCTTAGTCGTAATGAAATTGAACCAGAAGCCTTCTATCATATATATTACACATTAATTTATATGTCTCCTGTAAACTGTGTTATTTTACATATTTAAGTATTGTACATCTGTATATTTTTGGGCTAGTGAGAGTGCTCAGTAGGTAAAGGCACTTATCACCAAGCCTGAAGATCTGATAGAAATTCCTGGATTTTGTATGGTGGAAGGAGAGAATAGACTTCTGTGAATTATTCTCTGAATAATATGCACTTTCACATACACATAAAAGAAATACATATTTTTAAAAATCAAAAATTAGAACAAAAATTATATGTTTGAGTACTCTTGTATGATATTAATATTCTATAAATGTTGATACATAATAATACCTATAGGAATTTAATTCATAAAGTTCAATTTAAGATATAATGCATATTTACATACATGTACAAATTATTTATATGTAAGAAGTCATCAAACAGATTTAATGTTTACTTTAAGTTTTAATCTATCAAAAACATTTCCTATTAGTAAATAAACATCTAATTTCTAATGATTAAATAGTATTATTCAGTTGATAAATATTCAAGCTGGGTAACACAACGCTGATTTTTGCCACTTTCTATTTATTGACAAATAATGTGATTACCAATTAGTTTTCAACACATCTCGCAATATTGTATTAACATCCTTTTCATAATAATCTAACTAAATTTCTAGGATGGAATTTTTAAGTGTTACATTATCAGATTGAAATTAAATTAAGAGCAACAAGGTAAAATTAGAAGACTTTTTAAGTTTCATTCTTTAGCACCTCAACGCCTTTCATAGAAGGAACTTCAGTATGAAGCAACAACATGTGAGAATATCTATTTCAGTGCACAGAGCAGGTGTGCACACCATACTCCCAGTGTAGGAGCTGATGACTGTGTTTGGTTGCTTTGCATCTTTTATTGCAATTGAAGCGACATGTGGTTTTTTTCTATTTGTTTCAGTTCTTTTGTGAATTGTTCACTCTTCTGAAGTCTTTTGCACTGGAGATTACTGTGTTCGTATGGGCTGACACAATCACTAATTTATATATTATTTTAGTGTTTGGGGGATATGTTATAAGTCTATGTTTTGCTCATTTATTGTAAGTCTTTTTGTCTTTTAATATTTGCTTTTAGGTATGGTGCCTGAAAAATTGTAGACTTCTAACCTGTGTGGTATTGATCTTCTCTTCCTTGTTCTTTTATGAAAAATTCTTTTTCTCTTGGGGTTTTTAAGTACTCAACTAAGACATAGTCTAGTTAACATTTTGGTGGGGATTAAAAGTGATATTCACATAAAGCAGTGAGCTGAGAGATGGTTCAATGTGTAAGAACACTTGCTGTGCAAGAATAAGTAGCAATGTTCAGGTCCTGAGAACCCATGTATAAAATCCAGCTACAGCAGTACATGCCTGTAACCCAGCAGCACGAGGTGGGACAGCCAGACCCAGCAGTTCTCTGACTCATCACGCTAGAGATGAACTGGTAAATTTCATTTTCTTTTATTTTCATTAATTATTTTATTTCTTTACTTGACATCCTGGTCGCAGTTTTCCTCCCTCCCCTTTCCCAGTCCTTCTCTCTCCCCTCATTCCCACTCTGTCCCACTCCCTTCCTCCCCAGAGAAGGGGAGAGCTCCTGTAGATATCAACCTGTCTTGGAATATCAAGTTGTAGTAGAACTGGGCACATCTTCTATTGAGTTTAGACAAGGCAGCTCAGTTAGAAGAAAAGGATTCAAAGGCAGGCACCAGAGTCAGAGACAGTTCTTGTTCCTGCTGTTAGAGGTCCCACGTGAGGACTAAGCTGCACCTCTGTTACACCTGTGACTCTCTGGTTGGTGATTCAGCCTCTGTGATCCCTTATAAGTTCAAGTTAGTTGTTTCCATAGGTTTTCTTGTGGTGCCCTTGACCTTCGGCTCTTTCAATCCTTCCTCCTCCTCTTCCACATTATTCCTCCAGCTCTGCCTAAGTTTGGCGGTAGGTCCCTGCATCCGTTTCAATTAGCGGCTGGATG
Source organism: Grammomys surdaster (assembly GCF_004785775.1). Taxonomy (NCBI): domain Eukaryota; kingdom Metazoa; phylum Chordata; class Mammalia; order Rodentia; family Muridae; genus Grammomys; species Grammomys surdaster. The sequence goes on along the minus strand of NW_021604564.1, from coordinate 11,194,748 downwards.
AAGCCTCTCAGCTGACTGTCATGCTAGACTCTGTATAGCAGAATTCTATTAATAGTGTCAGGGGTATGTTCTGTCTCAGGACATGAAACTCAAGATGAGCCAGTCCTTGGTTGTCCATTCCCTCACTTTCTGCTCCCCCCTTTTATTATCCCTGTACCTCTTATAGGCAGGAAAATTGTGGGTTGCAGGTTTTGTGGCTGGGTTGGTATCCCCATCCCTCCATTGGAAGTCTTGCCAAGTTACAGGAGGTGACAGTTTCATGTTCCATATCCTCTAGCTAAGAATTCCATTCTCAGTGAGAGATCATGTGTCAAGAGAATAAGGCAGAAGGTGATGGAGGGTCACACCCAGTGTCCTTCTCTTGTCACAAACAGTATGCAAACCTGTCCCCATGCACCTGTGTGCTCTGTCTCTCACACCCACACAGCCACACAGACACACACACCACACACACGCACGTAAGTGTGCATGCACGCATGCGTGCATACACACACACACACACACACACACACAGGTTCAGGAAGGAACCAATTTTTCTATTTTGTTTCTATTTTGATTATATGTATATATAATATTTTAAATTAACTATTAGAGAATTTCATGCATCATATCTTTATCATATATACATCACTTCCTTCTTTCTCCAACTCCTCCAAAGTCCAGTCTTCATTCATGTCCTTTTTTTCTTTGATTTTGTAGAGACTGTCTCAGAGCAGCTGTGATAGTCTCTGGCTGACACGATCTTTCCATACTCTCCTTCATAATGTTCCCCGAGACTTGAGTATAGAGTTGTGTTAACTGGGGGAGGGTACATCATGATCAATCGATTCCACATCATGGTCTCTGCTTTTTGACATTTGTGATTTTCTGTCATGGTCTCCATCTGTGGCAAAAAAAATTTCTTTGATGAGAGACAAGGGCTGCAACTTACCTGTTGGTGCAAGAACTGGTGTTTACAATGAAGTTAGAGGTTTCCCAAACACTGGTTTAGGAAAGTGGCAGGAGGAGGTTTTTGGCTGTGAGAACTGTTTTTTTTACCTATGGTACCCTTTTTACTTACATTTTAAATACAAAAAGAATTTCTTTGAGAGTTTTATTTTTGTTCCTCAGGTATAATATAGCCATAACTATAAAAATTTACCAATCTTAAATGTTTCGTCCACTCAGGAAAGCCTATTTAGATGAGAAATAATGTACAATATTTAAAAGAAAGCATAAAAAATATTGTCCAAAAAACCTTGAACAAGATAACAGCTGTAGCACAAAAGCTGTGTGTGAAGATCAGAGCAAGAGAAAAGCTTGGGTGTTTATCATAATACGTGGAAAAGATGTGATTGTTAGCTTTCATTGTCAACTGTATACAATGTAGGCACCTTTGGGAATAATCTTGTTGAAGGGGTGGTCTACATTTGGTTTGTCTGTGTACATGTCTGTGGAGAATTGTCTTAATTCATGGATGTGGAAAGACCCATCCTACTCTAGGGAGAAGAACCTGAACTGAGGGAGACAGAGAAATTGAGATGAGCACAGGGAAGCAGGTGGACCTGCACGCATTCCTTGATCCTTGGGATGGATACAGTGTCACCAGCTGTCTCAAGAGCTTGCCTCTATGATTCCCTGCAGTGATGGACATGTAACCCGGAATTGTGAACTGAATTGCAACCTTTCTCCTTTTATATTTTTCTTGTTATGGTTCTATTCCATTATTTAACATCTTATTTTTCAACTACAAATAGAAGTGTATAGTACAGGATGTTTGACAATTAGCACTTTTAAAGTATTTATTTGCATGTTCCTAACTGCCATATATAGTTATACAATGCTTTTCATCTTTTCTTTAAATTTCTTTTTTATATAATATGTCATATATGTTCTCAACCCTAACTCTTCCCAGATACTCCCTGTCTCTTTTCCAGCCTGCCTTAACACTCTTTATGAAATAACAAAAATGGAAAAATAAAGAATGAAAGTCTAAATAAACAAAAGAAAATAGGAGGAAAATATCATCCCCTCACAAACAAAAATAACAAAAACAAGCCCATAGAGTTCCCAGGACCTACACTGATATGTGGGTGGTTTATCCAGGGACACTGCATTGGAAAAATGTGATTTCCCTTTCCTAGTAGAGATCAGTTACAAACAGCTTCTTTGTCATGGGTGGGACTTTGTGCTCTGCCCTTTCTCAGAGCTGAGATTTTTGTCTGACTTGACCTTGCACAGGTCTTCTGCATGCTGTTACAGCCTCTGTGTTCATGTGTGCACCAGGCCTGTCTTCTGCATGCTGTTACAGCCTCTGAGTTCATGTGTTTACCAGCCCTGTCTTCCGTATGCTGTCACACTCTCTCAGCTTATGTATCCATTAGCTCTGTTGTATCTTTGGAGAAACTCACCACCTTTGGATCTTATGATTTTTCTGCCTTTTTTGTAGAGAGAGTTGTGAACCTCGAGGGGAGAGATTGGATAAGGACACTCCATTTGGTGCTGAGTGCTCCAAATTCTTCATTCTCTGAATATCATCCACTTGTAGATCTGCATGAAGTATCTATGATCTGCAAGAAGTATCTATGGTGAAGGTTGAGTGACACACTAACCTATGTGTACAGCACTGTCATTAGGAAACATTTTGTTGCTTTAGCAGAATGATAGAATTGTGTTTTTCTCTGTGGCCCGAGATCTCTATAGTTTCAAATTCTTTTTAACAGTGTCAGATAGTAAGTTCTATGTCATGGATTGGGCATTTAATCCAATCAAAACTTTCAAAAAAGTGGTAGGTTATTCCTATAACATCTGTGCTACTATTGCTCTGGTCTGTCTTACAGGCAGGTTGGCTGTTGTAGATTGCAGAGTTGATAGCTGGGTGATATCAGTGATGACTTTTCTCCTCTGGTATTACATAAAGTACCTTCTAGTATCATATATACTAGTCAGTAGGGGTGAAACTTTTAATTTGGAACTAGCTGATTTTCTTCATGTTCAATGGTATAAACGAGTGGTGTCTTCAACAATATGGCTTTACCATGAGGTTCTAGAGAGTAAAAAACACCCTTGGCAATGCTGGGACATTGTTGGGATCTTTATGCGACCCCTTTGGTCTAACAATACTTGGCAGCATGTAGCCCATTCCTGGGTCTGAAGATTTTACTTGTTGACATGTTTCCTTGGGACATTATCTCTTTCATTTTATGGTGACTTCATTTAAATTGCTTTAATATGTATTTTAGGAAGCTCTAGAGTAGTAAGTTTTCATGGTGGCTTTTTGTCAGATAATTCTATTACAGCAAAAAATATGAATCTAGAAAAAGGCAATATTAGATGTTTACTGAATACATGACATGGTAAGGTTCACTACATGCATTGTACCACTGAATTATTCAAAAGGAAGCACAGACAGTAACAATAATAATTAAAGTACCTTATTTTTTCTTTTTATAAAGGAGCAAAACAAAACTTTAAAATATTAAAATACATTTCATTTTCAGAACTCTATGGCTGGGATCTTATGAATTTGGGTTTCAACATCATCATCTTAACTACCATGCTCTACCACTTTGTCAGATTATAAGAAATACAAAAATTTATCTAGTGAGATGGATGCATTCCTGTTTCTATTCTAGGATGAATTTATTGTGGAGATGTTGAATAAAAGTGATGGATGATGTTTTCAACTCACATTTTACAGAAAATATGGTAACAGTTTTTAGATGGCCATTTCTTGTTTCAACCTTTGATAACAGCCCAGTTTGTAACACAAAATTATAACATAGTGTAGACATTTCTTTGGAAAACTGGGCTGAGATGTCTCAGATATTTTGCTATCTGTGATCAACCTGAAGTAGGAGTCATTTGTCATCTGCACACTATGGAGTGGAGGACATGGAGTGTCAGGAGGAAGGGCTTGGTTTATAGAGCTATCAGTCAAATGTCAGACTTCCTAAGACAGGAAACTATGCCATACAAAACAGCAACTTGGAATTATTATTTACTTCTATTTAAAACAACTAGGGTAGCTCCTTAAAAGAAGTACACGTGGAGTGTAGATGTGGAGTTGGTTACATGATCTCGGTATATGAAATTCCAAAAGTTACCTGACTTCAAATGCAGTGCCAATTCAAAAGTAGCAAAGGTCTAAGTGTTTCAGAGGCTAGTGATTGACAACGCTCACTAATATCTGAGCACACAGCAAGTGTTAAAGAAGTATATATACAAGGCACAGATAAAGAGCTGAATGAAAAACTATCTTATTTCCCAAGGTTGTATTTGGTGGATTTTCATCTAAATAATTATGTTTATCTTTCTGGTCATTTTTAGACTACATAAAATATTTTTACAACATACGAAAATATATTGGGGAGTTTAGATTTTGTTGATAACTTTCCTTTTCAGCAAAGATTTTCTAATTAATAACTGCATACATTACGTGGATACACTATTTCTATCCTGTGTTTTTGTATTTGATTTTAATATAGTGTCATCAAAATCAATATGGTAAAAATCTTTCTCTCTTGTAGATAAAGATCATGGGGTTTCAGGAAGTCTTAGTACATAGCCTGAGGTCATTTGGCTAGTAAGTGGAGGAGAAATAACCCTTCCTTATTTTCCTAAATGTTTTATCTTTAAAACATTGAAAATATCTTAAAATACATTTACACTATTTCCCCTTCTCTTTCATCTCGCCAAACAGTTCCTTCTTCCTTCTCTCCAAAGGTCCCTCCATGTCTCTCTGATCAATCCTTTTCAAATTTATGGCCAACCCCTTTTCTCCTAATATTAGTGTTTTACACACACATGTAGGGCAACTGGAACCCTGGCAATTCTCATAATTGAAAAAGGAAGGCATTTGAATCTACTCTCAACAAGATTCTGTCCTGTAGCACATAACAGTGACAGTGATACTTCACTAAGAGAGCCATGAAGTTTGGTCACATAACAGAGAGCCTAGAGTTCTCCATGCTAATGAAGTATCTGGATAGTCTGCGAGGGTTTATCCCATAAGCTTCCCTTCCTGTATATTCCTTCCTGCAAAAGGTATTTAATCTCTGGTTCACCCTGAGTAAGTTGTATGCATCTATTTCTGCCACGAATAAACAGTTTGGACAAAGCAAGGACTGTCTTCTTTAAGGACTACCATGTTGAGGGAAGCGTTCCTTATATTGCACAAGGATCCTCTGCTCTCCTGGCATTTACCCCGAGTTAAGCCAGATTCACCTGGGTTCATCTCAGGTCCTCAACCCTGGTTCTCAAATTCTCAAGGTTGCCAGTGGTGTCTGGGTGCCCAGGAGTTTCAGAATTAGTCTTCACTCCAGCCTCTGCCTGTTTCTCACCTGGATAAATATGGGCTGAGGCCTCTATCTTAGGCTGTGTTTCATCTCCCTTGAGCCACGTGTCAGTTTCACAGGAGCCCCGTACTCCAACGAGGACAATGGAATGTAGTCTAACACCCCTGCATTTCATCTCCCTGAGCCGCATTCTGAAACCTCAGCAGTGAAGCAAAATGCAGAAACCACACACACACACACACACACACACACACACAAACACGCACACACAAACACACACGCATACATACTTTCAGGGCTGACCAATTGGTGTGGATTCGGTGGTTCATCCTTGGTAAAGACCAATTTTCCCTCTCTTAGTAGTCATTAGTTGCCATTAGTAGTCATTCCTTATATAGGAGTGGCCATTAGCCATTAGTCATCAGTAGTCATTCTTTATATAGGAGTGGTCTCATGAGATTTTTGCTTTCCACATTAGCATGCCTTTTGATGTTGCCATTGTTCAGGTCTTATTTAGAAAGCCATATTGCTGAGGTATCACAGATGTAGCTTTTGTGTCATTTCTAGGAGACACAGTCTTACAGAGATTTCTTGGTGTTCTGGCTCTTACAATCTTTCTTCCTCCTCTTCCAAGATGTTTCCTGAGCCTTAGGTGTACAGTTGTTTGTAGATGTATCTTCTGGGGCTGTTCAGCCCAAATAAGTTCTCTGAATTTTGACTAGTTGTAGGTTCCAGTAATGGTATCTACCTGATGCAAAGAGAAGGTTCTGTGGTGATGGGTAAGAATTACAGTTATCTATAAGTAGAAGGATACTTCTTAGTTGGAATTATCATTATCAATTGGAATTATCATTGTTAATAAAGGAGTAGTAGTAGATTCTTTTTTAAGATCCATGACTTCGCTAATCCTGAGTAGTTGGCTATTTTACAGTACCAAACATAATTTCCCCCATTTTAGTGAGTCCAATTAGATGACTATTAGGTACTATGAAGATTCACATGCCACTATTTCACGCCAGGGAATATCTTGCCATTCTGGTCATTATTGTGACCAAAAGCATCACATATGGACAGAACTATTGGGTGCTTTCTATGCTGGAAGTTTGCATAGCCTCTTCTAGTACTATAAAAACTACTTCTCAGGGAGTAGTCTTTCATATCAAATCCAGCTTGAATTCCTCCAATTTCTGTGTCCTAATTGCATGATGTTTTTAGCAATAGGGAGTTACCTTCAACCTCTAGGAGGCAACAAATTGCAATTGCAATAACCTGCATTGGTTTGGACTCTCTTGGACAACCCTGGCGAATAATTCAAATGGAGAGTTTTTGGACTGGTATTAGAGCTTTTATAATATAGTCTATGATTCTTGTAGGGGAGCATCATTAGCCTAAGTGACAAGAGTGAATTTTACATACATACATACATACATACATACATACATACATACATACACATACACACCACATATGGTCAAATCTGGTGCTACAATTTCTCAGCTTTACATATTTGAAAATTGTCATTATAAGTGTTTCGAAACTCTTTCTCTTAGAGGGGCTTCATCAATGTGTGTATCAGTGTGTGTGTATGTGTGTGTGTGTGTGTCTATGTGTATATATGAGAAAAAGAATACACAGAGAGAGAGAGACAGAGACAGAGAGAGACAGAGAGACTGAGTGACAGAGAGAGAGAGAGAGAGAGAGAGAGAGAGAGAGAGAGCGAGAGAGAGCGAGAGAGAGAGAGCCCAGCCAATACTAAGAGAGAAAGATTCAGAGATTCACTTTTGTCTTTTCCATGACAGCTACTGATGAGCACAATTTTGAGTCTCCAGGTGACAGATAATTTTCTTTTCCCAGGGCTAATTGCACAGCTTAGCAGAGGTGTTGTATATATGCATAATATCATGATATCTAAGCTCATGTGGGCATGTACTGTACCTAGCATTCTGTATTTCTCTTTTATGCTCATGGCTTGAATCTCAGAAATGACAGCTACATATTTAATTTTTCTAATTTTTTCTAACCATTACTACCACTATGTAAATATATGTTTATAATATACGACCATTATTAGATGTGAGATCTCTCCTTTTTCTATCACTAAATGTCCCAGCTAACCTGAATGTGTTCTATCTGGTCCAAACCACTGGACTACATAGATTTAGGACAACTCCTATTCCAGGAGTAATTAGCCAACACAAAACAATTTCCTGTCCTGGTTTTTGCTTGTTTGTTTGAGAGAGAGAGAGATAGATAGATAGAGAGAGAGAGAGAGGGAGAGAGAGA
>NW_021604564.1:11185404-11186789 GCF_004785775.1 Grammomys surdaster | reverse complement strand
AGAAAGAAAGAAAGAAAGAAGGAAAGAAAGAACAAAAGAGAGAAAGAATTTGGTAGGTAGCAGGAAAGGGAGGATCTAGGAGCAGTTGGCAAAGGGGAAAAGAATGATTAAATTAGGTTATATGAAAAAACATTTTTCATAAATAGTCAGTAGGGTCAGAGGTACAGCTGAGTCATGAAATGTTTGCCTGGCACACACTAGTACCCTCAATGAAACTGTATATGAGACATGATGGAGGCCTTCCTTGTCTAGTTCACACCTAAGGAGACATTTTTTGTATGTGAGTCCTTAAAACAATTTCTGTATGCTTGGGTTGCATGGATTTTCTACTGTGGTAAATATGCAGTTCTGGACATGGGTCTATAAATATCTCAGTCTGGGTTTCCAGTTCATTTGCATTCTACTGATAAATGGAGCAGCCGATGGTATAGTAATGCTTTCCCCAACTTTCTGATGAAAAGCCATGCTGTTTCCATGGCAATGGTATCATTTTCACAGGCCTCCCAACAGTAGTTCCAGTTGTTTCCATGATTTTTCCTGCACTTTCATTGTCTGTTTTTCTTTTTTTTTTATGGTAGTCATCTTATAAAGTGTAAGGGGTTTGTTCACTATACTTTTGACTTGTATTTCCCTAATAATATTGATATTAGCATCTTTTATGAGCTTTCTGGCTTTTCAGTATCACTTTGAAAATCAGTGTCCAAGTTTATTGTTCATTTCTGCATCAGGCATTGAATGATATTGATTGTATATATATTAATAATATACAATAATATTTTATAGTCCTCCTCTTTCTCATCATTTTGAGTTAAATATACATTTTTTAAATGTTATCTTTCATTCCGCAGGCTACCTATTTATTCTGTTGCTAGTATTTTCAGTGAAAAAATATTAAAATGTTCCATGAAGTCCAGCTATTTTCCCTCTTGTCTCTGACCCTGATATTAAGCCTCAGAGATAATTGCTGCCATGTCCAATAGCACCAAGATTTTTTTTTCCATTTTCTTCCAGGAATGTCATTGTTTTAGGCCTCATATAGTCATAGGTCAGTTTTCAGTTGCTTTTTGTCAATGGTACTAGGTGAGGATTCAGTTTCTCTTTGTATACATGGCTGTTCAATTTATCTACCACTGTTTATGAATCATATTTTCTCACTAAATGATATCGGGTCATATTTTCTCACTAAGGAATATTGGTATCCTTTCCAAAATTAAGTTTAGCATGCATGCAAGTTTTCTTTGTGTTTATTGCTAAGTGCTCCTTACTGGTCTGATTATGGAACATTGTAGAAAGTCTTGATGTTAGGAACTCATTCTTCTCCAGAGTTACTCTTCATTCTTTTTTTTTTTTTTTTTTTTTTTTTTTTTTTTTTTTTTTTTTTTTTT
>NW_021604564.1:11178484-11185394 GCF_004785775.1 Grammomys surdaster | reverse complement strand
TTTTTTTTTTTTTTTTTTTTTTTTTTTTTTTTTTTTTTTTTTTTTTTATCCTTGGAGACCTTTATTTACCTGCAGTGTGCCCAAAATAGAGCTGGTTGGGTACATAAAGAAGAGCCGAAGGTAACTCAGAACATTTGCAAAAGCAAAAAGCCCTTCTGCTACAAGTGTGGGGTGGAATGCATCCCCGTCTTTCCGGTCAGCAAAGTCATGAAACTGGAGGTGGGAAGAGAAGTCAAAGGTCAGTCAGGAAAATGAAGAGAAATATTCTAAAATGCCTGAAATTGTCATCTTGTAGAAGATCTAAATAATGTTTTAGCCAAACAAAAGATTTCCATGTATGTTAGGAAATACTACTTTACATGCAGAGATTTACCAGAAATTCCTTGGTTTAAAAGAAATAAACAAGTTAGAAAACTTATTAAACATTTTATGAGTGAAATATTAGCTAGTTTCTCTAAATTCTATAACATAAATCATGAACATGTATGTTGTCAGTTAATTAGATACCATACTAAACCTAGTCCTTTGACTTAGAAATTTAGAGCAAACTACAAAAGTCACCCCTGCTTCAAATCAAAAACACAAGTGCTTTTGTACTTAGACGACATGGCTGTCTGCCTGTCCTGCTGGCTGAGACCTATACCAGTTGTTCTTACTCTTCATTCTTAACATTGTTTAGCTTATTCACAGGTTTTGTTCTCTTGATTGCATAACACTGTAGTGATATTTGATATTAGAAATCCCACCTTCTTCAGTTTTGTTCTTCATTCTAAACATTGTTTCAGACTTTTGAAATTCTGTGTCAACTTTAAGACAGGCTCTCATGGTTCTGAAAACATGTTTTTGATATTTTGATAGGGATTTGATAGGGATTTAAGCGTAGAGATCAAGTTGGGTAGTATTTATACTTAATATTCTTTTATCGTATATTTAAAATGTATCACATTTAGTTATTTATGTAATGTAAAAGGAGTCAGTTCTATTCTTCCAATATGGGGGAAAAGAGAGGAACGTCAGATTGCCAAGCTTAGCAGCAGATGCTTTTACCCAGGAGGAACCTCGCTGGCCCCAGCTGCCTAACAACTCAGAGTATGTCTCCATGGATGTGTACTATTTCCATCTCTCACAGCAAGTTCTTTGTATACTTGCCACAAATGTACAAATCTTTCTTCTTTGCTCTTGACTAATAAATATTTTACTAATTACTTAGTTAATTATTATAATTTTTATTTTCTGTGACAATGTCTCACAGTGTCCAGGTTAGCCTTGAAATTGCTATGTAACCAAAGATGACTTTGAACTTATGATACTTCTGCTTTCTCTAGTGTTCAAGTTTGAGATTGCATGTAGTAGCTACCACCATTCCTGCCTGATTGTTTTACTTTTAGTACTTTTGTACATGACATTTTCTTAATTTTTTCAGACTATTAGTGAAGAAAATATATAATGTTAGTGTTTAAAATACAACAAACTTTTCTGCGTTTTTGTTACCTTGTGCTTTTCAAATTCATTAAATTTTTTTTGTGGAATTCTTAACATTTCAGACATTTAATATATCAGGCCTTGATAACGACTATGTTTTAATTCTTTTGCATTTTGTTTCAGTTTTTATTTCTTGCCTAATTGCTTTAGTTCAGACTTCTAGTACATGTTGGAGGGAAGTGCTGATGTTGAAATGTCCTTTGCTTTTGTCCTGTTGTGTGACCCTTTACAAATGAGCTTTAGTAAAGTTTCTTTTATGAATTTGGGTTCCTGTACATTTCATGCATAGATGTTCAGAATTGAGACTTCCTCTTGGTGAATTTTTCCTTTGATGAGTATGAAGTGTCCTTCCTCAACTCCTTTGACTACTTTTGGTTGAAAGTCTGTTTTGTTGGATATTAGAATAACAACTACAGCTTGTTTCTTGGAACCACTTGCTTGGAAAAATTTTCCTAGCCTTTAACTCTAAGGTTGTGTCTTTCTTTGTCACTGAGGTGTGGTTCTTTTATGCAGCAAAGTCCTGGATTCTGTTTAAGTATCCAGTCTGTTAGCCTGTGTCTTTTTGTTAGGAAACTGAGTCCATTGATGTTGAAAGATATTAAAAACAAATGATTGTTAGTTCTTGTTATTTTTGTTGCTGGAGGTTGTATTATGTATGTGATCCTCTTCTTTTGGGTTTGTTGTGAGATGCTTAATTTCTTGTGTTTTCTTGAGTGCAGTTATCTCCTTGTGGTGGAGTTTTCCTTCTAGTATCTTTTTTAGGGCTGGATTCATAGAATAATATTGCTTAAATTTTGTTTTGTCATGGAATATCTTGGGTTCCCCATGTATGGTGATTGAGAGTTTTGCTGAGTATAGTATGCTGAGTATTTGTGTTCTAGTAGGGTCATCTCTCCAGGATCTTCTGGCTTTTAGAAACTCTGTCTAGAAGTCTGGTGTAATTCTGATAAGTTTGCCTTTATATTTTACTTGGACTTTCTCTCTTACAGGTTTTAATATTATTTCTTTATCCTGTGCATTTAGTGTTTTGACTATTATGTAGGGGGAGGATTTTCTTTTGTGGTCTAATCTATTTTGTATTCTATAGGCTTCTTGGACGTTTATGGCCATCTCTTTCTTTAGGTTAGAGAAGTTTTCTTCTATGATTTTGTTGAAGATGTTTTTTGGCCCTTGGGACTGTGAATCGTTACCCTCTTCTATTCCTCTTTTTCTTAGGTTTGTCCTTTTTCATTGTGTTCCAAATTTGTTGGATGTTTTGTGTTAGGAACTTTTATACTTGGCCTTTTCTTTGACCAATGTATCAATCCTTTCTATGGTATCTTCTATGCCCGAGATTCTCTCTTCTGTCTCTTGTATTCTGTTGGTGATGCTTGCATGTTTAGTTTCTCATCTCTTTCATAATTTGCCTATCTGTAGAGCTGCCTCTATTTGTGTTTTATTGCTTCTATTTCCATTTTGAGTTCTTGAAGCATTTCCATTTTTGAATTACTTTACCTGCTTGAGTTTATTTTCCTGTATTTCTTTAAGGGATTTATATGTTTCCTCTTTAAGTGCTTCTACCTGTTTGACTGTGTTTTCCTGTATTTCTTTGAGGGAGTTATTTATATTTTCCTTGAAGGTCCATATCATCTTCATAGGATAAGATTTTAGGTCATTATCCTGCTTTTCAGAAATGTTAGGGTATCCAGGGCTTGGTGTTGTGGGATAACTGAGTTCTGATGGTGCCAAATTGCATTGGATTCTGTCACTTATAATCTTGTGTTTGCTTTTATCATCTAGTCATCCCTGGTGTTAACTGGCCTGGGTGTCTTTGGCTGGAGCCAACCTCCTTGAAGGCAGGTATGTGACCTGGGTTACTGCTGGCCATCTAAGAAGCAGGCAGTGCTATCTCTGGTTAGGGTGGATCTCCTGTGCCTCTGGTTAGAACAGGTATCCTGTGTCCCTGGTTACTGTGGACTCCCTGGGAGGCAGGCAGGCTGTGTTTCTGGTTATCATGGACCTCCTTAGAGGCAGACAGCAAATTATCCAATTTATAATTGGGTATAGAACTAAAGAGAGAATTCTCAACAGAGGAATCTCAAATGGCTGAGAAATATTTAAAGAAATTATCAACATTCTTAAGCATTAGAGAAATGCAACTTAAATGACTTATACCTGTCAGAATGACTAAGATAAAAAATAAAAGTGGCAGATCATTCTGGCAAGGATTTGGAGTAAGGGGAACACTTCAAATGGGAGTAAAAACTTGTACAGCCACTTTGGAAATAAATATGGTGTTTTTTCAGAAACCTTGGAATTGATCTACCTAAAGACCCAGCTATATCACTCCTGGGCACATACCAAAATGGACACTCAATTCTACCACAAGGTCACTTTCTCAACTATGTTCATAGGAGCTTCATTAGTAATAGCCAGAAATTACAAACATCCCAGATGTCCCTCAACTTTAAAATAGATTTAAAAAAAATGTGGTACATTTACATTATAGGGTATTATTTAGCTGTTAAAAAATAACATCATGGAAATGCAGGCAAATGAATAGAAGTAGAAAGAAATCATGTTGAGTGAGGTAATGCAGACTCAGAAAGACAAATATGGTATGCATTCACTTATAACTAGATATTACTTGTCATGCAAAGTATAACCATGCTGTAATTCAGAGACCCAGAGAGGCAATGAAACCAGGAGGGCTCAAGGGAGGACTTATAGGCTCCAGTGGTAAGTGTAACTGGGATAGATATGGGAGGTAGACCGGGCGTGAATCTGGATGACAATGTCAGGGATTTAGTATGTTGGGATGGAGAGAAAGAATATGAGAGACAATCAAAATTGGGGGGAGGGGTATCTCTATGACAAGCTAGAAAACTAGCGCAATGAAGACTCTCAGGAATCTAAGGTGAAGCTAGGTAAAAATGTGTAGCAATGAAAGACAGAGAGCCTAAAAAGGCCATCTTCTGTAATCAGGCAAGACTTCCAGTGGAGGGTTTGGTACTCAAATGTAGCCATGATACATTTATATGATAGAATCAGATACATGATTCTATCTACAATCTGTTCTGCCTGCAAAATGTATTGGGGTAAATGTAGCACTGATGTTGTGGGAATGGCCCATCAATGACCTGTCGAGCTTGAGATCCACTCCAAAAGAGAGAACTCATCAGTAACACTGCCTGGAGATTCAGGGACTAGATGCTGAACAACTCAAAGATCTATAATAGAACCAAACACGACTAGAAATAAACAAATAGTTAATGAAATGATTCCTAATGATTCTTCTACACTTATAGACAGAAGCCTAGAATAATGTTCATCAGAGAGGAATCATCCAGAAATGTATGGAAAGAGACACAGATAACCACAGAACAACATTAGATGGAGCTCAGGGAATCCTGCTGAAGATGGTAAGAAAGGACTGTAGGAGCCAGAGGGATCAAGGACCTCACAAGATAAAACATAGTATCAATTAAACTGGGTCCATAGGAAATCATAGGGACTGAACCATCGATCAAGGAGCCTGCATGGGTATATGTTAGGTATATATGTTGCAGTTGTATGACTAGGTCTTCTTGTGGGACTTCTAACAGAGGTGTAGTGGTTGTCTCTGACTTTTTTGCCTAGGTTTAGGACCCTTTCCCTTATACTGGGTTAATAGCCTTAATAGGAAAGGAGTGCCGAGTCTTGCAGCTTTATATGTTATGTTTGGTTTATATCCATTTGAGGCCTATTCCTTTTTTAAAGGGAAAGGAGGAGGGACTGGAATAGGAGGAGGGAGGGCAAATTGTGATTGGGATGTAATATATGAGAGAATAAATTAATTTAAAAGTATTACAAATTATAGTGTACTATATTAGTGTATATATATATGCATATATATATATATATATATATAAAACTATATAGTAGTACTCTAATGTGTTGCTGTGTGTGTATGTGTGTATACGTGTGTGTGTCACAGTAACTAGTAGTCAGGTAGGGTAGTGCATACCTGTAATCTCAGGACTTGTGAGGCTGAGGCATGAGAACTGTCCAGACATTTATGCAAAACAAAAATCATACAGTAGGAATAGAAAATAACTCTCTCATCCCTCCCCCCTTTCCTCTTTTGCCACTTTCTTCTGTCCCTCCCTCCTTCCTTTCCTCCTAGGTTTCTTCAGCCTCTTCTGACTTGACCAGCTTTAAATCTGCATTTTCTCTGTTAGCTGTCAGTGCACTGCATGGGGTGGGGGTGGGTGTCTGGAATTCCCTTGTGTGTAGTGTGCTCCTGCTTTGTCAGAGAAAATATATATGCCTAGGCTAGATCCATGCAGGCTCCGTGATCGATGGTTCAGTCCCTATGATTTCCTATGGACCCAGTTTAGTTGATACTACATTTTGTCTTGTGGGGTCCTGCGTCTCAATGTGAGACTACCTCAGGCTAGCTCCTCTCCTTCGCATTTACCCCTCACATGTCTCCACTCACACCTATCCTTCCGTGAGCTACTGGACTTAGTTGCTCTACAGTGGCTTGTAGTGATGGGCTTTCCTTGTTCTAGTTTTGCCTTAGTTTTGGATAGGTGCTGTGTACCTGGTAGTTCAGTGGCTTTCTTCAGAGATTGCCTGTCCATCAATGGCAGACTTTTCTAAAGGGACAGATTCAGGATTTCTCCCTTTGCTCAGCAGATGAATCTTTTTGTGTTCCTCGTTATATTGTAAGGAGTCTCTCTCTGTTATTTAGGAGTTGTCAAGGTATCTGCTCCTGTGTCCATGTCATAAGAAAGAAATGTCTTTATGAATTTTAGTTTAACTTACTGAACAATGTACAGAGAATTACAGACTTTGGAGCACTAAATACTGAATTAGATGTTTTCGTTGATGCTCCCCTCAAGGCTCAGGGAACTGTGCAGAGGAAGAGAAAGAATGGTTGTAAGAGCCAGAGGGGAGAATTGACTCCAAGGAAGTAGGGTTTCTAGATACAACAGGATTGATGCACATATGAAGTTGAACTCACAGAGATGATAGCAGCCGGCACAGCGCCTACACAGTTTCAAGTTTGTGCTGAGGTTTCAATACTGAATGGGGGGTCTGTATCTGAGCTCCAAGCCCTAACAAGAAACTCTGTAAAAGAAAAATCAGTTCTTTCCAATTGAAGTTTCGTTGGGTATTTTAGCCACATTTTAGGGCAGCCCCCATCCCATGAGTATTTGGCAAACATTAAAAACACTCAATAATATCCATGTATACTTGTGTCTCATTCTGCTTTGTTTGGATAATCTTTTCTTACTGGTCTTTTGCTTGTTCATCTTGATTTCCATTTTTATGTAATTGTTGAGAGATCGAGTATTTACTGTATCTTTTCAAAGAGAGAGAGAGAAACACACACACACACAGAGAGAGAAAGAGAGAGAGAGAGAGAGAGAGAGAGAGAGAGAGAGAGAGAGAAAGGAGACAG
>NW_021604564.1:11141174-11178384 GCF_004785775.1 Grammomys surdaster | reverse complement strand
AGAGAGAGAGAGAGAGAGAGAGAGAAAGGAGAAAGGAATATAGACTTGGTTGGTAGGGAAGAGGAAGGATCTTAGAGCACTTGAAGAAGGGGAAAAGTGATTAAATTATGTTCTATGAAAAAATGTTTTTCACAAAAGCAAAACAAAACAAAAAAATCTATTAGTAGGCCCAGTGATACAGCTCCATCATGAAATGCTTGCCTGATATATATGGTTCCTAATAATGAAACAAAAAAAGGTATTCATAGAATCAGTCCAAATTGAAAAACATTAAACAGATATGTATTTTCTTTTTAAAAAATTAAGTCAGAACTACATCAGTAGTGTAAGACAGACTGTGTTTCTTTTGTTGTTGAAAAACTTTTAAAAACATCTTATATTCTATTTCTTTTGTTTAATATTTTTTGAGAATTTTATATATGAGCACATCTATATCGCTCCAATCCAACCCCCTCCAATTCCTCCTGTTTCTCCTTCTGTTTCTCCTTTCCCAAACTCTTGTAATTTTCTAATATTATTTTATTATCCTTACAAACACACACACACACACACACACACACACACACACACACACACTCACACACACAGTATTGAGAGTATCTCCAAGGCTGACCATTTAGGAATAGAGAACCTATGTGGAATGGCATCCCTGGAGGAGAATCATTCTCCCTCTTTCATGAGGTATTCACCACTTGCAGTTCTTGATCTAGGGGTGGGACTTTGTGAAGTTTTCCCTCATGTCAACTGATTCTGTAATTATGCAGATCTTGTCCTGGGATCCATGTTGTTGAGAGTCCATGCATACAGTTTCCCAGTCATAACTGGAAGACACTGCCTCACAGCACATGTCCTGGTTCTCAACCTACTTCTCCCTGAACCTTAGATGTAGAGGCTGTATTGGATATGTAACAATGAACATTTCTGTTTTACAAATGTGGAGGCTGGAATGGGTGGGACAGCTCAGGGTGTAAGAGCTTTGCTGAAAGGCCTGACCAACTGAATTCCATTCCAGGGACCTACATGGTGAAAAGACATATTGACTCTTGCACACTGCATAATTTCAATGTACACAATAAATGCATAGTTTTTTTCCAAACCTAATCATTGTATGGCTTTTGTCATTTCCCAAAACACCAAGTATCATTAAGAACAATTAGTAAAGGTATTGGCAAAATTTAGAATAGGCACAAAGGATATTGCAACAAAGTAGGTTTCATTGAATATAATTGCAGCTAAGCACGGGGGAGGGAGAGAGAGAGAGAGAGAGAGAGAGAGAGAGAGAGAGAGAGAGAGAGAAAGCAATTACTGAGAAACAGGGAGATAGGAATTCTTATACTTTATACATCCACAAAACAAATAAACTTCATTTATCTGTGAAAGTGTAGAATATGAGTCTCCAGGGCCTGAGTCTGATCATCTATCTGATCAGCTCCCAAGCAATGCCAATATAGAAGCTGTTGGAACACACTGAGTGATGGAGGTGACATAACCCCTAAAATGTGATCCTCAGTAAATGAAAGGAGCCTTGCAAAAGTAGCAAGTCAACTAGCCTGCAATGATCCAAGGGAATAAGTAGCACTACTTCATTCTTCTCTTTGCCTTCTTTATACTGTCGGTTCCCCATTCATCAAACTTGACTAGACTCTAGAGAGTAGATACTCTTAACCCCTGTGTGTAGTGATCACACAAAACACTTTATGATAAAAAGAAAGATAAAAAAAGAGTTGTCTCTGGTGGTTTATCCAGCAGTTATCTAACACAGGAAGAAAGATACTAAAGGACAAATAAAAATGATTTGGAAAATTAGTCATTTGGGAAACAAAGAAAAGCTGGAGACTGATAAAAACCCTGGATATTGTTTGTATTAAAGGAGCTTTCAAACAAAGTAGTCAGTGCTGTGAACACAGTGCAAATCATGTATGTATCACGAGAAAAGTTTTCTGGGCAGAAAAACAGATTAAAAAGCAGGGTTGAAATACAATTTCTGTGGGTAGAGAGGAAAGACTCAAGGTTGCAGTACAGGGTACTTGACTATGGGTACTCTGAATATTTATATGGACTGGTTTTTACTGAATCAGTAATAAGGAAGCATGGAATGTTTAAGCAAAAGAGTAACATGATATGACTTATGTAATGTCTCTAACCATAGTTACAGCTGGTGACAGACAAAAGAAGTGGCAGACATTTTTTAATGGTTTGTGGAGAGAAATAATGGCTTGTTTAGAGCAATGATGAAAGGACAGAGCTTCGTTCTAGTATTCTTGTCATTTATTCCTTGTGACTCTTTATAAAGGGATGATATTTTCATCTGTGCCTCACAGACAAGAAGTCTCCAGAAAATGACAATAAAGTCAGTGATTAAATCTTAAATAATCTATCTTATGAGAAACATATATTTTGAATATTACAATTAATTTTAAATACTATCTTCTCTCTAAAATAGTGAGCACATTGAACACATTTCTAAGTTTTATGTAAACCTAACTGCAATTTTTGTGGGTATCACTTAAATTTTTCTGTCTAAGCCTCATGAATTTTTTTTTAGTATCTAGTTTTTGAAAGTCATTTATGCTTTGTCTATTTTTATTAGCCCCTTCACTAGCAATACTTTGAACAATTTTTTATGATGGTTCTTTAGAGTTTCTCTCGACTGCTAATAAGTCAATAAACTCATAACTGAAATATTTGTACTGTTTAACAAAATTATCACATGTATCTGTATGTTTTGAAAATGTTGTCTTTTTTCCACTGGATGGTTTTAGCTCCTTTGTCAAAGATCAAGTGACCATAGGTGTGTGGGTTCATCTCTGGGACTTCAATTCTATTTCATTGATCTACCTGCCTGTCACTGTACCAATACCATGCAGTTTTTAATCACTATTGCTCTATAGTACAGCTTGAGGACAGGGATGGTGATTCCCCCAGAAGTTTGTTTATTGTTGGAATAGTTTATGTTATCCTGGGCTTTTTATTATTCCAAATGAATTTGAGAACTGTTCTTTTTTTCTGTATGAAAATTGAGTTGGAATTTTGGGGGGGATTGCATTGAATCTATAGATTGCTTATGGCAAGATGACCATTTTTACTAAATTAATCCTGGCAATCCACAAACATGGGAGATCTTTCCGTCTTCTGAGATCTTCTTTGATTTCTTTCTTCAGAGACTTGAAGTTCTTGTCATATAGATCTTTCACTTGCTTGGTTAGATTCAAACCAAGGTATTTTATATTATTTGTGACTATGGGGAAAAGTGATGTTTCCCTAATTTCTTTCTCAGACTGTTTGTCCTTTGAATAGAGGAAGGCTACTGATTTGTTTGAGTTGATTTTGTATCTAGCCACTTTACTGAAGTTGTTTATCAGGTTTAGAAGTTCTCTGGTGTTTTGATTTGCATTTCCCTGATGACTAAGGACACTGAACATTTCTTTAGGTGCTTCTAGGCCATTCGAGTTTCTTCCATTGAAAATTCTTTGTTAAGCTCTATACCCCATTTTTTAATAGGGTAATTTGGTTGTCTGGAGTCTACTTTCTTGAGTTCTTTATATACATTGGATATTAGTCCTCTATCAGATGTAGGATTGGTAAAGATCTTTTCCCAATTTGTTGGTTGTCGTTTTGTCCTATTGACAGTGTACTTTGCCTTACAGAAACTTTGCAATTTTATGAAGTCCCATTTGTCAATTCTTGATCTTAGAGCATATGCCATTGGTGTTCTGTTCAGGAACTTTTCCCCTGTGCCCAAGTATTCGAGGGTCTTCCCCACCTTCTCTTCTATTAGTTTCAATGTATCTGGTTTTATGTGGAGGTCCTTTATCCACTTAGACTTGAGCTTTCTACAAGGAGATAAGAATGGATCAATTTTCATTCTTCTACATGTTGTTCTCCAGTTGAACCAGCACCATTTGTTGAAAATGCTGTCCTTTTTCCACTGGACAGTTTTAGCTCCTTTGTCAAAGATCAAGTGACCATAGGAGTGTGGGCTCATTTCTAGGTTCTATTCCATTGATCTTCCTGCCTGTCTCTGTACCAATACCAGGTAGTTTTTATCACTATTGCTCTGTAGTACAGCTTGAGGTCAGGGATGGTGATTCCACCAGAAGTTCTTTTATTGTTGAGAATAGTTTTCGCTATCCTGGGTTTTTTGTTATTCCATATGAATTTGAGAATTTCCTTTTCTAACTCTGTGAAGAATTGAGTTGGGATTTTAATGGGGATTGCATTGAATCTGTAGATTGCTTTTGGCAAGATGGCCATTTTTATTATATTAATCCTGCCAATCCATGAGCATGGGAGATCTTTCCATCTTCTGAGATCTTCTTCGATTTCTTTCTTCAGGGACTTGAAGTTCTTTTCGTACAGGTCTTTCACTTGCTTGGTTAGATTCACACCAAGGTATTTCATATTATTTGCAACTATTGTGAAGGGTGTCATTTCCCTAATTTCTTTTTCAGTCTGTTTATCTTTCATGTAGAGGAAGGCTACTGATTTGTTTGAGTTGATTTTATAACCAGCCACTTTGCTGAAGTTGTTTATCAGGTTTAGGAGTTCTCTGGTGGAAGTTTGGGGGTCACTTAAGTATACTATCATATCATCTGCAAATAGCGATATTTTGACTTCTTCCTTTCCTATTTGTATCCCTTTGACTTCTTTTTGTTGTCTAATTGCTCTGGCTAAGACTTCCAGTACTATGTTGAATAGGTAGGGGGAGAGTGGGCAACCTTGTCTAGTCCCTGATCTTAGTGGGATTTCTTCAAGTTTCTCTCCATTTAGCTTGATGTTGGCTACTGGTTTGCTGTAAATTGCTTTTACTATGTTTAGGTATGGGCCTTGAATTCCTGATCTTTCCAAGACTTTTATCATGAAGGGATGTTGAATTTTATCAAATGCTTTCTCAGCATCTAGTGAGATGATCATGTGGTTTTTTTCTTTGAGTTTGTTTATATAGTAGATTTCCGAATATTGAACCATCCCTGCATTCCTGGGATAAAACCTACTTGATCATGATGGATGATTGTTTTGATGTGGTCTTGGATTCGGTTTGCTAGAATTTTATTGAGTATTTTTGCATCGATGTTCATAAGGGAGATTTGTCTGAAGTTCTCTTTCTTTGTCGGGTCTTTGTGGGGTTTGGGTATGAGTGTAATTGTAGCTTCATAGAACGAATTGGGTAGTGTTCCTTCTGTTTCTATTTTGTGGAATAGTTTGAAGAGAATTGGTATTAGGTCTTCCTTGAAGGTCTGATAAAATTCAGCACTAAAACCATCTGGTCCTGGGCTTTTTTTAGTGGGGAGACTTTTAATGACTGCTGCTATTTCCCTAGGGGTTATGGGACTATTTAGATGGTTTATCTGCTCCTGGTTTAACTTTGGGACCTGGTATCTGTCTAGGAAATTGTCCATTTCTTCCAGGTTTTCCAGTTTTGTTGAGTATAGGCCTTTGTAGTAGGATCTGATGATTTTTTTAATTTCTTCAGTTTCTGTTGTTATGTCTCCCCTTTCAGTTCTGATTTTATTAATTTGGATACTGTCTCTGTGCCCTCTGGTTAATCTGGCTAAGGGTTTATCTATCTTGTTGATTTTCTCAAAGAACCAACTCCTGGTTTTATTGATATTTTGTATTGTTCTTTCTGTTTCTATTTGGTTGATTTCAGCCCTGAGTTTGATTATTTCCTGCCTTCTACTCCTCCTGGATGTATTTGCTTCTTTTTGTTCTAGAGCTTTTAGTTGTGCAGTCAACTTGTTAGTGTGTGCTCTTTCCAGTTTCTTTTTGTAGGCACTTAGACCTATGAGTTTTCCTCTTAGCACTGCCTTCATGGAGTCCCACAAGTTTTGGTATGATGTGTCCTCATTTTCATTGAATTCTAAAAAGTCTTTAATCTCTGTCTTTATTTCTTCCTTGACCAAGTCATCATTGAGTAGAGAGTTGTTCGGTTTCCATGTGCACGTGGGTTTTCCATTGGTTTTGTCATTATTAAAGACCAGTCTTATTCCGTCGTGATCTGATAAGATGCAAGGGATTATTTCAATCTTTTTGTATCTGTAGAGGCCTGCTTTGTGACCAATTATATGGTCTACTTTGGAGAAGGTACCATGAGGTGCTGAGAAAAAGGTATATTCTTTTGTTTTAGGATGAAATGTTCTATAGATGTCTGTTAAGTCCATTTGGTTCATAACTTCTGTTAGTGTCAAAGTGTCTCGGTTTAGTTTCTGTTTCCATGATCTGTCCATTGCTGAGAGTGGGGTGTTGAAATCCCCCACTATTATTGTATGAGGTGTAATGTGTGTTTTGAGCTTTAGTAAAGTTTCTTTTATGCATGTAGGTGCCCTTGCATTTGGAGCATAGATGTTCAGAATTGAGAGTTCACCTTGGTAGATTTTTCCTTTGATGAGTATGAAGTGTTCTTCCTTATCTTTTTTGATTAATTTTGGATGAAAGTCGATTTTATTTGATATTAGAATGGCTACTCCAGCTTGTTTCTTGGGACCATTGACTTGGAAAATTGTTTTCCACCCTTTTATTCTGAGGTAGTGTCTGTCTTTGTCACTGAGGTGGGTTTCCTGTATGCAGCAAAATTCTGGGTCTTGTTTGTGTATCCAGTCTGATAGTCTGCATCTTTTTATTGGGGAATTGAGACCATTGATGTTAAGAGATATTGAGGAAAAATGATTGTGGCTTCCTGTTATTTTTGCTATTAGAGATAAAGTTATGTTTGTATAGTTATCTTCTTTTGGGGTTGTTGGAAGATTACTTCCTTGCTTTTTCTAGGTTGTAGTTTCCCTCCTTGTGTTGGCGTTTTCCATCAATTATCCTTTGAAGTGCTGGGTTTGTGGGAAGATATTGTGCAAATTTGGTTTTGTCATGGAATATCTTGGTTTCGCCATCTATAGTGATTGAGAGTTTTGCTGCAGTCAAGTTGTTAGTGTGTGCTCTTTCCAGTTTCTTTTTGTTGTTGGGCCTTTGTGAGGTTTAGGTATAAGCATAATTGGGGCTTCATAGGATGAATTGGGTAGTGTTCCTTTTGTTTCTATTTTGTGGTATAGTTTGAAGAGAATGGGTATTAGGTCTTCTTGGAAGGTCTCATAGAATTCTGCATTAAACCCATCTGGTCTTGTGTTTTTTTTTTGATTGGGAGACTTTTAATGACTGCTTCTATTTCTTTAGTGGTTATGGGACTGTTTAGATGGTTTATCTGATCCTGATTTAACTTTGACACATGGTATCTGTCTAGAAAATTGTCCATTTCATCCAGATTTTCCAATTTGGTTGAGTATAGGCTTTTGTAGTAGGAGCTGATGATTATTTGAATTTCCCCAGTTTCCATTGTTATGTCTTCCTTTTCAGTTCTGATCTTATTAATTTGGATATTCACTCTGTGCCCTCTGCATAATCTAGATAAGTATTTATTTATTTATTTATTTATTTATTATCTTGTTGATTTCCTCAAAGAACCAGCTCCTGGTTTTGTTGATTCTTTATATAGTTCTTTTTGTTTCTACTTGGTTGACTTCAGCCCTGAGTTTGATTATTTTCTGCCATCTACTCCTCTTGGGTGTATTTGCTTCTTTTTGTTCTAGAGCTTTCAGGTGTGCTGTCAAATTGTCAGTGTATGCTCTCTCCAGTTTCTTTTTGTAGGCACTTAGAGCTATGAGTTTTCGTGTTAGCACTGCTTTCATTGTTTCATTTCCACAAGTTTTGGTATGATGCATCTTCATTTTCATTAAATTCTAAAAAGTCTTTCATTTCTTGCTTTTTTTCTTCCTTGATCAAGTTATCATTGAGTAGAGTGTTCTTTCTATTGTTTTTGTTGTTATTGAAGACCAGACTCAGTCTGTGGTGATCTGATGGGATGCATGGGATTATTTCAATCTTCTTGTATCTGTTGAAGTCTGTTTTGTGACCAATTATATGTTCAATTTTGAAGAAGGTACCATGCTGAGAAGGTATATTCTTTTGTTTTTGGATGAAATGTTCTATAAATATCTATTAAATCCATTTGGTTCATAACTTCTGTTAGTTTCACTATGTCTTGATTTAGTTTCTGTTTTAATGATCTGTCCGTTGCTGAGAGTGGGGTGTTGAAGTCCACCACTATTATTGTGTGAGGTGCAATGTGTGCTTTGAACTTTAGTAAAGTTTCTTTTACAAATGTGGGTGCCCTTGCATTTGGAGTGTAGATGTTTGGAATTAAGAGTTCATCTTGGTAGATTTTTTTCCTTTGATAAGTATGAAGAATCCTCCATTATATTTTTTGATTACTTTTTGTTGAAAGTCGATTTTATTCTATATTAGAATGGCTACTCCAGCTTTTTCCTTGGGACCATTTGCTTGAAATAAATTATTTTTATAGTCTTTTACTTTGAGATAGTGTTTGTCTTTGCCACTGAGATGCATTTCCTATATGCAGCAAAATGCTGAGTCCCATTTAGGTATCCAGTCTGTTTGTCTATGTCTTTTTACTGGGGAATTGAATCCATTGATGTTAAAAGATATTAAGGAAAGATGATTGTTGCTTCCTGTTATTTTTGATGTTAGAGGTAGAATTATGCTTGTGTGGCTAACTTCTTTTGGGTTTGTTGAAAGAAGATTACTTTCTTGCTTTTTCTAGGTTGTAGTTTCCCTCCTTGTGTTAGAGTTTTCCATGTATTATCCTTTTAGTGCTGGATTTGTGGATATTGTGTAAATTTTGTTTTGTCATTGAATTTCTTAGTTTATCCATCTATGGTAAATGAGAGTTTTGTTAGATATAGTATCCTGGGCTGGCATTTGTGTTCTCTTAGGGTCTGTATAACCTCTGCCTAGAATCTTCATGATTTTATAGCCTGTGGTGAGAAGTCTGGTATAATTCTGATAGGTCTACCTTTACATGTCACTTGACCTTTTCTCTACTGCTTTTAATATTTTTTCTTTGTTTTATGCATTTGGTATTTTGACTGTTATGTGACAGGAGGAATTTCTTTTCTGTACCAATCTATTTGGAGTTCTGTAGACTTCTTGTATGTGCATGGGCATCTCTTTCATTAGGTTAGGGAAGTTTTCCCTTATAATCTTGCTGAAGATATTTACTGGCCCTTTAAGTTGAGAATCTTTATTCTCTTCTATAGCTATTATCCTTAGGTTTGGTCTTCTCATTGTGTCCTGGATTTCCTGGATGTTTTGGGTTAGGAGCTTTTTTCATTTTGCATTTTCTTTGACAGTTGTGTCAATGTTTTCTATGGTATCTTCTGCACTTGAGATTCTCTTTTCTATGTCATGTATTCTGTTGCTGATTTGGTGTCTATGACTCCTGATTCTTGGTGTTCTTTATTTGATTAAATAAAGCATATTCAGTATAACACTAGGTTATATGTCCTGAGTTCTTCATAGTATATTTTCAGAACTATTTAATAATTCTTCATATATATTTAACAGAGCAAATTATTCCAGCAATGCTAAAACTATTATTACAATTTTTAAACATTTGTGCCATGTAGTTGTTAATACTGCAATAGATTTTAAGTAGCAATTTTTAGTTATTGCATTTTCTTGTTATTAATTACATAACAACTAATAAACAGTTATAAAAATTCACAGTAGTTTAAGAAGAATTGAGAACAGAGAACACTGTGCTAGTTTTTCTACTCTCTCATCTCTTTGCATGTCATTCATACCTCTAAAACCTTATTCTACTCTTATTCTTAAATAAATTGAGTTATAGCTGCTACATAAAACCATTTGACTTGTATATGTTAATGGTGTAAAATACAATATTTTAACACACACACACACACACACACATATATATATATATATATATATACACATATATATATATAGTGATATTTTTATAATGGGTTAAACATGCCTATTTCCTTAATCTTGATCATCTTTATGGTAAATTCTTTCAAAATCCTTCCTTCTTTTTTTTTAAATTCAAGTATATATTGTCATTTATAATTACTACTCTGCAATGAGCCTGATAGAATTTGATCAGTGTCCTTTGTCCTTTATTCCCACTCACTGTGCTGACCTTCCTTTGCTTATTTTATATCACCTCATGAAATGATCTTTAGTTCTGTCCAGGGTTTTATACACAACAGGATTCTATGCCTTTTATAGTTTAGTAGTACTCCATTGTAATGCTGCACCATTTTTCTTCATCAATTTATCATTTCATAGACACTAAGGTTATTTACATGTCTTGGACTTTGTTAGTGATATAATAATCTTTTAGAGGTAATGTCAATAAAGAGACTTATTTCATTTACTTTGGAAATACATGCACTAGTGGAATTATTAGATTGTACACTGAATTTGTAGCTGAAATTAAATTATTCTATATACAAGGGATGTTGGAAATGTTATTATAGTAATTACATAATACTTAGAGATTAGAAACTCAGAGATAAATCAATATTCAGTAAACTAGTACACACACACATGTATAAACACACACACACACACACACACACACATATATATGTATATATATATGTATATATATATATATACATGATACTTATCTATTTTAGTATGTCAGGCCTACTCAAAACATTGATTTACTTTTAATATAATTAAAATAAATTAAATACTAACAAGTGTTATTAAGATATCATTCAAAAATGTCTTTATTACATATTTGCCAGAGCATATAGCTGAAAATGTGAATGTTTTCTTATAAGGAAAAATGCAACACAAGTTCATTTTCTATTACTTATATTTACTGTAAGTGACAATTTCCAAAGGAGTATATTTTTAATCACCAGTTAACAAGATTGACCCATTCCCATTGCCCTTCCAGTCTTCAAATCCACCTGCACCCATGGCAGGTTGGCATGCCTGCTCCCCTAACCCATAGCCCTGCCTGTCTTGTCTCCCAGGAGGACTGCTCTAATCAGGGACATAAGAGGCCTGCTCTAACGAGAGACGCAACATTATATACCTCCCAGGAGGTATATGCCTGCTCTAATCATAGAAATACAGCTTTACATGCTTACTGGGAGGCCAGATCCAATCTGGGACACCCAAGCCAATTAATACCAGAGACAACCAAATGCTGAAAAGCAAGCACAAGAACATAATCAACAAAATCCAGTGCAATATGGCACAATTAGAACCTACCTCTCCTACTATAGCAAGTCTTAGATACCATAATATACCTGAAGACCAAGATTCTGACATTGAGTCCCATCTCATGAAGATGGTAAAGGCCTTTAAGGACGATATAAATAACTCTGAAAGAAATACAGGCAAACACAGGAAAACTGATAGAAGCCCTTAAAGGGGAAACAAATAAATCCCTTAAAGCAATGCAGGAAAATACAATCAAACAAATGAAGGAAATGAGCAAAACAGCTGAAGACCTAAAAATAGAAATAGAAAAAAATGTTTTAAAAAATCACAAATGGAAGCAACCCTGGATATGGAAAGTCTAGAAAAGAGAATAAGGATCACCAACAGAATACAAGAAATGAAAGAGAGAATCTGAGGGTCAGCAGTTGCCACAGAAAAGATTAATACATTGGTCAAAGTAAATGCCAAGTGTAAAAAGTTCCTATCCCAAAACATCCAGGAAATTTGGGACACAATGTAAAAGAGCAAATCTAAGAAGAATAGGAATATAAGAGGGTGAAGAATCACAGTCCAAAGGGCCAGAAAACATCTTCAACAAAATCATAGAAGAAAACTTCCCTAACCTAAAGAGATGGCTATAAATATACAAAAAGCCTACAGAACACCAACTAGATTGAACCAAAAAAGAAAATCCTCCCTCCTCATAATAATCAAAATATTAAATGTACAGAACAAAGAAAGATATTAAAAGCTATAATGGAGATAGGTCAAGGAATATATAAAAGCAGACCTATCATGATTACTTCAGACTTCTCTACAGAGACTCTAAAATCCAGAAGATACTGGAAAGATCTCTTATATACCCTAAGAGACCACAGATGCCAAGACTTCTATACCCAGCAAAACTGTCAATCACCATAGATGGAGAAATGAAGATACTTCATGACAATACTTTATTTAAACAATATCTTTCTACTAATCTAGCCCTGTAGAGGAAACTAGAGGGAAAACTCCAACAGTAGGAGGATAACTACACCCAAGAAGACACAAAATTAATCATTTCACAACAAACTCAAAAGAAGAGAATCACAAGCACATAGTGCCATCTCCAACAACAAAATAAGAGAAGCTAACAATTATTAGTTATTAATATCTCTCTGCATCAATGGATTCAATTCCTCAATAAAAATGATTCAGTTTAACAGACTTGATATGCAAACAGGATCCATCATTCTGCTGCATACAAGAAACACACATCAGTGACAAAGAGAAATATTACCTCAGTGTAAAGTGCTGAAAAAGAGTTTCCCAAGCAAATGGTCCCAAGAAACAAAATTAAGTTGCTATTCTAATACCTTCAACCATAAGTAATCAAAAATGTTGGGGAAGGATATTTCATACTAATCAGTGGAAAAATCCACCAAGAGAAGTCTCAATTCTGAACATCTATACCTTAAATGCAAGAGAATTCATACTCATAAAAGAAACTTTATCAAAGCTCAAAACAATCATTGAACCTTACACAATAATTGTGAGAGACTTCAACACTTTACACTTACCAATGGACAGGTCATTGATACAGAAACTAAATAGAGACATAATGAAACTCACAAAAGTTATGAACCAAATGTATTTAATGGCTATCTATACAACATTTCACCCCAAAACAAGAGAATATATGTTATTTTCAGCACTTCATGTAACCTTCTCTAAAATTGACCATACAATTGGACATAAAACAAACCTCAACAGACACAAGAAGATTGAAATAACCCCATGCATTCTATCAGAACATTATGGACTAAGGTTGGATTTCAACAACAGAAACAACAGAAAGTCCACATATTCACGGAAACTGAACAACTCTCTATTCAATAATAAGTTGGTCAGGAAAGAAGTAATGAAAAAGAAATATGGAAAAAATTAAAGACCTTCTAGAATGAAAATGATGGTATAATATGCCCAAACATATGGGACACAATGAAAACAGTGTAAAGAAGAAAATTCATAGCATTAAGTGCCTTCATAAACAAATTGGATAGATCTTATATTAGCAACCTAACAGCACACCTGAAATCTCTCGAACAAAAAGAAGCAAACACACCCAAACATAGTAGACTGTAGGAAGTATTCAAACTCAGGGTTAAAACAAAAAGAACAATACAAAGAATCAACCAAACCAAGAGCTGGTCCTTTGAGAAAATCAACAAGATAGACAGTCCCCTAGACAAACTACCTAAAAGACTCAGAAACAGTATCCAAATTAACAAAGTCAGAAATGAAAAGGTAGACATAATAACAGAAACTGAGCAAAATAAAAAAAATCATCTGGTGTTACTTCAAAAGTCTATACTCAACAAAACTGGCAAATCTAGATGAAATAGATGTCTAGACAGATACCATGTATCAAAGTTAAATCAAGATCAGGTAAACTTATTCACAGTCCCCAAATCCCTAAAAATGTAAGTAGTGATTAAAAGTCCCCAACTGAAAGAAGCCTGGGGCCAGATGATTTAGTGCATGATTCTACCAGATGTTCAAAGAAAAGCTAATTGCCAATACTCCTCAAACTATTCCACAACATATAAACAGAAGGAACACTACCTAATTCATTCTGTGAAGCCACAGTTAACCTGATACTTAAGCCACACAAAGACTCAACAAAGAAAGACATCTTCGAACCAATTTCATTTACGAATGTAGATGCAAAAATATTCAATAATATTCTCACAAACTAAATAGAACACTTGCAAACCATCATTCACTGTGATCAAGTAGACTTTATCTCAGGGACAAGGATGGTTCAATATATATAAAAAAATACATCAACACAATCCACTGTATAAAAAAACTAAAGAAAAAACTCACATGGTCTACTCATTAGATGCTGAAAAAGCCTTTGACAAAATTCAACACCCCTTCATGTTAAAAGTCTTGGAGTTATCAGGAATTCAAAGCACATACCTAAACATAATAAAGGCAACCTTCAGCAAACAAATGGCCAACATCAAATTAAAGGGAGAGAAACTTCAATCAATTCCACTGAAATTAGGGACAAGACAAGGGTGTCTACTCTTGGTATCTATTTAACACAGTATTTGAAATTTTAACTAGAGCAATAAGACAACTAAAGGATATAAAAATGGATAAAAGTTGGAAAGAAAGAAGTCAAAGTATTGTTATTTTTAGATGATATGATAATATCAATAGCTGACCATAAAAATTATACCAGAGAATTTCTACACCTGATAAATAACTTCAGCAAAGTGGCCAGATATAAAAATTTGCTCAAAAAAATCAGTAGCACTCTTTTATACAAAAGATAAACAGAATGATAATGAAATTAGGGAAACAACACCCTTCACAATAGTCACATAACTAATCTTGTCACATAAACTATCTTGGTGTAACTCTAATCAAGCAAGTGAAAGATATGCATGACAAGAACTTAAAGTCACTGAAGAAAGAAATTGAAGACGACATCAGAATATGGAAAGATCTTCCATGCTCATGGATTGCTAGGATTAACATAGAGAAAATGGCCATTTTACCAAAAGCAATCTACAGATTCAATGCAATACCCATCAAAATTGCAGCACAATTCTTCATAGACATTGAAACAGCAATTCTCAACTTCATATGGAAAAACAAAAAACTGAAGATAGCCAAGTTCTGGACAATAAAAGAACTTCTTGAGGGATCATCATCCCTGATCTCTACTACAAAAGCTCTACTACAGAGCAATAGTGATAAAAAAGTACATGGTATTGCTATAGGAACAGACTCATCAAATGAATAGAATTGAAGACCCAGAAATAAACTCACACACCTATGGACACTTGTATTTTTTGACAACAAAGCCAAAAACACACAGTGGAAAAAAGAAAGCGTCTTCAATAAATGGTGCTGGTCCTACTGGCTGTCTGAATGTAGAGAAATTCAAATTGATCCATATTTATCATCCTGTACAAAACTCAAATACAAGTTGATCAAGGATCTCAACATAAAATCAAATACACTCAATCTAATAGAAGAGTAAGTGGGAAATAGCTTGGAACACATTGGCACAGGAGAAAAATTCTTGAACAGAACACCAATGGCTTGGGCTCTAAGATCAACAATTGCTAAGTGGTACTTCCTGAAACTAAAAAGTGTCCTTAAGGTAAACAACATTGTCAATAGGACAAAACATCAGACTACTGATTGGAAAAAGATCTTCACCATCCCTACATCTGATAGAGGGCTAGTATCTAAAATATATAAGGAACTCAAGATGATAGACTCCAAAATATCAAATAATCTAATTAAAAATGGGCTACAAAGCTAAATAGAGAATTCTTAACAGTAGAGTCTTGAATGGCCAGGAAGCATTTAAAGAAATGTTCAACATCCTTAGTTATTAGGGAAATGCAAATCAAAAGGACCCTGGGATTCTACCTTACACCAATTAGAATGGCTAAGATCAAAAAGTCCAGTGACAGCACATGCTGGAGACAATGTGGAGAAAAAGGAACACTCCTCCATTTCTGGTAGGATTGCAAACTGGTACAACCACTCTGGAAATGAATCTGGTGGTTTCTCAGAAAATTGGAAATATTTCTACCTGAAGACCCAGTTATAGTGCTCATGGGCATATACCCAAACAACGCTCCACCATATCAAAAGTCCACATGTTCCATGTCCATAGTAGCATTACTCATAATAGACAAAAGCTGGAAGCAACCCAGATGTTCCTCAGCAAAAAATTGATACAGAAAATGTGGTTTATTTTCACAGTGGAACACTATTCTGCTATTAAAAATGAGTGCATCATAAATTGTGCAGGCAAATGGATAGAACGAGAAAATATCATCCTGAGCGTGATAACCCAGACTCAAAGGAGAGATTCATGGCATGTACAGTCTGATAAGTGGGTATTAGCCAAAGAGTACAGAAAACCTATGATATACCCCACATATCCAAAGAAGTTAAATAAGGAAGGCCCAAGTGCTTCCTTAAATCCCACTTAGAAGGGGAACCAAATAATCATGGGAGATAGAGAGATGGAGGAATCTGGGTAGGAGAGGGGAAGGTGAAGGAGAAAAGGGACAGGATCAGTTGTGGAGGCAGACAGGAGAGAGGCAAAGAGGGCCATGGGAATGAATGGAAATATGAAGCTGGGGGGGGCTGGGGGGAGACTTCTAGAAAGTCCCAGGATAGGGGAGGCTCCCAGGACTCAATGTGGGTGACCTTAGCTAAAATGCCCAACAGTGGGGATATGGAACCTGAAGAGACAACCTCCAGTGCTAAACCAGGACCCTAGTAGAGAGATATGGACATCAATTCACCTACAAAACTTTTGACCCAAAATTGCTCCTGCCTAAAAGACGTGCAGGCAAAACTGGAGCATAGACTGAAGGAATGGCCAACCAGTGAATGGCTCAACTTGTGATCCTTACCATGCACAGGCACCAATCTCTGACATTATTAGTGATGCTATGATTTGCTCGCCGACAGAAGGGTAGCTTGGCTGTCTTTTGAGAGGCTCTAGTAGCAGCTGACTGAGACAGATGCAGATACTTACAGCCAAGTATCAAACTGAGGGTGGAGTCCCCTAGGGAAGAGTTATGAGAAGGATTGAAGGAACTGAAGGGGATGGCAACCCCATAGGAAGACCAATAATACCAACTAATCTTGATCCCTGGGAGCTCTCAGAGACTGAGCTACCAACCAAAGAGCATACGTGGGCTGGTCTGAGGCCCCTGGGTCCATTTGTATCAGAGGGTTTCCTTGTCTGGCATCAGTGTGAGAGGATGTGAGTAATCTTGTAGAGATGCGAAGGCCCAGGGTAGGAGGAACCTCTCAGAGGTGAAGGGGGGGGAGGAATGGGGGAAGAACTCTCTGAGTGGGGACAAGGAGGAGGGCAACATTTGGTATGTAAATAAATAAAATAATCTTTTAAATGAATGAGACCATATTTCTCAATTTTATTTTTTTGTGAAGATTTAATTTGTACTTCTGAGTGGAGTTTTTATAAGCCACTCTCTCATTGCATTGTTAATTGTTATATTTATACAGTGTACACATCAGGTCACTAGACCGTCTCGTTTAGTAGGGACAGCATATATTTGGAGCTTTTGTTTTTTATAATGATAATTTCAGTGACTCTAATTCCATTGCTTACCAAAGCACTTAACAAAATGTAGGCATTGTTTTCATCTTTTCTTTGCTTTATATATCTAAATGTTTCAGGATAAAAACTATAAGAGCACTGATAATTTATTTGATATGTTTTGGGTGACTTCCAGTAGCAAACAAATTGAATAAATAAAATTGATAGTGAATGACATAGTGCAAATTGAAATGAATGGGCAGTGCCGTATTAACAGGGAAATAGCAAAGTGTTTTACAATTTTCCCTTTAGCAGAAAGTAAACTGACATCTGAAAATCACTCAGAACTGGTGTTCTTTGACAAAGAATTTAGTAGTCATTTTCATGTGATTAAAATGTCAAGATACAGTTCCTTGAGGTAAATGGATGAAGCGTAACTTCATGATTAAATCACTGAGCTTCACACATCCTAATGGTCAGAAATTTGTGGATGTTTTCATTCTTTTCTTATTGGCTTTCCGTTTTTAAACATATATTAACTAAATATTGTTCATTTTAGGAATTCAAAAAGAAAATAATCTTACTCAGGAAAAATTCGATTTTTATTAAGGGAATTTTTTGTTTGTTTGTTTTTTCAAGACAGGGTTTCTCTGTGCAGTCCTGGCTGTCCTGGAACTCACTCTATAGACCAGGCTGGCCTTGAACTCAGAAATCCGCCTGCCTCTGCCTCCCAAGTGCTGGGATTAAAGGCGTGTGCCACCACCACCCGGCCAAGGGAACATTTTTACTATAATTTTAAAAAAATAACTTAAAAAATTAGACCTTTTTGTTTGTTTGCTGTTACTGTTAATATTTTAAAACAGTGACACCCAATCTGGCTTGTTGTTACAGGACCGCCATGTTCCCGATTAGACAAGGCCTGAAGCCAAGAGCGGCTGCATACTCCAGCTCCTCCTCAACTCTGACACTGGCTCATGCTGGCCAAAAGCACTGGCCCTGCCACCCATTAGTCGCCAGTGTGGGAGATGACGCTGCCAATCTGCCACGCTGTCTAGACAATGCCTGGCTGAGCCCAGACCATCCCGACATCCCGGGTAGGCTTAAAGATTATCCAATGGCTTTATACATTTGGTAATGCTCAATTAACAAAATGCCCACGCAATTGGAGGTGTTACCCAATTAACCTAGATATAAGTTGTTACCAAGGACTGCTCTCGATACATGCATGGTCCTCAATGACTCCTACATCCCTCCCTCCCTAGCTCCCCCTCTTTCTTCTCATCTTCCTCTCCTCCCGACTCCTTCTACATTACCAAGTTTATCGTAAAATATAGAGCTACAGTTAACTTTTGCTCTTTTGATACTAGGATCTAATGTAATCAAGGCTGTTACAAATTCCTCATATTGCAAAGGGCAGCCTTGAATTCCTGATCTTTTCTGACAGTATCTTGAATATACTAGAATTATAAGTATATAGTACTATGACAGACTAAATTTAATATTAATTATTAAAATATAATAATTGTTCAGATTAATTAGTTCATGTATGTTGTTTTGACAGGTTGTGTACAGCTTAAATCAGATCACACAGCTACCAAACAGAGGTGGGGTTTAGACCAATATAGCTTCAAATTATTGCTAAGCCCTATCTCTTACTTGTTAGATACTAGCTCCTCTTTTGAGTGTTTCTTTAAATTGTGATTTTTAAACTTTTACTTGTTTATGTTTTAATTTTCAGTGTGTGTTTGTGTGTATGTGTGCTGTGTATATTCCTATGTGTGTGTGTTGTGAGTGGAGTGGAGTGTGTGCCTGTGTGTATGTGTGTCACGTGTATGTATGTGGTATATATATATTCACATGTTTGTGGTCTACATGTGTGGGTGTATTCATGTGTGTGATGTGTGTGTGCATGCATGTGGTGTGTGTGTGTATTCATATGTGTGTAGGTGGCCAAGGAGATCAGAAGAGTGAGTCAAAATCCTAGAACCAGACGTGGATCTGAACTGCCTGTCTTAGGTGCTGAGAACTGAACTTCAGTCCTTGGGGAGAGTGGCAGGCATTCTTAGCCACTAGGCTCCACTATACTGGCACGCATATGGACAAAAGATTCTAGAAATGGAATTGATGCATTTATTTGAGCTGGATTTTAGCATAGCCATATTCTATATTAGGCTTTTTATATGTTTTAATTCATTTATTAATTTGACTGTTTGGCTTATAAAATCAAGCTATCTTTTTGCACTGCTCTAATTAAGGATTTGTATTCCCATTTTGATCCTCTCCCAATGTCTCTACATAAGAATTATATTCTGGGATCTATCTAATTGGTTGCTCCATCTTCAGTATTTAAAACAGAATTGTTTTCCCAGTGCCCTCCATGAAGTGTGGATTCCAGTTCCCTTGGCTTCTCCTTTTTACTCTCTCTCTCACTAGCTTCTCCCATGAGTGGTCATTTAAAAACTATCATCTCTCTTGATGACAGATTAAATTAATGATGATCTCCATTGTACGGGATCTCATAACCTCACAGCCCAGTGCTGTATTTTTGTTAAGTGCATTTTTATTGGCTATAATTCCTGTTGCTGGAATCAGACTCTTTTGTCATCTGACATGATGTAGTTATACATTTTTATTCATTAGTTAATGCTGGGAAGCAATTTGATAAGCTGCTCATTTTCTCTATTAAGTAAAATTAAAGCCTTCCTCATTTTTAATGTATAAAATTAGTTACGTCTAACTAAATTCACATGGAACCCTCATATTAAAATAAAAAAAGTTTAAAAAATGGTGACCAGGAGTTGGATAAAGATTGGACTGTAAAAAAAGATTAAAGATTGAAAAAAAAATAGTGGCTGAAACAGGAATTGCTCCTCTTTCAGTGTCCTTTTTTTAAATTTTTTTTTTTTACTTTTATTTCTTTTATAGTCTAGTCATTACCCCCTCCAGGTCTGTCTTCCCACAGTTCCTTATCCCATTTCCCCCACCAGGCCTCCCCAATCCCTGGGGCCACAAGTCTCTCTAGGGTTAGATACCTCTTCTCCCACTGAGGCCAGACCAGGCAGTCCTTTGCTATATACGTGTGGGGGCCTCAGACCAGCTTCTGTATGCTGCCTTGTTGGTGACTCAGTTTCTGAGAGATCTTGGGGGTTGGTTGAGAGTGCTGGTTTTCCTATGGGGTAACCCTCCTCCTCAGAGTCTTCTAGCATTTCCCTAAATCAACCACAGAGATCCCCGACTTCAGTCCGTTGGTTGGGTGTAAGTATCTGCATCTGTCTCAGTCAGGTGCTTGTTGGACCTCTCAGAGACAACTGTGCTAGGCTCCTGTCTGTAAGTACACCATAGTATCAGTAATACTGTCAGGCCTTGGAGCCCCTCCCCCTTGTATCCCAAGTCACTAGACCTTTCTCTCAATCTCTTCCCCATTTTTGTCCCTGCAGTTCTTTTAGACTGAAAGAATTCTGGGTCAGAGCTTTTGACTGTGGGATGGCAACCCCATCCCTCCATTTGATGCCCTGTCTTTCTACTGGAGGTAGACTTTATGAGTTCCCTCTCTCAACTGTTGGGCATTTCATCTAAGGTTCCTCCCTTTGAGTCCTGAGAGTCTCTCACCTCCCAGGTCTCTGGTACTTTCTATAGGTTCCTCCTACTTCCACCCACCCCTGAGGTGAGGTTGGATATTTCCATTCTTTCTGCTGGCCTTCCAGTCTTCTTTTCTGTGCCCACCCCAACCCCATGCTATACCTGATCATGTTCCCCTTTCCCCTCCCACTCCTCTCTCCCACTCAGGTCCCTTCCACCCTCTGCCTTCTGTGATTGCTTTCTTTTTTCTTCCAAGTGGGTCTAAAGCATCCTTACTTGAGCCCTTCTGCTTGTTAGCCTTCTTGAGTTCTGTGGATTGTATTCTAAGTATTCTGTACTTTTATGGGGCTAATTTTCACTTATTAGTGAATACATACCATACATGTTCTTTGGTGTCTGAGTTACCTCACTCAGAATGATATTTTCTAGTTCCATTCACTTGCCTGCAAAACTCATTATGTCCTTGTTTTTAAGAGCTGAGTAGTATTCCATTGTGTAAACCACAGTTTCTGTATCCTCCTCTAGAGATGAACCCTTGAAAAGACATAAAAGAACTACAGAAGAGACAAAGTGAGGATAAAATAGAGAGAGAGAGGGAGAAAGAGTGGGAGAAGGGAGCATGTACACTGATTCCTCTTTGAGCAACTGTAATTTCCATGACACTTTTCTCTGTGTATAATAAACATCATTTACCAGCATATTTGTTACCATGGAAACATGTTAAATAAGATGAACAATGTGGTATGAGGCTCTCTGCACACACACAAAGAGATTCGGATGCCATTAATTACTTTATTTGGATAACATGAACAATTTGGTTTTCTCTTCTCTCACTTGACCTTCAATTTATGATAGAGGAATGAAAATACTAACTTTATATATCTACTAAGAGATAGAAAAGAGTTATTATAATATAGTTGCAAAAAAGTCAGAAAAACAATACTATTTATAATAGTTTTTAAAACTGCACCTGAACTGAACCAAAGACGTTAAAGACTCTGAAATGAAAACTTTGAAACAGTAAGGACAGAATTTAAAGACACTAGAAGATAGAAGGACTTTCCTGTTTCCACACTAGCTGAATTAATATTGAGAAAATGAATCCTCCTTTTTAAACAAGAGATCTACATATTCAGTGTAATCTCCATCACAACATCAATGACATTACTTTCATAAATAGAAAAACAATCCTAAAATTCTGTAGAAACACAAATGCAGAAGATACGGTGGAAAATATTGACACAGTTGTCAAAGAAAATGCAAAATGCAAAAAACTCCTAACTCAAAACATCCAGGAAATCCAGGACACAATGAGAAGACCAAACCTAAGGATAATAGGTATAGATGAGAATGAAGATTCCCAACTTAAAGGGCCAGTAAATATCTTCAACAAAATCATTGAGGAAAATTTCCCTAACCTAAAGAACAAGATGCCCATAAACATACAAGAAGCCTACAGAACACCAAATAGACTAGACCAGAAAAGAAATACCTCCCGTCACATAATAATCAAAACATCAGATGCACAAAACAAAGAAAAAATACTAAAAGCAGTAAGGGAAAAAGGTCAAGTAACATATAAAGGCAGACCTATAAGAATTACACCAGACTTCTCACCAGAGACTATAAAAGCCAGAAGAGCCTGGACTGACATCATACAGACCCTAAGAGAACACAATTGCCAGCCCAGATTACTATACCCAGCAAAACTCTCAATCACTATAGATGGCGAAACCAAGATATTCCATGACAAAACCAAATTTGCACAATATCTTCCCACAAACCCAGCACTTCAAAGGATAATTGATGGAAAATGTCAACACAAGGAGGGAAACTACAACCTAGAAAAAGCAAGTAAGTAATCTTCCAACAACCCCAAAAGAAGATACAAACATAACTTTACCTCTAATAAAAATAACAGGAAGCCACAATCATTTTTCCTCAATATCTCTTAAAATCAATGGTCTCAATTCCCCAATAAAAAGACGCAGACTATCAGACTGGATACACAAACAAGACCCAGAATTTTGCTGCATACAAGAAACGCACCTCAGTGACAAAGACAGACACTACCTCAGAATAAAAGGGTGGAAAACAATTTTTCAAGCCAATGGTCCCAAGAAACAAGCTGGAGTAGCCATTCTAATATCAAATAAAATCGACTTTCATCCAAAATTAATCAAAAAAGATAAGGAAGGACACTTCATACTCATCAAAGGAAAAATCTACCAAAGTGAACTCTCAATTCTGAACATCTATGCTCCAAATGCAAGGGCACCTACATACATAAAAGAAACTTTACTAAAGCTCAAAACACACATTACACCTCACACAATAATAGTGGGGGATTTCAACACCCCACTGTCAGCAATGGACAGATCATGGAAACAGAAACTAAACAGAGACACTTTGAAATTAACAGAAGTTATGAACCAAATGGACTTAACAGACATCTATAGAACATTTCATCCTAAAACAAAAGAATATACCTTTTTCTCAGCACCTCATGGTACCTTCTCCAAAATAGACCATATAATTGGTCACAAAACAAGCCTCTACAGATACAAAAAGATTGAAATAATCCCTTGCATCTTATCAGATCACCACGGACTAAGACTGGTCTTTAATAATGACAAAACCAATGGAAAACCCACGTGCACATGGAAACTGAACAACTCTCTACTCAATGATGACTTGGTCAAGGAAGCAATAAAGAAAGAAATAAAAGACTTTTTAGAATTCAATGAAAATGAGAACACATCATACCAAAACTTGTGGGACGTCATGAAGGCAGTGCTAAGAGGAAAGCTCGTAGCTCTAAGTGCCTACAAAAAGAAACTGGAAAGAGCACACACTAACAAGTTGACTGCACAACTAAAAGCTCTAGAACAAAAAGAAGCAAATACACCCAGGAGGAGTAGAAGGCAGGAAATAATCAAACTCAGGGCTGAAATCAACCAAATAGAAACAGAAAGAACAATACAAAATATCAATAAAACCAGGAGTTGGTTCTTTGAGAAAATCAACAAGATAGATAAACCATTAGCCAGATTAACCAGAGGGCACAGAGACAGTATCCAAATTAATAAAATCAGAACTGAAAAGGGAGACATAACAACAGAAACTGAAGAAATTCAAAAAATCATCAGATCTTACTACAAAGGCCTATACTCAACAAAACTGTAAAACCTGGATGAAATGGACAATTTCCCAGACAGATACCAGGTACCGAAGTTAAACCAGGAGCAGATAAACCATCTAAATAGTCCCATAACCCCTCAGGAAATAGCAGCAGTCATCAAAAGCCTCCCCACTAAAAAAAGCCCAGGACCAGATGGTTTTAGTGCTGAATTCTATCAGACCTTCAAGGAAGACCTAATACCAATTCTCTTCAAACTATTCCACAAAATAGAGACAGAAGGAACACTACCCAATTCGTTCTATGAAGCTACAATTACACTCATACACAAACCCCACAAGGACCCGACAAAGAAAGAGAACTTCAGACCAATCTCCCTTATGAACATCGATGCAAAAATACTCAATAAAATTCTAGCAAACTGAATCCAAGACCACATCAAAACAATCATCCATCATGATCAAGTAGGTTTTATCCCAGGAATGCAGGGATGGTTCAATATTCGGAAATCCATCAATGTAATCCACTATATAAACAAACTTAAAGAAAAAAACCACATGATCATCTCACTAGATGCTGAGAAAGCATTTGACAAAATTCAACATCCCTTCATGATAAAAGTCTTGGAAAGATCAGGAATTCAAGGCCCCTACCTAAACATAGTAAAAGCAATTTACAGCAAACCAGTAGCCAACATCAAGCTAAATGGAGAGAAACTTGAAGCAATCCCACTAAGATCAGGGACTAGACAAGGTTGCCCACTCTCCCCCTACCTATTCAATATAGTACTGGAAGTCTTAGCCAGAGCAATTAGACAGCAAAAAGAAGTCAAAGGGATACAAATAGGAAAGGAAGAAGTCAAAATATCGCTATTTGCAGATGATATGATAGTATACTTAAGTGACCCCCAAACTTCCACCAGAGAACTCCTAAACCTGATAAACAACTTCAGTAAAGTGGCTGGTTATAAAATCAACTCAAAAAAATCAGTAGCCTTCCTCTACATGAAAGATAAACAGACTGAAAAAGAAATTAGGGAAATGACACCCTTCACAATAGTTGCAAATAATATGAAATACCTTGGTGTGAATCTAACCAAGCAAGTGAAAGACCTCTATGACAAGAACTTCAAGTCTCTGAAGAAAGAAATTGAAGAAGATCTCAGAAGATGGAAAGATCTCCCATGCTCATGGATTGGCAGGATTAATATAATAAAAATGGCCATCTTGCCAAAAGCAATCTACAGATTCAATGCAATCCCCATTAAAATCCCAACTCAATTCTTCACAGAGTTAGAAAAGGAAATTCTCAAATAAATATGGAATAACAAAAAACCCAGGATAGCGAAAACTATTCTGAACAATAAAAGAACTTCTGGAGGAATCACCATCCCTGACCTCAAGCTGTACTACAGAGCAATAGTGACAAAAACTACCTGGTATTGGTACAGAGACAGGCAGGAAGATCAATGGAATAGAATTGAAGACCCAGAAATGAACCCACACACTTATGGTCACTTGATCTTTGACAAAGGAGCTAAAACTGTCCAGTGGAAAAAGGACAGCATTTTCAACAAATGGTGCTGGTTCAACTGGAAGACAACATGTAGAAGAATGAAAATTGATCCATTCTTATCCACTTGTACAAAGCTCAAGTCTAAGTGGATAAAGGACCTCCACATAAAACCAGATACACTGAAACTAATAGAAGAGAAGGTGGGGAAAAGCCTCGAATACTTGGGCACAGGGGAAAAGTTCCTGAACAGAACCCCAATGGCATATGCTCTAAGATCGAGAATTGACAAATGGGACTTCATAAAATTGCAAAGTTTCTGTAAGGCAAAGGACACTGTCAATAGGACAAAACGACAACCAACAAATTGGGAAAAGATCTTTACCAATCCTACATCTGATAGAGGGCTA
This sequence comes from Grammomys surdaster, assembly GCF_004785775.1. Classification (NCBI taxonomy): domain Eukaryota; kingdom Metazoa; phylum Chordata; class Mammalia; order Rodentia; family Muridae; genus Grammomys; species Grammomys surdaster. Next base: position 11,152,604 of record NW_021604564.1, on the reverse strand, counting down.
ATATCCAATATATACAAAGAACTCAAGAAATTAGACTCCAGACAACCAAATTACCCTATTAAAAAATGGGGTATAGAGCTTAACAAAGAATTTTCAACGGAAGAAACTCGAATGGCTGAGAAGCATCTAAAGAAATGTTCACCGTCCTTAGTCGTCAGGGAAATGCAAATCAAAACAACCGTGAGATTCCATCTCACACCAGTCAGAATGGCTAAGATTAAAAACTCAGGTGATAGTAGATGCTGGCGAGGGTGTGGAGAAAGAGGAACACTCCTCCATTGTTGGTGGGACTGCAAGATGGTGCAACCACTTTGGAAATCAGTCTGGCGGTTCCTCAGAAAATTGGACATAGCATTACCCGAGGATCCAGCTATACCACTCCTAGGCATATAACCAGAAGATGCTCGAACATATAACAAGGACATATGCTCAACTATGTTCATAGCAGCCTTATTTATAATAGCCAGGAGCTGGAAAGAACCCAGATGTCCTTCAACTGAGGAATGGATTCAAAAAATGTGGTATATTTACACAATGGAGTATTACTCAGCTATTAAAAACAATGAATTCGAGAGGTTCCTAGGTAAATGGATGGAACTAGAAATTATCATCCTGAGTGAGGTAAGCCAATCACAAAAGAACACACATGGTATTCACTCACTGATTATTGGATATTAGCCTAGAACCTTGAAATGCCCAAGATGCAACTCACAGGCCACATGAAGCCCATAAAGAAGGAAGACCAAGTGAGGGTGATTCGGTCCTTCTTACAAGGAGCAACAAAATACTCAAGGGAGCAAATATGGAGACAAAGTGAGGGACAGAAATTGAAGGAGGGGCCGTCTGAAGACCACTCCACCTGAGTATCCATCCCATGTGCAATCACCAAAGGTAGATGCTGATGTGGAAGACAGGAAGTGCATGCTGATAAGAGCCTGATATGGATATCTCCTCAGAGGCCTTCAAGAGTCAGACATATTCAGAGGCAGATGCTCACAACTAGCCATTGAACTGATCATGGGGTTCTCAATAGAGGAGTTAGAGAGAAGACTGAAGGAGCTGAAAGGGTTTGTGGCACCATGAGGAGAGCAACAATACCAACCAACCACAGCTCCCAGGGTCTAAACCACCAGCCTGGGAGCACTTAGGGGGGGATTCAGGGCTTCAGCTGAATATGTAAAAGTGGAGGGCCCTGCTGGGCATAGGTGGAAGAAGAGAACCTTGACCTCATGAAGGCTGGATGTCCCAGGGGGTGGGAATTTTGAGGGGGGGGAGGTGGGAGGGGGGGGGGGGTAGATAGAGGTTACATCCACAGAGAAGAAGGAGGAGGGGAGAGGGGATTGGGGGTTCCGAGGGGGTGGTGGGGGATGGGGTAAGGGGACAACATAGGAAATGTAAATAAATCATCCAATAAAAAAAAAAAAAGAAAAGAAAAAAGAAACTTCAATATAGCAGGGCGGTGGTGGCGCATGCCTTTAATCCCAGCACTTGGGAGGCAGAGGCAGGCGGATTTCTGAGTTCGAGGCCAGCCTGGTCTACAGAGTGAGTTCCAGGACAGCCCAGGCTATACAGAGAAATCCTGTCTCGAAAAACCAAAAAAAAAAAAGAAACTTCAATATAAGTGTGGAAAAGCTGGAAGTCTTAGAGCGAAGTATTTCAAGACATAAACATTGATAACAACTTTTACTAGGATTCTAGTATCTCGATAAATAATAAAAAATTCAAAATTATAATTACATAAAGCAAAATTCTCCCTCACAGTAAAGAAATCAAGTAAGAGTACTGTTGCAGTAGACTCCTACAGAATGGGGCAGAGCTGTGCCAACTCTCCATCTGACAGTGATTCAAATCCTGAACACATGAATAGCTAAAAACATAAGCAACAAAAGAACAAAACCACACTTATTAGATGGGCAACTAAACTGTGCAGAGAGCTTTCAATGAAGAAATAAAAATGGCCAGTAAGTCCCTGAAACAGTATTCAATAGTCTTAGGTATTGTTGAGATGAAAATCAAAATTACATCAAGATTCAATATCAATGCAATAAGCTATCTAGAAAACAATGACATCGGTGTGTTGGTGAGAGTAAAGGAATCCTGCATGCTGGTGAGAATGTAAATTAACTCAGCTACTGAAAACAGAATAGAGTTTCCTCAAAAATAAAATAAGATAAAATAAAATAAAATAATAAAATAAAATAGAAAAGCAGAGTTCTACAGTTCCACCTATAACTTCTGAGTGCACACTCAAAAAATCAATGTCACCTTATCATATAGATATTTGCATTTCTTATTGCTGCACTGTCCAGAAGAGCAAAGGTTTGTAATCAGCCTATGTGACCATCAGTGGAGGAATGGGTAAATAAAATGTGGTACATGTTGGTAATGAATTTATTTTTGGTTAAAAAGAATATAAAGTGTGCCGCTTGAAAGGAAACTGACAAAGATCACTACATTTAGTGAAACATGCCAAGTCTCAAAGACACATGCTGCAGGTCTTCTTGTGTGTTCGATTTAGGAAGAAATTATATAGAAATAAAACTGTTAGTGATATGGAAAAGTAACAGGAAAGGGAGAGAGGATGCTAACAGAGGGCAGGCAACACAAGTGAGAGAAGTTTGTTACATACATGAATGGAAATGCTACAACAAATCTCATTACTTTGTATAATCAATATATGCTAATAAAATGAGATATTCCACGTAAAATATTTATAATAAAGCCTGACAGCATAAATAAAGGCTTCTTAGAATATCAGTTATATGTTTATATGTATTTCTTTGTGTAGTTCAATTTATGATTTTCTAAGTTATATATTAATTCTATGACACAGGAATCATTAAAAAAAGAGTAAATAGAAAAAAATACCGAGAGAACATATAAGGTATGTAACAGTGATGCTTAATATGGTGTATCCACAATGCCATCACTTCTCAAAAGCTCAGGTTATGGAATAGGGTAGCTACAATAATTTCTTCATAAAACATCAAAAATCATGAGTGTGCTTAGGATCTACTTAGACTTGGTCCTTTGGCTTGTGGGTGATTCATGAAAATTTCAGGGTTTTAGGATTTCTGCAAGCATGGCAGAAGAAATCGAGGGAAGATGAATGGAGGTAGCCTAAGGCACTCCTCTTATCCTTCAGGATGAACAACGTCATTTTATTCTGTTTATGTAGTAGAATTCTGAGAGGAAAAAATGAAGTTTTGAAACCACTAGGCTGGGTTGAATAGAACATGGCATACTGTTTCTGTTTGCTAAGCTTGCCATGATGGCTGAAGCAATGAGGAATGTCTGTATTAAGAAGACGTTTTTCTTCAAGAAGCGCTCCATGTCAAGTTTATGAGTGTGAAAATATTCTTTGTTTACACATAGGATACTATGAGGACTCCTATATCCATTAATTATAGTAGGAGACTTGTAAATTTTGCAGTGACTCTCATCAATTTTCAGACCAGATGTCCACAAATCACTGTTGGTCACTATTCATGGTCTTAGTGATTTGAGATCCAAGAGACACTTTTCACAAAAACGCCCTCAGTTTCAAAGGCCCTGCAGAACATGCTTTCCCACTCATAAGGAGATTTTCCTCATGTGCCTCCCTGAAAACTCCCTCAGGAGCCTCAGAATCCTGTTACAATTTTGAGATTATTAGCTAAGCAACTTTAAATCAAGGAAATTCTAGACTAGTTTATCTTCTTATAAAATGGTTGAAACTCAGGCTGGAGGAATAGATAAACATTTAAGAGCCCATATTCCTTTTGAAGTTGACCAAAGTTAGATTCTTAGCACCCACATTGGGCAGCCCATGTCAGCCTGTAATTCAGGGTATCTGACAGACTCTTCTGCATGCATGCACACAAACATATGCATAATTAAAAGGGAAATTAATTACTTAAATGCTCAGAACTTTTTGGAATATGTATGCACACCCCCCCCCCCGACTGTTCTTGTTCAAATCAGTATATACATATAGGCTTTTGGATTTGAATTCTGGGTAACACTACTTGAAAGAATTAGTAAGTGTGGCCTTGTTGGAGGAAGCTTGTCACTGGAGGTGGGTTTTGAGGTTTTGAGGAGCACAGGCCAGGCAAGGTGCTTTCTCTTCCTGGTGCATATGAATCCAGATATGTTACTCTTGGCAACTTCCCCAGTACCATATAAGCGTGTCTACCACCATGCTTCCTGCCATGACAATAGACCATAACTCTGTAAGTGTAAGCAAGCCCAGTTAAATGCTTTCCATTATAAGGGTTGCCTTGGTCATGATGTCTCTTCACAGCGATAGAGCACCAAGTAGGGCAGAAATTGGTACCACTGAGAAGGGCATTGCTATGAATGGCCTGGTGGTGTTGATATTAGAAGAATGTGGAAATTTAATTAGAAAAGCGGTTGAACGTTTTAAGTGGAGATGGATGGGAATACTAGTAGAAGAATTGAAGCCGGTGGTGCTGAGAACAATGTAGATAACGGAAGACTGGTTCAAGTTGTTCCCACATAGAAGAGTATTAATAAGTGGCCTAGAAACTGCTCTTGGGATATTTGTAGCAGAATTTTTCCCCAGTTAATTTAAATATTAATACAACAAGAAGCCTGTGATTGGACAGAGAAAAGGAAGGCAGAGCTAAGAGTTTCAGAGACAGAAACAGACAGGTAGAGAGGGAAGGAAGGAAGATGGAGGAAGAACAGGATGATCCAGATTCTGTGTGGCTTTAAATAGCCACAGGTAGTTATGAATATCTTATAAGGGATGAATGATTACAGGACAATTTGTCTTATCTAGTTGGGAAGTTTTTATCAATATCGATTGGCTCTGAGTAAATTGTGCAGATGTTTTGTGGGGTAAGAATCTACCGATGTAAATCTGACTTATAAGTTACAAGTCTAATATAGAGTTTTGATTTTACTGGGTTACTGGGATTTGGGATCACTGACCACGGGGGCTGGATGGCTGGGAATGTGAGCAGAACCCAGGGCAAGAGAACTGCAAACGGTCACTGCTGGGGCTAGCCTAGAGGAAGAGGTGACAAGACAGTTGGGGCAGAGAGTAGCTGGTTGTAGCACAGGAATTTGGTGTTCTTATTTAATATTTACCATAACAATATTTTGGAAATATTTTGCTTCCTCCACTTGTCCAAAAAAAATCTTTCAGAGACAGAATAGATTAGTTTTGGATTAAGGAAGTTGACAAAGAAGATTTCAAGACAGCCTAAATTTGTTGCTTTTGTATGGTTACTTATTAGTGGCTACATTTAGGCATTATCTATAAAGAAGCAAGCTGAGCAAATTAAAATATAAAATGTGCAGTTTGAGGGGAACAGGAGCACCAGTAATTGTAGTGAAGCTAAGTTCAGTGCTCAAGGAGATAAAAAGTTTAAAGAAAAGGCTAATTCTAAATGGGATAAAGAAAATTGTAACCTCAGGGCAAGACCCTGTCCAGGTAAGCTTGAAACCTGTGGAAGGGAGTTAAAGAGAAGCTTAAGCAGCAGGGAAAACCATAGAAAACAGAAAACTGATGAAATGTATGTGAACAAAGGGTCATGTTCCAGCCCAGCAAGCAGAAGAACTTGGAAGTTTTGCCCATGTGGTTCTGGCTTTACACTCAAGGATACAAGAAAGGGTTGTAGAATTTCTTTCCTAAGCCAAGGAAAGCTGCTGAGACCAGACATGTGTCAGGAGTGTCCCTGCATGGAGGCCCAGAGAGGCCATTGCATGAAGCTGTAGAAGTGAAGCCTGAATCTTGTTGGACAAGATGAAGGAGATGCCAGAGTTATTGGGTAGCTGCCAAGGAGAGCTGCTAACAGGGAGTGGAACCAGCCCAAGAGAGAGAAGCACCTTGCAGTCAACACAGCTGAAAAGAGGTGGAGATCTAAAGAGAGCTTTGACACCAGACCTAGAGATAGAGTTTGGAGTTTGTCCAGCTGGTTCTCAGTCTTGCTTTGGTCTGGAATTTCCTCATCATGCTCCCTCCGTTTCCTCTCTTTTTCAAATAAAAAGACATGTTTTGTGTCACTGCATGTTGGAAGTATGTGATCTGCTTTTTTAATTTTGATTTTACATGAGGGTTACAGTTAAGAGATTGCCTTGGCTCTCCGAAGAGACTTTGAACTTTGGACTTTTAAATCGTGTTGAGACTGATAGACTCACGAGAACTTTTGAAGGTGAACTAAATGTATTTGCATTACGATATGGCACTTACGGATGCCAGGGAGTAAACTGTGGTCATCTGAATGAGAATACCCCTCCCCCCCAATAAGGTCATAGATTTGAATCCTTGGTCACTGAGAACTGGCACTATTTGAAATAATTAGAAGATGTGGGCTTATTAGAGGAAATGTGTCACTGGAAGTGGGGTTTAATGTTTTCAGAAGCCCAAGCCAGGACACCTGTCCATCTCTTCTGTTGCCTTTGAATCTGGAAGTAGAACTCTCAGCTACTTCTCCATACCATGTCTGCCTGTGTGCTACTGTGCTCTCCACCAGGACAAAGGACTAAGCCTTTGACACTATAAGCAAGCCCCAATTAAATGTCTTCTTTTAATAAGAATTGTCTTGGTCATGGAGTCTCTTCACAGCAATAGAATACTGACTAAGACTATATGTGTGTATGCATATATGCATATGTGTATGTGTGTGTATATGTATAATATATATTTGTATATGTACATATATGCATATGTGTATGTGTGTATATGTATAATATATATTTATATATGTACATGTATAATATATATTTGTATTTATTTGTGCTAAGTTAAAAATAGAAGGATCAGTATATATCTTTGGAAATTAATGTCCCACTCCCCCAATTTCTTTATGACACCAGGTGTTTATTTATCCAATGAGTATGAAGAAATAAAAGTGGACTTGTTAAGGTTGTGATTTTGCACTCTGTGATTTCAGCCTGAACCATTGGTAAGTCTCCCATCTTCTTAACTGTGTTTAATAGTATATGCTTAACATGGAATCAGCCCTGTACAACCATCTTGTTGATAGTTGTATTTGATTTAACCACTCTATTCGCTTATAGCTTATCTATATTCAGCCAACAATTATTCAAATCATTTCTTTTTATCTAAGTCTTTGTTTTAGAATTCTAACTAAAGTTGAAGTTTGCTCTTCAACATGCCTCCTTGTTACTAATAATAATGTTTCTTCTTATAATAGAAACAAATGAATATAATTGGGGGTAATTTCTTCTACACTAAAATAGCTTCTGTCTACTTCTTTTCAGAAAGAATCTCATATACCATCCTACAAGAGAACTAGAATGTTGTATGGAGAGTCATTTACCAGTATCTGGATGCATTCATCAAATACCAGATATTTGGTACTGGAATCAAAGGCTGACTCAATTCTTAACTAGCTTCAACTTTCCAAACTATGTATTAAAATTAGCATTATATAAGTTATTAAAAGAACACTAAGCTTAAATAAAGTACTTATGTTTTACTTCACTTAAAGTACTTCTGTTATACTTCTTACTATGGTTTTACAATCCATTTTTTTTCTAAACAGACTAAACACACACACACACACACACACACACACACACACACACACACGCACATACTCCTTTAACCTTCATAATGTCAACCTATTTCTAAAATTTACTTAATTGAATAGGCCAGACAAATATCAACTGATATTTGACCTAAGTTAACACAATATGTTTGGTTTTATAAAAGAAAATAATATAGTCAAAATAGCAAATCAGTTGCAAGGATCAGCAAAGCTAGCATGCTTAAGTCCTGATCACAAATTTGAAAACTGTTTAGAAACAAAGATGGAAAAAGCCATTAGTTGTATTTTGAGAATGTTATAATCTATGGACTAAGATTCTCTTTTTATTTAGAATAGGAAACAGTGCACCTTTTACTAGGTTGGCTACATGTGTAAGTTCAACACTAATCACGGCATCCTGTGGTCTCTGGGCAGTATGTCGAGTTGATCTAAAAACTATTCAAGATATCAATAAAACTGTTATTCTTTGAAGGTCAAAACCAGGGGCAGGCCAAAGTTTAGTGCCCTTAACCTAGCCATTTTCAAGAGACATCCACTTGCAATTTGGCTATCCCTTAGATTCCTATTGCTTCCCAGACACCGACATGGTTCTCTGAGCTTTGCATCTATACATCAGTGCATCTTAAAATAACTTAGCCTGTGCATTTCTTTATTCTTAGCAAATACCTTCTTCTACAACAATCATTATCAGGCACCATTTTTCTACCATTCTCCTTCTGGGTTCTTCCTGTTGTTCACTCTGTCAAATGTAAAAGATATCCTTCTCAAATATCTTTATCATGTCTTTGAAAGTGTCTTCATCTGGAGCTAATCAAGGGCTTTGTAAAAGTCTTATTGCTAATGTGTTTCCAGCTTCCAGCATTTATAGCTTTTCCAATTAAAGGCACATGTGTAGGTGTAAAAGCATAATGCAAAATTAATCTATCAGTAAATATTGTGATTCCTTCTACCCAGTCCTTTCTATTTGTGATTAGAACCAGTTCTGATGTAGCCATATAACAAAATATTAATATCTAGGCAATACCAAATGTGTTGGTATTTTGTAACAGTGTTAAATCCAAAGATAATTAAAATCATATTGTTGTATAAACAGTCTGGAGATTCTGTGTTAAATGCTGAACTAGTTCCACCAAATAATATAAATGTAACTACTTATACAATTAACATTGTGTCTGTAGTGTTGAATAGTCAGTATCAATTTACTGACATTTTTATTAAACAAGCAGTTGTGAATCATCTCATGAATGTAACTTGTTTATTAAATATGAGTTCTATCTTACAGAAGATAAAAAGATGATTGTTGTTGAGGGATACATTAAGAGTAGAGTTAGTGCTTACCATGTACAAAGCTTTGTGTTCTAGTTCCAGCAATGCAGAATATCAAAGAACAAGGGAGCTGGAGAGATAGCTTAGAATTTGAGAGAACTTGCTGTTCTCATGGAGGGCTAGTTAGTTCTCAGCACACATCGTACATTGGGCAGCTTTGTATAATGTCAGCTTCTGAGGAGATGATTTCCTCTATTGGTATCCATAAGCACTTACACTCTTGTACACATACTGACATATACACATGCACATACATATAGTTAAAATCAAAATAAATATTTAAATATGATCAGTATATGTCCTTTGTTCTCAGGATGAGTACAGTCTAATGCCTAAGTCACAGAATCAACAAACCTGGACTCATAGGGGTTCACTGAGACTAATTGTAGATTTTCTAAAAAATAACAGTATATTAATATTGTAATAAAAAATTTGAAAGCATCACTAGTTCCTGACCTAAACAGAAACAAGATACAGATTCTCACATCTACTTTAATTTATAACAGTATTGTGTAGTATAGAAACTCTGGAAAACTCCATGGGAAATTCGTTGGAGAATGAGATAAAAGTAGGCAAGCAAGACTGAAATATTCTTGGCAAGCTATTTTGACCTTGGTTAGAGAAGTCTCTGGTTGTCAACAATTTCTCTGCTGCAAATATGGTATATCTTAATCTTAACTAAATTATTTGTCTCCACCTGGAAAGAATCTTTATTTTCCTATATATATATGCTATATAATCAATCAAGATGGTTGATATAGTTGTCCAGCTTTATTTTTTCTAGCTTATTGATTTTAATATTCTATTAATTAATCTAATGTATTAGTTAATTATGTGAGTATTATCTGTTTATTATTTTTCTTTTCTATTTCTCCCTGAAAACATTCTTAGTCAATGTTTTGTGAATCAGAATGCTCTGATGAAGCACAGTTACACTCAGGACTGTGAAGCCTTCTTGATAAATGCCATTTTTTATTGTTGTGAGATGAGGCTATAGTCTCCTGCTAGTTTGCTTTGAGATGCTCTTTGGTGTTGCTGTAGCCACCTCAGACAATTTTGGTTAGTGTTAGCTGGCACACATTTCTCATCTCTTTCATCTGAGCCTACTTTTATTGTACTCAAGGTCAGTCTCATACAGGCAACATATATTGAGGAAATTACATACATTCAATCTTAAAATCTTTTTTGTTATTTTGTGTGTTCATACCATTTGCTGTAAGTGACTTCCCTTACTTACTGGAGATCATGCTCACCTAATATGGCCTCCAGAAATGAACCCAGGCTAGTTGAGGATCCACAGCAAAACTTAAGCTGTGGCAATTTTTCATATGTTTGTTTTTTAAATAATTTATTTATTTTTTCTCAAATCGTAATTCATTCACACAGGGGTTATAAACACAGAAAGGCAGGATGTGGGGAAGGGGATGACACTGAAGTGTGGATGTTCAGGGGGAATACAGATATCTTTCAGAACTGGGTATCGGCTGGGTGAAAGTTCATGGGACAGGTCACTATGATTCTGCCTATGACTCACTTGTCCTTATCTAAGTTGGTATTGTCTGCCAAGGCTACCTATTTACAAGGTCTATGACTACTCAGGCTGGTAAATTTCTACAAAAGCTGCCTGTTTACAATAGCTCTGTTTCAATGTTTATCCACAGAGACCCAAGACTTGGTGTTAGTATAAATGTATGACAGGCCTATTGCTGATTTTAGGCCTATGGCTGTGGCAATTTTATTGAGAGCAATCAGCCTTTTTAAAATATACCTTTATCAGAAACAGAAAATAAGTCAATTGCCAGGATCAATACAGTTGTAGTAGACATGATACAAGGATGTTTGCAGACTTTACAGTGTACAAAGATTAAGGTCTAAGACCAATTGTCCTGTCAACCTTCCATGCTTCCTTGATAACAAGGGGTCATAAGAGAAACACAAAGTGGTCTGAATGCTTCATTGCTTGAGGGAACTGGAAGGCACATTGTGACCCAGGAGCCATTGACTCTAACCTAAAAATATCCTATGGCACATGCCTCTCAAGTCAGACCAGGTGTATGCTTCGGATCTCTGAAATTTGTCTGAAGTGTAAATACTGATTTAGTGATGCTGAAATCTATCAGTTACTCTTCTCTATTCTAGATCCTGTGCTTTTTATGACTTTATCAAATATGTCTACGGTATGCAGCTTGGTTTGTATCACATTGCTCAATGTAAGGTTCCTCCTAAGCAGAGAAAGCATTGTAAACCTTTCAGTGTGGTATTGAAAACCTTTCTATGCTACAGGTGCTACTTTCACACTTTGAAGGAGTTTAATGGTGTCCACAAATCTCAACCAAATCATTTACTGTACATTTTCTTGTTTTCTTTCCTCTTTCTTCATTTCTTAAATGATGAGAAAAGAACTTTTGTCCCTATGATAATCTTTTTGTTTCATTTGACAAGCAGCAACACCATGCTTTTTACTTGCACTTATATATAATTATGTTATCTGTCACATTGCAATATTTAAGTTTTATTTTATGTCCTTTAAGGACAGAGAGAGAGAGAGAGAGAGAGAGAGAGAGAGAGAGAGAGAGAGAGA
>NW_021604564.1:11071040-11141164 GCF_004785775.1 Grammomys surdaster | reverse complement strand
AGAGAGAGAGAGAGAGAGAGAGAGAGAGAGAGAGAGAGAGAGAGAGAAGGAAATTGTAAATGTGCTTGGAAGAAATCATGACACCAAAACAAATCTTCTCTTACTCTTTTAATACAGTTTTAAGAAAGGTAATAATAGCATGAGATTGAAATATCTATAGGCATTTTCTCTGATGCTCATGTCATGGCACAGGTGATATTGTAAACAGCAGAAAAATGGGTTGTCAGATGACCAGAGAATGTGGCCTGCTTTCTCCCAAAGGAGCTCATCAAATGGGGATAGCAATGACTCGTGTGTGGTGTGAACCCACATAAGAAGGTGTCAAGTGACGTAAGCTGTACTCATGTTCCTGTATTCATCTGAAGATGCTTGGCTGTGCTCAATGTCTACACAGTTCTTAATCGTGCTGTTACTGGGATTGAACCTGGCTCTTTCCTGGATGACTAACTCTTGAATGAGGGCATTGGGAAGAAAGACTTTGTGTGCTTTCACAACGCAAAGAATAGCAGCTTGAAGATATAGTTTCTGATCCTCATCTACAGCACATCTAGTTGATTCCAGTTCACGTGGTGTATCTGTCTGCATTGACATAGTGTTTTTAAATTTTGTTCTCTTACTGCTGAAGCTTACATTTAATGGGAACGAAGGCTCTGCATCAGTATCTTCCTTTTCTGAATCATGGTTAATAATTTTCACATTAAGTAATGATTTGATTGTTTTGATCAGCCTTTTCATTCATTTGGGTACTATCTCAAAGTTCTTTATAGCTGACAGGTTTACTGCTGCAAGAAGAACTGCCATTTGGTAGGTTGTAACTGTAGCTACATACATACATACTGTAGTCTTCCCAAATACTTCATTTTACCTTCACCTGCCTGGAGATAATGTAACTACGTCAGTTTCTTCCACTGAAATGCTAACTGTAAAACAAACCAAATATCTGTACAACTTTTTTTTAACTCTTGGGGGATCACAAATATGGATGAAGGAGCCTGAGAGAGAGCTGTGCCCCAGTCAGAGGGATATATATTTGGAAATCCCCAAATCTATTACCATGTCTTGGTTTCTGATGAAACTGCTGAGCTTATTGTTGAGATCTTCACTGACTCTCATGCCTGTACACATCTGATGTAGGTTGCTGGTAGATTCATAATCACAGGATTGCTTTAATTTATTGGTCATGGCTCCTTCAGAAACCATCTTTGTCATTGGTGTATTTGAGAACAGCGACAAAGTTCCTGAATTTGTCTTCCTCCTCATTCTTGGTCCTCCCCTTTGCCAATTTTTTTTTTTTTTAGCATGTTGTCACTGTACTTAGCAAGCAAATCAGATGTTTTGCAAACAGACTTGGGTTCGCTGTAATTTACAACAGATGTAAGGGCCTTATCAAAAGCATTCAGAAAACACTGATCACCATTCAGAACAGTGTTGATAAATTGAAGAAATTTACCATGTGCTGACAAAACTGATTTCACAAAGAGTTGTGTTAACATATACTCCTGAGTATGGTTAATGGTGGCTTTAAGGTCCTCATGGTGGATGTGATTCTGTGGCTTCTGAGTCATGGGAGGTAAACCAGCTGATACAGCACAGAGTAATGCATACACATTTGACATGCTACTCTTCTCTAGCCAAATGATATTGTGGCCCTCTGAGTATGAGAACTGTTAGTGCTCTGCTACCATGCATTGCTGACACTCATGGCTCATTTAGTTTAGGAATGCAGATGCAAATATTTTCAATGTCTAATTTCTTCATTTTTTAATCTGCCTAGAACCTTTTTCTTATACTGTGAGCAATTTTACTCTTATAATAATATTGAAGCTCCTTGTTTGTAATATTGTTTCAGTCAGAAGGGGAGACACAAAGATTCCCTGGTCAAACTTTAAGTGAATTTTTTCTTATACTGTTCAACATGAACAAAGGAGTTAGTAACTGCACAGATTACTTTTTGGTTTGGATCTTCATTTTTAATTTCTTGGTGCAGCCAAGATGAGGATGATGATGCTTTGAAAAAATTCAATGATTAAGTTTCTCCACATTACCAATGCCAGCTCTCCTGTTTTCATAAGATTCTCATTTATAATTATTCCACGGTAGTCATATAAATCAGCTTTCATCAATTCATTCTCTTAAGTAAACTAGGTATTGAGATGCCTATGTAAGCAGTCCATATAATTGGTGCCCTTGCTGAGTTCTTTCTAATACCTATGATTCGTAGCAAGCACTTGTTATTCAGAATCCAGAATTCTCTTGTACATTCTGAATGTGATTTTCCAAAAAAAAAAAAATTGTTTCTACATAAAGTTTTTCTCTAAGTGGTTCCACACAGGCCACACATACATCACAGATATCTGAGAAGTGGTCATTCCATGTTACTCTTTCTACTTATTCCAACATAACGGCAGCTTTGATTGTAGTTAGGAGCTTGTCCCGTGTCTCATCAAAATTCATTACTCTTTGTTTTAAATACATAGTGCAAGTTTAGTGTTGAAGCCTTCTGCAGAAGCAGGGTGAGGGCAGGGGTCCCACATGAGTGGAGGACCAAGCCACCAGCTCTGAGACTGGGCAGTGGTTGTCAGCTCTCCTTCCAGCTCACCACACTCCCTGTGATAATCTGACAGGATCTCCATTGTATATGTGGTCTCCTTCCATCCGAAATAGTACAATAGAGTGTGAGGAGCTGCAATCCATATATGTGACTGCAAATATCTTGGAAATATGATTGTGTTTTCTCCAAGTTTGTGAATTTCCCTTAGGACAGTATCTTGAATTATTTGTTAGGTAGTTTTTATATTTTTATTTTTCGAGGTTGAATAAAAAGAACTATCTTATTCTTTGGGTGGTACATGTACCCCTTGGCTTTTGTGTTTCTCACTGCCTTACATCAATACTTATACATGCTGTATAAAAGCCACTTCTTTCAGCCTTTATAGGTTATATTCTCTGTAGCAACATCTTTTCATGTGAGAACTATGAGGGGATTTTCTACCATCAATGAGGGTACAGGAATTCTGGAGTTAAAAATGATGTTGTTCACAGTGATTGTGTAGTTATGACAGCAAATATTTATGTTAATAGATTGAGAGGATGCTTTGTTAATATACCTTGTGACTATTATAGATTTCCTACAGTCTTTGGTAGGATGGCTACTATGACTTTGCTACTGTTTCTTCCTCCACTCCAGTAGTTGTGCTAAGGGAGTATCTTTAGGAATTGAGCCTACCTTGTGGGGCTTCTGGGAGTGGTTATAGAACAGAGGCAGACAGATTGGAATCTATGGAAGAACATGGTTTGGGATCTAGTAAGTGATGGCATTTGTGCCGGAAGCACATGCATGTCTGCCATCAAACTTTTTAACAATATGCAAGCAATGGCTATTCATTAGCACCCAGGGATGAGAGAATGATCACACAGTTGTATACAACATGAAAGGTATCTGGGAATCTTGTATCTGGGCAAGGTCTTGCTATTGATATGGCTGAACTGACTGATGATCAAGTAGATGCGCCCAGTAATGACTTGATGCCACAGATTGGAATATAATAAATTGCTATAGGAACAGCTCTAGTTTTTGAGATATAGGTGGGTCTAGTAAAGCCATGGTTCAGTTGGGTAAGAATTTTTGGGACAAGCTTATATTTGAAATTTAGTAGCCTCTTTGTTGAATAAGCTCAATAATAGCCACTTCTCAGGTAGATGAGGGATGTGGGATTATGCTTCTTTCATTGAGATTCTCAATGAAATGTGTACAAATGTGTAGGGGTGATATTTAGAAAACAGCAGCCTGTCCAGATTGTTCCCGGGCAGCCACCATGTTCTAGCTGCTCCTTGGCTCTGACGGGGCTCCAGCTAGCTAGATGTGCAGGCCTTGGCACCCACGAGACACCAGCGTGGGTGATGGCTCTGCCAGTTCCCCACGCTGCATCCATAAAGCTCGGCTGAACCCCAGACAATATCTGTCATACTCACAGTACCCCTTAGAAATGAGACTCTTAAAGCTTAATGATTATCTAAAGGATTTATATATTTAGAAATGCTCAATCAACAAGATGCCCACACAATTAGAGTTGTTACCCAATATCTAACCTTTTGATAGAAGTTGCTACCCAAGACAGCTTTTGACTCATTCATGGGTCTCCATGGCTGCTAGCCTCCTCCTTCTCCTCCCCTTCCTTTCTTTTTTTCTCCCCTCCCCTTCCTCTTCTTCTATCCTAGCTCCACCTCCTCTTCTACTGCCTAATCACCGAGCTCCACTGCGAATACAATGTACCAGAATAAGCATCATACTACACAAATGGGTATTTGTATCCTCAGTTCTCAAAGAAACCACTGCTTCTGGGAACCATAGTAGTTCCTGCACTATTGCTGATACCAATAGCTTCTATTTTGTTTCTTTGTATCAATGAGCCCTGCTACCTCAGCTGTGCAGATTTTTTTTCTGCACAGACAGTACCTATTGTATTACTTCCTCTCTCAGCTGTAGATTCATTAATGGACTATTTTGCACATTATAGCCTCTCATAGGCCATATATATACATGTATATATACACACATGTATATATCCTCTTTTATGCAGACATATGCAAACATAGAAAGAGAGAGAGAGGAGAGAAGGAGAATATGATAGCATGAAGGCTGATATCTCTTACTACATTCATACCAGGAAGTATTTTTTCAAAAGCACAAAAGGATAAATACTGGAATCAAAGGTTTTTTTTTTAAGTATAAAATAATTGTTACAAGACAGCATAAAAATAATTTCTAATCTAAATAGCTACAGCAGTAAAAAATGCATGCACATATATGTTTTATAATTGTGTTTTGTTGGCTCAGGTCAAATCCTTACAGCAATATAATGAGAGGCAAGGTAAAGCTTCAGTGACAAAGGGAGAAAACACATCACAGCAATAAGCACATTGTAATGCAGAAAAATTGTTCAAATGAACTATTAGTTGAGTCAAAGACAATTTTTGAAACTCCTCAGCATCTTCAGGACTTTTGTTTTTCATTCTTTGGATACCATAGGTCAGGGTCAGCAGTACAGCTGTAATGTAACACAACGAGGTGCTTGAAGATTACTCTTAAGCCATGCAGCTTGTGTTTAATCTAACATAAAGATGTCATGCTCATTCTGGGAAGAATGTCATAAATGATGCAAATGAATGAATTAACATATTCATTCTGGCATAAATAAAAGCACAGTGATTTAGTGTAATGAGGAACTGGAAAGAAAAGGGAAGAATGTGTTATCTTTTAAAACAACAACACATACAAAGGTCAGAAAAAGATCTTTTCCTCTGCTCCCGACTCCCCATATTGAATATAGTCAGTCCCAAAAGAATTACAAATTGGTATCTTTTCTCTTATTTGTTCCTACAGTTTATAAACATTCATAATCATGCTTCTACATATTAAATGGAAATGGAAGTAAAATTTTCTAGGACAAAGCCGGAAGTGGGAAGTGCACAGGTGACAAAATGGATCCTGGAGGAACAAAGATGGTGGCCTTTGCTCAAAACGCAAGGTAGACAATGTATGGAGATTTCAAAGATGATATGATTTTTAAAAAATTTAATTGTTTAAGTAAAAATCAGCACATCATCTCATTAGTATGAACTTTCTTTTATTGTTAATAAATGGTAAATCAATGCATACCCACATATCAAAGCATTATTTAAATATAAATTCATTTGTTTCTTTATTATTTTTTACTAGTTTATTATCTGGGATGTTTACTTTGCCCAGTTATATAACTAAGACCACTTACAATTTTCTCAGGAGTAAACAAGTCACAAGTAGAAAATGCCTTAGAAACACATCTCTAAAACATTGGTATCATTTGAATTTATAACATGGAAGGATAAGATACAGCTGGTCTGTATTGCCAACATTTACATGATTCTTCAAAGAAATCTTTTTACTGATAATAAATTAATAAGGGGTAATATAATCATCTCAGTACTTCCTGATGACATTGAGGTATTGTTATAAAGGGTGGGCAAAAAGCTGGAATATCAGCTAAGTCTGGGAAGAGCTGATTGTTTCTCTCCTGTCCAAGTTGTGAGAGCATCTAGGGGTGGGAGTGTGCAGGCCCAACTGAAGCAGTCTGAGGCTAGACCAGAATGCACATATACGTTTTATAATTGTATTTTGTTGGCAGAAGACAAAGTTAAGGAATTTAGGGAGATAAACTTTTTTCTTGCTTACATAGTTGAAACTTTTAGGCCCATGGTCTTGATAGTTGGTGGTTGGTGGAGGGGTATCGGTCTCAGGACTAATGAAGGAGGAATAGATTACACCCTCAGGAATAGGCAGGTAGTGTGGGGAAAAGACTGTTGATTGACGGTAATTCTCTGGAGTCCATTTTTTTCTGTGGGAGGTGGATTTGAGTGGATTCCCTGAAGCTTACAAACATCTTTTAAAGGTTACAGCAGTAGCCTACTGAAGGGAAGTGTTGTGAAGCATCGTTTCCTCCCATGTACCTTAACTCACTTTCCTATCAACATTTACCAACTTCAAAACACCTTCCTGGACTCTCAAGCACTCAGAAGCTTTTATAGGCTCAGATCGTACTTAAACTTTAATTTTATGTTGTTTGCTATCTAACGACTCATCATGAAATACATGGGTGCAGTCAGGAGACTCATGGAATTCAAAGAAATGATGTTTCTAGTGTCAAAGGATGGGGAGAAGAAGCGGTCCCCACGTGGCTAGGAAAGATCAGGGTCTCAACTTCTCTAGAGTTTCACACTATCTGATAAGTAAGTCCTTGACTTGACTGGTGAAAGGAGCCAATTCAAGACACACACACACACACACACACACACACACACACACATACACACACACACACACACATACACACACATACACACACACACACGGACACACACACACAAGGCCAGGGGAGTTGTCATGGGAAGGGAGATAGAGGGGGGAAAGAAAAAGAGTGCAGAGAGAGAGCGGGGAGTGAAGGAGGGAGGGAGGGAGGGGGAGAGAGAGAGAGAGTGGGGAGGGAGGGAGGGAGGGAGGGGGAGAGAGAGAGAGAGAGAGAGAGAGAGAGAGAGAGAGAGAGAGAGAGAGAGAGATCTGGATTATATAGGGAGGGGCCAATGTGGGAAGGGCAGCTAAGCCCCTGGGCTGGAAAGTTCAGCGTTGCAGGCAGGGTATGCCAGAAAAGGACTGAGGGGATACTGGGAGAACCCCGGAGGCCAGGTCTGCATTGGTATGTGAAATATACACTTCAGCCTCTTGTCTAGGTATCTGAAACCAAACACTTAACAGGATCTAAAGGGATAGGAATGTGTGTACACTTAAGTGTGGAATGTGTGTATGTATGTGCGTGTGTATGAGTGTCTATTCCTTATCTGCTGCAATTTGTTCTACCTTCTGAAAAGTTTTCAACATTTTGAAAAATATAAACTATAATCATAATAGATTTTAGTTTAGTTTTTATACATAAATTACAGCACCATGCTATTTAAATGTCTGTTTCTATTGTATAATTATTCTTCCTTTCTCATGTATTTTTCTGCTTTTGAATACTTGACTAATGTGAAGAATACTTTGACGCAGTATTTCACTGTTGTGTGTTTTGTTCTAAGTCAGGATTTTCCTTTCTAATCAAGACTCCCTTTGACTTTACTAACCTCTTACCTTAGCCTCCCAAATTTTGTTACAACAGGCATGAATCATCAAGCTGTGGTCAATATTCTTGTATTTACATATACATATTCCCAAGGTCTTGCTTTTAGTCCATATGGGAAGGAAGGTAAATAATAGGATATAGTCTGTCTTTGCTTTTAAGCATTGTTGGTGAGACCAGAAGAACCTTTATTTAATATTTGTTTTTATTTAACTTTTGAAAAGCATAGCACTGTGAATACTTTATTAAATGATTCATGAGTAATGAGACATTGTTTTGTGTGTGATCATAGTCTGGTACTCATGTCCCTTAGCCCAGATGACTGCTGACTGCTCTTTTCTACAAGCCCATTGACACTCACTCCACAACCCACAGTCACTTTCTTGTTTTTTTTTTTTATTGGATATTTTATTTATTTACAATACGAATGTCCCTATTTCCCCTCCCTAGAACCCCCTATCCCATCCCCCCTCCTCCTTTATGCTTTTATACCATTTTAATTACATGTATGTATTCAGGTCAGTTCTAGGTTGAGGATCTAGCAATACAATAGATGCAAATAGTCAAGGAACAAGCAAGGCAATAAACAAAGTTCCCTGAAAACTCCTGTGATAAGTTTCTAAGGGCTTATCAGGATGACCAAAATATCTGAGCCTACTTCTCTGTCCTAGTCCAAGGTCATTTTCATGTCTGAAGCCTACTTCCTTGTTCTAGTCTAAAATTTAGATTCCTGCCTGAAATTACTTCTTTGATCTAGGCTAATATTTAGATTCCTGACTGAAATTATTTCTTTGTTCTAGCCAAGGTCACTTTCTTACCAGTTCCTCCTACCTTCGTCACCTCAGCAGATCCCAGACCCTGCTCTGAGGCTCAGAAACTACTAAAGCAGTAGCATGGGGAGTTAAGACTTTTGTTTATTTTCACACAAGTAGCACTTTCCTCATGCTGAATCCCATTTTATATAATTTTTTAATACATTGTACGTTGTTCAAGAAGAATTAAGCACATGATATACCTTCATCTTAACCAAAATTATAATTTCTTCTTTTTGTATGAATTTAAACCAAAGTTATTGGACAAGGGAACTGGTAAATACCAACAAAGATGGTCGACTTTCTGGGATATAGTGTGACAAAGGGCAGACCAAGGATTTAAAAAAGTTTTAATAAACTATAAAAAAAATAACCAATCTGGTTCCTATAGTAACTACTTACCAAGAACTATTCTCACAAGAAATCTGAATAATTTGACCTCCTTTTCTTTTATAAGATATTAATGACTGACGAAATCAACCATTTTGCAATTTTGTAATTGTGAGTAAGAGAATGTTGGTGTAAGCATGACCTATTGGCTAGCTAACAGTATGTACTTCTAAATAAATTTTGAACAACATGCTTCTGTAGTTACAACACTGAACGTAGCATGAGTAGCTGAAGTAGCATGAGTAGCCAGTAGGTGACAAGTCTGAATTCTCTATGTCTCTTTTATTGTGCTTCTTCTGCATGGAGACCCTGGTGCCATGAGTGCTTGCTATTCAATATGATGCAATGCGTTAACCAATCACAGTCTATATATAAGTGGTTGCTCATGTGTAATAAATCACATGCTGCTCCCTGAAGCTATCTCCAAAGCAGTCTGTCTCTACTCTTTACTGACCAGTGGGCATTGATTGCTGTTTTGTAGAGGGACACCACAGTAACAAGGGCCCAAGTATTTTCACTGTTGGAATCCAGAAAAAAAAGGGGAGACAGAGGAGGCGTAGAGGAGGAAGAGAAGAGGAGGAGGAGTGGAGGAGGAGGAGTGGAGGAGGAAGTGAAGGAGGAAGTGGAAGAAGAGGAGGAGGAGGTGGAGGAGGAGAAGGAGGAGGAGGAGGAGGAGAAGGAGGAGGAGAAGGAAGAGGGGAGAAAAACTGAAGAGGAAATCATTCACTGAAGAACTGAAAGACTGTTTGCGGGGTAATCCTCATGTTCCTTTAAGCAGCTGCACAGACTCTCTTCCTCAGCAATGACTGTTTCTTTCCCTTGACGTACCTCTTCTTCCCAAAGATACATCTACTCCAACCTCTCTCTGACAGAGATAAAGGATGAAAGAAAGCATTGAGCTCTAAACCTTTTATTTAGTTACAGCCACTGATATATTTTTATGCATAAGATCTAAAAAAAAAATTTTTAAAAAAGGTAGCTTGACATTTCAAAATGTATCATGTATGCAGAGTAAGTGTGTTCTACTCAGATTTTCCTTAAAGAGAATGGATATGTCTCAAGGACTCTTTTGTATTTTTCAGCTGTAGGGTTTATACCTGTTTTCTTACAATGGAGTGCATGAAAAAAGGACAATAAAAAAGTATGAATCTAGCTTTGACTGCCCTTGTT
Organism: Grammomys surdaster; assembly: GCF_004785775.1. Classification (NCBI taxonomy): domain Eukaryota; kingdom Metazoa; phylum Chordata; class Mammalia; order Rodentia; family Muridae; genus Grammomys; species Grammomys surdaster. Next base: position 11,131,143 of record NW_021604564.1, on the reverse strand, counting down.
ATGTAGAAAGGGAATGAAACCACCTCCTATCATGTGAATATTAGGCACAGATTCATTATGTTTATTTTTCCAAAATATTTTTTATTTATCTACTGGGAGGAATGTGTGGTATGTATCTAGGCATTAAGTATTAGTTTAACTGACAGGTAGAAGACAAATTTCAGCACAAAAGAAGAAAACGACACTTTGCATAATCTATGATGAGGGAGAAGGAGAAAGCACTTTAGTTGTGTTTATAGTAGCTTCTGTTGTCATTGTCTGCAGATAATATCAAAACAAATAACTCAGATTATTATAGATCTCCATGCCAACAAATAGGCTCATAGAGGTCACATACTAATACCAACGGATTCTCTGTCTTGTGAGATGGTCTGGAGCAGTGGTTCTCAACCTTTGGGAATTAAATGACCCTTTCACAGGGCTTTGCCTAAGACCATCTGCATATCAGATGTTTACATAACCATAGTAAAATTACAGTTATGAAGTAACAAGGAAAATAATTTCATGGTTGGGAGTCACTACAGCACAAGAAGTTATACTAAGGGGTCCCAGAACTAGGAAGGTTTAGAAACAGTGTTTAGAAAGACTCTCTTGGGGATATGTTGAAAATATTATACCAAAGTAGAAGTTTGATGGAATACACCTAGATCAGGGAATACTGATATTCAATGTGTTACATGAATTAGTAAGTAATACCATCCACATTTCTATAAATTTGTGATATTGATGGAAATCTGACTGTTATAAAGAGGACAGAGCAAGTACACAATACATTTCTCGCCATTGGACTGTAACTCATAAAACAACCCCAAAATGTTCACCACTAGGGAAAAGACAGTCTGATCTCTTTAGCAGTGTGGCTCACAATAGATTACCCATGTTTCAGTAGATGGTGCCCTCCACTTACACGTGTATGGGGTACTAACTGAGGAAGAGGAGGAAGAGAAGGAGGAGGAGGAAGAGGAGGAGGAAGAGGAAGGAAGAACAAGGAGATGAAAAGAATTTGGAATAAACTTGGAAAGATGGAAGGTGGTGTAGGGTGAGGGTCTAGGAGTAGCTAGAAGGAGAGCAGGGTTTGCTGTAATTCAAATACATTGTTTTCATGCATAAAATTATCAAAGAATAAATAAAACACGTAACCCCTACATTACAGGTGAAGGTATTTAAAGATAATTACAGTTAGCTCATCATTTTACCATTAAGAAAACAAAGACAAAGATATTTAAAGTTCTCAGAGCTACTTAGTGCTGAACATATTATCAGCAGTATGGGTTTTATTCCCATGTTCTCATCTTTATGCTGAAAGATAGCCTGTTGGTCTAGTGTGCAAGAAAGGACTGTGAAACTTACTGCCTTTTATAACAGTATGCTACATCAGCTTTTAATATTTTATGTGTTTCACTGCTTCATCAATATAGTAGATAAACTAATATGTTCTTCCAAGAAGCCATATCAATACTGCTTTATACTTGTAATTTTAAGGTGGTCATATGGACAGCGTGCTATATATTTCTGATGCTTTTGCCTTTTTGTTTCAAAAAAGAGATGAAATACAATTTTTATGCAAAAAAAGCACTGGCTGACAGGAAATTATTAGTTAGCCTGGAAATGTAATAGCATGCATTATGAATAACATGCAAAGCTGGAAGATAGACACTCTCATATTTCAGTTGTTCTAACCAGTTATCACTAAATAACTTCCACAAGAGATTTCAGAGCTCATTACTTTATAGACTTGGTTAGCCAAAATAAGGCTTGTGGATAGTGTATGATGATCTGTGTAAGTGAAGAGACTTTTTGTTTTTGTTCATCTAAATTCTCTCTCTCTCTCTCTCTCTCTCTCTCTCTCTCTCTCTCTCTCTCTCCCTCTCTCTCCCTCTCTCTCTCTCCCTCTCTCTCTCTCTCTCTTTCCCTCTCCCCCCCTCTCTCTCTATCCGTCTGTCCGTCTGTCCGTCCGTCCATCTGTCTGTCTGTCTGTGTGCTTACACATCTGCCTGTGGGTGCACATGCATATGTGATCTCACTTTTGGAGGCCAGATGTGTATTGAGTATCTTCCTTAATCACTTTCCACCTTATTTTTTGAGACAGCGTCTCTCACTGAACCTGGAGTTTACAGAGTTAGCTCAATAATCTGGCTGGAAAGCTCCGGGGATTCCCTACCTCAGCCTCCTCAGTCATGGGTGTCATGTCAAGTGTATCACACAAGTGCTAAGAATCTGGACTCAGGTCCTCACAGTTGCATGACAAAGACTTGTGGTCGGAGTGATCATCCCAGCCCTCTTTCTTTAAGAGACCTAGTCTCTCCAGGCTACACAAATGAGAACTCATCCATTCGGATACTTCAGAGACTCATGATCATCACCATCATGTCTCTGGCTTCTAAAGCTGCTTTTTAACACAATTGAACTCCTGAATAATTTCCACAACAAATATCAGCTGCCATCCTTATGTATCATATGTAGCATGTCTGCATGCAACCTCCTGAAGTACCCGGAACCAGGAAAAGAAATAGCTAGTGATCCTGATTAGCCCACAGTAAATCCTTTAGATGGAAAATACATATCATTTTTTCTGTATGTCTGTGGGCTGTTTCTGTCCTACTTCCATGAAGTAGTTACTCCCATATCTGTCCTAAGTTCTTTTCATAATTTGACCTATTTCTCCACTTTTAACCTCTCAGATAAAACTATTTTTATTTTATTACAAACAAATAAACTTCATCCTTTGCACTGAAGCCTCTAGGATACCCTTGAAACCTTAAGTTAGTACAATCAATGGTATCTTACTAAGCCAATCAAAGAAAAATATCTTTCTATAAATTCTGGAATGTATTTAAAGTTATTAATTTATTTGCCACTTCTTTACTTTTGAAGTAAATCCAAGGAGGACACAGAAGGCCCAAGTATTATCCAAGAAAAGAGTCTGGAATTACCAGTGTTTTAGTCAGGGTTTCTATTCCTGCACAAACATCATGACCAAGAAAGAAGCAAGTTGGGAGGAAAGGGTTTATTCAGCTTACACATTCACATTGCTGTTCATCACCAAAGGAAGTCAGGATTGGAACTCACACAGGGCAGGAAGCAGGAGCTGATGCAGAGACCATGGGGAGATGTTACTTACTAGCTTGCTTGCCCTGACTTGCTCAGCTTAGTTTCTTATAGAACGCAGCTCAAAGATGGCACCATCTACAATGGGCCCTCCCCACCTTGATCATTAATTGAGAAAATCTAGTCTTACAACTGGATCTCATGGAGGCATCTCCTCAACTGAAGCTCCTTTCTCTGTGATAACTCCAGTTTATTTCAAGTTGACACAAAACCAGCCCGTACAACCAGGATACAATTCTTGAGGAGATTCTGTGACTCACAATCAAGGGGACAAGAAAAGTGATAGTTTGCAAGTCTCCATTTGCCTCCCTGGGCAGCATTCACGCTACAATTTTGTTGAACTTATTGGATGTTGGAATGTTAATTTAAATAATAACAATAATGATAACTTTATTTAAGAAAAGTGTTGTTAAAGTACTTCTCATATTTTAAGCATCTAAAGAGATCCTCTGGTCAGGTAGGGGTGGAGATATCAGTGGCTCAGCTTTGGAGATAACCCATGTGGCAGCAATTTTCAGATATGGAAATTCACCCTCAGTACTTTCGCATTTAGCCGTTTAAAGTTAGTCATTTTCTATATATCACTGCCTCTGGTGACTCTCCTCACATATTGATTTATCCTAATTCAGTCTCCGCGCTGCAACCGAAGAGATCTTTGAACAACTTACACTTGTTCACCTGATGGCCTGTATTAACATACATCAGTGCCTTCTCATGACCTTTAATGTGGGGTTAAACTTTTTCTTGGGACTTGTAGAGCCTTGCTCACTATAACTCTGATACTCTCTTCCTCTTTTCTCTCTCCACACTTCTAAGTGCTCAAGCCATGCAAAAGGTCATGACTTCTCAGTTACACCAATCCTTCCCTTTGTTTGCTGGCCCATTTCACAGCTCTCTTCCTAGAAATAATTCACCTGCCATTCTCCTGTCTGCCGGTATGAAGTTGGTTGATTGCCTTCTATTAATCATTGCATTGTAAATTGTCTTTCTTTTGAAGCCAGGTCAGGAGTCCCTACCATAGGAAGCTACACTATGTAGGATGTACTAGTGTGTGATGTGTGATTTACTCTTCATCCATCTATTCCATGACATGGTAATGCTTAAACATTTGGTGGAGCTGATTCAACAATAGCAAATGACACTAGCAAGCTAGCTCTAGATTACTGCTGTTTTGTACACCCCATAGTGCAGAAGTTGGGGTTATGGTAGTGAGAAAACATGTTAAGGACAAGGATGAAGAGGTGGAGAGAAAGGAGCAATGCCGCAGTGATATAGAACATGCATGGTTCTCAAAGACACAAATTAATTTATTGCATGCCCTTTTCCAGAAATGTTTTTGAGCATCTAGAGAGATGGTTCAGTGGATAAGGGGAGATGCAACTCTTGTGGAGGACTGGAGTTCTATTTCCCCTGCACCCACTGCAGACTGATTGTAGCTCCAGGTGCGGGGTGATCCAATGGCCTCTTCTTGCCTCTGAGGGTATGGGATTCATGTGCACAAGCCCCTCTCTCACATATGCACATAATTATAAAAATGAAAACCAAGTCTCTTCAAAAAAGAAATGCATTCAAGACTCTGGGCCAAACAAATGAAACACTGACAATGTGTGCATTATAAAACTTTGCCTCTTCCAAGAAACTAGGATTCACCATTCTCCTCCAACATATTCTAAATATCTTTACTTTTTTCATTATAGGGAAATATTTTTTTGCCTGTTTACACACACACACACACACACACTACAAATGTCAGTTCCTCTCATTGACTAAAAGCATTAACAAATCACTTGATCTATATTGCCAGGTAACAGAGGCTTCTAGAAGTATTAATCATCTCCATGAGACAATTTCAAGAAAGGTTACCTTGGACCTGCCAAGAATATGCTAAGCCTGACAGACTACAAAACAAAGTAGAAGGAAACCGTAACTTGGAGTGAAGACACCCTGGTAATTTTGAGTCTCTTCTCTTTTGTATCCCAAAATATTTTATACATCAACTGAGAGCCGTATGCAGAGGAGAACAGACAATGATTCCGTTCCTGTTGGCAGCATATCTACCGCTGTTAGGAGAAAAGTGTAGTCTAGGTGATTTTCAAAGGAGGAAGTTGCTTTTTTTGTTGCTTTTTAATATGTTTTCCAAGTTGTTATTTGAATAGCTGGCAATGTGGAGGTTCGTTACTCAGCCAACCACGTGCTATCTCATGTAGTTTCCCCTTAGCAACTACAGCCTTCTCCCAGTCTGAAGTCAAATAAAGATGTTTATGCGAAGGTTGCCACTTTCCAGGTTTTCTTCCAATGTGGCAAATTTCTGCATGTTTAGTGGTTGTCTAAACCATCTATTTGCAGGTAGGGTGATGAAATAAAATATATCCTTATTGGTAATTGATAACTCCATTCTGAAAATGCATTGGCCTCAATGCTTTTTGAAAAATCATGTATCAACATTCTCATGTACATAACCTCTTTATGACATGTTTTAATAGCTATTAGACCATAAATTATGAAGGTACTTTTTGTTAATTTTCTTTATGATGGTTATAAATTTACTTATATGAGTGATGCCAGTGGAAAACAATAACTCAAAGGTTTTACAGTGTGATTGCTGAAAAGCTCATGCTTTTGTTTACTGACTGCTTATAGAAAGTCAATGGGCTTGAGTTTCGATTTTATTTTTCTTCTGATAAGCATTCAAGCCATAAACATCAACAGGGAAGTTGTAACTGTAAAATCTGCAAACAGAAATGAAACAGACTTTAATGAGAACCATGTTAATTTGTTGATTATTGTGTATATAGTTAAAATATTGGTTGCCTATAGTGTTATGACATATAATTAACAAATATAAAAATGTTAGAATCTGTGAGTTCAAAGTTTGTTTAAATTTTCATGTATCACTCAAAACAAATGATCTGTAGTGGTATAGCCTCAGGCTATTGTCCTTCTGACAGGTTTTTTTTTTTAAATAGAGTTACAGAAAAGGCAGTATCAGTTACTGTTTTAATTCATAGTCAAAAAGAAAAATGTATAGATTCACTATTCAGGAACTAGGTTTATATGATGGTTAATTTTAATATCAATTTGCCACAAATTATAGTCATCTGAGTAGGAAGCCTCAAAAGAAAGAAGCATTGTCGTGATTGCCTTAATTAATGTGGAAAGACCCATCTCTAGTGTAAGCAAGGCAACACCTTCTAGAAGCAGCTCAGTAGAATGGAACATGGCAGAAGATTATTTTCAGGTTGTTAACTTGACCTTCCCTATTTACCCCATTGCTGACAGTGCATTTATTCACTGATATCAGATCCAGCATTTCCAGGCTTCCATTGTTGATTAAACACCACAGCCTCTTCAGGAAACCTCTATGTATTTGGGTCAGATTGGCACTACTGAGGGACACAGTCCTCATGGACTATGTGCCTATCATGTTCTCAGCCAGCATCTCTAGTGTGAGACAGATCACAGATGAGGCACTTAGTATCAAGGACTGAACACACGTAGGTAAAAGTGAATATACATAACATATACATTTTCTTTTGGTTCTGTTTCTCTAAGGAACCCTGACTAGTGCAGTGTGCTTATTGGCTCAGATTAAACCAATCAACGTTTTATAATCCTTATTTACTTCTGTAGCCATATTGATTTTTGAGTAAGACATTTTGTGAGAAATAAGATCTGAATGTGGACTGGAAGCATACACAGTCTTATTGGGGAGTACCAACTTATAAATTTCAAAACCCAGACTTCAAAACCAGAGCAGACAAGAAGTCAGATTGGTTGGTGGATTCCTGATGAAACCCATATTTTGTGAATTACCAAATGAATGTGGTAGACAGATGAGAGGGAGATCATCAGTGAGCCTTACAAGGACTTCATGAAGATTGAGATTACTTACTTCACTCTTGTCTGTTGCTGCTGCTCAGTACCTCGATAGCTCATCAGATTAAGGGCAATAAAATTTTGGCAGCACCCAGTTTTACAAGATAGAGTTTGTAACCAGGGATCTCTTTAAACATGTATCATGGATTTACTTATTCACCCATTTATTCCAAGAATTCAGTCAACAGATATTAGTAACTTGGTCTCCTGTCAGTAACATAATTAACAATTTTAATATTATCTTCCTTTGAGCTTTCTATTAAATGCTATGCAAAGCTATATATTTGATTCTATATTCAGTGTTTCTAAAGACAATGTGATGTGTTGGACATGATTGTCAATGTTTCATAGATTTAAACAAAACAAAAACTGAAGCAGCGTACCTGCTTATGTAACTTCAGATACACAATAAGACATTGATGAACACAGGTGTGGTACTGGAAAACAATGATGAACTGACTTATAGATGGACTTTCAGACTTTTTATTTTTATTTTTTTGCAATTTCATACATGAGCATACTGAGCTTTGGTCCTTTTCAACCCCCATTATGTTCTCTAATTTTCCTTTCCACTAAAGCCCTTCCTCTTCCCCCAAGCCTCCACCTTACTTTGAAGTCTGGTTTTCTGTCTCACTGAGATTAGTTAAGGTTCCTGTCATGGGCATGAGTGGGTGATTATTTACTGGAACATGGGGAACTTTTCAATGGCCACACCACTGGGGAAATTGACAGCCTTTCCCAGAGCAGCACCTATCAATTGCCCAAAGTCTGTCACTGAGGGATGAGATGTAGTGCGCTCCTCCCTCACGAGAGCTGAGTGAAAATCCTGTAGACTTGTGTAGGTAACCACAGCTGCAATGAGGTCTGAGCAAAATGACCTTGTCACATCCAAAGGACACGATTTCACAGCTTTCCTCTCCAACCCATGGCTTTGACAATTTTTCTACATCCTTTTGTGACCTAGATTGGAAGATATACTTTTAATCACTGAATTTTAATAAAGGCAGAAATAATAATGCTTAGTCTGCTTACAATTTATAGTTAACAACAAATAAGCCCAGACACACATGTTGATGATTTGTATACAAACATTTACACGTTGTTTAAAAATAAAATAATAGAGCTTTTGAGTTCTTTTGCCTGAGATTTTTTGACTTGTGGAATTCAAAATATGCAATAATTCTCTGTTTATAAATTCATCTTGGGTCTGTGTCAGAGCAGATAGAATGGAATATAAATGTGTTGCTGGAGACTAAGAAAGAAGATTGTCAAACAACAGTTAATTGGTGGGCATCAAATATTTGTTTGGTGGTTAGATTGTATTTTATATAATAAATGTGCTTGCCAATAGCCAGTAATTTCTACTTATCTCAGAAATATTTGTACGATGTTGGTTTAGAGTTATAAACTTGAATGTATTGCAAAGCTTAGTGTCCCCTTGACTCTTCTCACACATGTATCCTATGCAGCTTCTCAGACATTTCTCAAACATCTCATGCACTTTCTTGGCATGTAGTCACTCATAACCTTGGGTTTCAGGCCTGACATCAGTGTGATCACTTTTGCATTTTCATTTCTCCTAAGCATTTCCAGGACCTCAAAACGTATTTCTACATCTTCATCTGAGACTGAAATTTGACTATCATATCTAAATTAGTTTTTTTGTGAGTTCAGTAACACATTGCCACAATGATAGTTGCTAGAAATAACCACAAATTTTATTATCTTGTTCTTTCAGAAATAAGATATCTGTAATGAGTTGCTAAAATAGAAATCTAGGGAACAGTCTGCTCTCCTCACCTGCTTCTGGAGGCCACTAATATTTCTTGGTCCAAGACCAACTTATTCCACATTTTATTTCTATCTGCCTCTGTAGAATGATTTTTTCAGACATCCTTTTTCTCACAAAAAGACTCTCACATTGGAACCACCTGGAGAACCCAGAATAATTCCTCCTTCTTGAAGTTATTAGCTGAATCACATCTAAAATGCTTTGTATGCATGTAAAGTAATATAGTCACAGGTTCTGGTGATAGCAGTGTTGGCATAAGGGGAAGCCGTTATTCTGTCTATCATGCAGTAGACTGGATGAGGTTGTTTATCTTCAAAACTGTGTAACAATATTTGAAGCATAGCATGCTTAAACACTTTGAAATAATGGAAGCACTACTACTCTCAGTTGACCACATTAGACCACAGCCTAGCTCTGCCTTACTCACTCAACTTCCTATTTTCTTGTTTCAAATGCTTTAAATAAATTAACTGAATATAAAAATCAACTTGCTTTCTGTGGTAGTGCGTTTTCTACCTCAGAGCCCTTTGTATTCACCAATGACAACCACTTTAGAGTACACTGAGACCCTGTGGCTCATTTCCTCATCTTATATCTGTATTATATGTGCTTTCACAATTCCAGGGTGAGGTGAAATGAAAAGCACGTAACATCAGGATCAAGGCATCTGGTCTTGCTTTCCCAACCTAGGCATACCTTTCCATTGGATCATCAGAGTTCATGTAATGGAAACTTGATTTTCAGTGAAACAGAGCAGAGAGATAGGAGCTGGTTAGGTCACGAGAGCTCTCTCAAGGACAGATTAATGTATTCATTACAAGGGTAGATTCATTATTGCAAGCACGATTTTGCTAAAACTGGGGTTTAGCTCCCTCCCATTCTTTCTCTCTTGCAATTCTCTGGTTTCCCTGTGAGAATATAGCATGATGGACCTCAGCAGACACTGTTAGATTTCTGGGGCTCAATATAGTGAACCAAAGACCTGTTCTTTCTAATTAGTTGATTTTAGGTATTCTGGTATGGTAGTACAAAATAGACTAAAAAGGGACTTGAGTAGAAACTTCACCTATTTTTAAACATGATATCTGAACAGTCATTTGTTCCTCCCTGTCCAGACTCTTGGATGGATGCTGCCTTTCTGACATATTTGGATCAACTCAATTCTTGACCATAGGTGGCTTCAGTTCTTTACCAGATGGTGTGTAAAAGAAGATTAATGGGGCTCCACTTGCTGGAAAATGCTCTCGAATTCTTTAATAGGAGGAAGAACTTGAACTGGAAGATTATGACAGTATAAGTTACCAGAATCCTAAAAGCTACGGTGAGGAACAGCATCCAAGTTAAGATATGAATTCTCTCCTGCCTCGAGGAGAGGCCTTTTCCTGAACCAAAACTATAGAAAAAAATATGCTTCAGTTCTTAAACTTACACCATTTGCTTCAGGTAAATCTTGTAAAATGTCCTTTCATTAATCCCTGTTTTCATTATAGTCGAAAATCAGTGACATAGAAAAAGCATTTTTGTTATTATAGAAACAAGTAAAATAATGAGTTTTTTTTAAAAAAGCTGTAAGAAGTATATCTTTATTTATGTCTTTCTAATTATGAAAATGAAATGATAGACATCTGTTCCTACTTTAAAAATTAAGATAAAACAGTTTCATGGTGTATTTGTGGTCTATTATGCTAATGAGCTTTTTGGTCTCTGAATACTATAAATCTGAAATTCTTGAAACTATCATCTAGTTTCAGCACAACAACCTCAAGTTTCATCCAATCATGTTTAATTAGTATAGTGGGAATTAGACATTTCCCTATGAACTAGGACTACAAATAGACTGACACAAAACTTTCCTGCAAGGAGCTTATATTCCAGGAAAACATTCAAGTGTTATTCCAACACACACAGAGTGGTTCTGACCTTCAATGATGCTAACACAAGTAAGTTTGGCTCATGCTCCAAAGACTTAGACTCTAAAGTGGAAAGCAGCTAAGGGAAGAGATGCAATGCTGTGCACATGTGTGAGGAATAGGAGAGAATCAGCTGGAAGTGAGTAAGCAGGCAGGTAGCACTGTGGGATTGAATGGCATGGTTCAGTGCTCAGCCTAGAGAGTATCTGCCAATCCTGTGAGTCTAGAAACTGACCATTCTCAATGCAGCAGCAGCTGATGATCAATCTCCAGTCAGCAACAACCCCTAAGTTCTGGGCACATGGACAAGTCAAAGAGGATCACATTCCTTTTTCCTGTCGTTTTTCTATCCCAGGGTCAACAATCATTTCACAGCCTCATATAGTACTCATATATACAACTACTCATTGTAGTTTTGTACTTACTCAGACACAGGAAATACTACTCCTGACTTACTAGGCACAAAGGGAGGCTTTCTGCTCCTTCTGTACAGTGGTCAGAGAGTTAAGAAGCCAGAATTTCTGTCAGCCTATTCTGCAGCTGACACAAGGAACTTCTTTGATCTGTGCTTAAAGAAATTTTAGAGGAAGCTGATAAAAGAAAACATTGTTATATATATGTATATATATATATATATATATATATATATATATATATATATATATATGTGTGTGTGTGTGTGTGTGTGTGTGTGTGTGTGTGTGTTATTATCACTGACAGAACTACCAGCTGTTGTCTTAGGGAGATACTTAAGCATAGTAAATGTCTAGCAACAGACCTTACTCCTGTTGGCTTTGTTTCTTACCTGTGTAGATTGGCCTTGGGTAAAAAAGCAGAAACATAAAGGTGTGAATTAAATGGAAATTAAGTGGAAACAAAACAAAACATTGCTGTATGTTAGTGTATGTCTCATCTCTATAATTCTAGCTTAGATAGTGGTAAAATAACCCCACATGATGGGAAATAGAATATGCTGACCAAAGTAGCCTGAATTATTTTTCATCTCAGCATCTGTCCTAACTATGACAGTGCTAATCACCTCTGAAAATGATTCTGATTCCAAGAAGAAGCCTTCCATTTCTTTGTTTATATAAACATTTGTCTTAATTGCGGAGTTAATATTATTTCCCGTAGTAGCTATTAGCGTTAATCTCTGTGTACAACTTGCTTATGGCAATAAAGCTTGGCTGTCTAGAGACCAGGCATCCCCAAAACACAAGCTTCCATCCAGATCTAAAAACAACCAGAGAAAGTAAACACACACAGCACTGTCTCCCTTTCACCACACAGGCTTGTTTCCTGTACCCCCTTGATATACGGAACAAAGCAACATGGCCAGGGTGGGGGTTAGAGGCCCTGTGCTTAAGTGGCTGGTTCTATTATAGGTGGAAAGAATAAACTCTAGACAAATTGAGATTCTTGTGGGTGTCAAGGAATCGTAGCATGTATTCAGTAACAGTAAACTAAGAACAAAAGTGAAGAAAACCAGAAAGAGGAAACAGAAAGCCAAGGCCTTTATTTCCTTACCTGTGTTGGGAGAATGAAGGGAAAGGAAGGAGGGTGAATGCGGATCAGGGAATCTTAATTAAAGATACTGTAATATGGACAGCTGTTGAAGAATGTCTACAATAGAAAAGATAAAATAATGGAGAAGAATGTAGGGTCAAAAAAAAGGTACATGATGTTAAAGTGATCAGGGACCAATAGGAAAGCCAGAATTGTTGACCCAATGCAGGAGGAGATCACATGATCAGTAACCTGCTACTGCTCTGTTAGCTGTGAAGGGCTGCAGGCTTGTCTTAATTTGTTATCTTACATTTGACTCCACATTACCTCTTGTTATTGGTATTGAGTCCTGTGCTTAATCCTTAGACTACAACCTTGTGTGAATTCTTGACTCCTATTATCTTCTTCCATTATTGTAAGTACTGGGAAAAGCTGACACCTGCTTAAATCCGACTCTGATAACTCAAGATATAGTGGATACTATAGATACTGTAAATACTGAATCAAGCCTGACAATACTGTCAGAACAGCATGGCATACTTGGTAAGATATAGTTTTACCAAACTGTCCTATGATAAGCAATGAGGAAAATCCTAACTCGCATACTGATCAAGAATTATCATCAAAGGACTTTATACAAGTGAGACCATGTCTCTGATGTCAAGCATAGCCATGACATAATAGTATGCTTGCACTCTTAGCAAATAATATATGCAAGAATACCACCTAACCTCAATTCCCTAGGGGAAAAAAAGAGTTAATATGTTATTGTTGTAGTCTTGAAGTACATGCCAATCAAAGACAGGAAGAAAATTTGTATGCACATTTAAAATAGTATCTGTAAAAAGATGTTGACAAGGAGGCCTTTATCTGGTATGACACAGAAGAAATGTAAACTAGCACCTCAGCTGATAAAATTGGTTTTACTCCAACCCTCACAGCTGACTCATATTTTCTAAGCTATCTGTTGAAAACTAACATCACTATAACTGGTTAACAATCATTGATAAGTCATTGTAAGTATCAAATAGCATACTACCCTGGAATTTGCTTGGCAAATATTTAATTCATACTAGTTATTATTAATAATCAAGATAATATTTATATTGCCAATATGGATATCCATTTTGTGCAGAATCATTTGAAAGTTTTAGTTTGGGAGAATGTGAGTCAGTACAGGAGAGGGTGGAGTACACGTGTTTCTTCCGCTAAAGCTCTACAACCCAACCAAGACCGTTTACACAGTATCCTTTCTATGCACAGTGAATTTCAAACTTCGTTGAGGTCACGATTATAATTTTGTCAAGATAGATTTTGTAATAGTTTTTTTCTGAGAGAAAATTTAAAGGTCTATCATGAACTCACTGAGAAGGCAAATTTCTACGAGAAAATGTTCACACCATATGAGTTTTTGAAAACATTCTTTAGTCATTTAAACAATGCAGAAAGTACAGCAAATCTAAAATCTCGAGAACTCATGATTCATGAGTTCTAATACATGGTATTTGCAGTTTCTTTGCATAAGTCATTTCAGACTGTATTGTACCAAAAGTGTGCGGAAACAGCAAAGCTCCAAATAACTGAGGTTGGAAATAGAGATGTTACAGTCATATAACACGGAGTGGTGTGTGTGTGTGTGTGTGTGTGTGTCCACCTATGCAAGTGTGCACAGGCACATACACACAGTGTACTTTGAGCCTTTGTGAGACAGGACTTAAATTAGAAGCTCCATTAAACTTTTATTGGTTAGAAATGGACCAAACTGCTCTGTTACAGCTAGAAAGTTTAACAAGCTGCTTTCTTCCAGTGAGGAAGAGTTACTGGGGCGTAAAAAGAGACAGAAGTCACCGACTAAAGCAAATACAGAGCCAAAAGGTCGCTCACAGCCAGTAAGTGGCTGAACCTGGCATGGTTTAGAGCTTTTAGAAGGAGGGGTAACCTAAAATCCCAGAGTATGGGCCTGGCATGGCTGCACATAGCAGAAATGTCTCTGATAAGCCCCCAGGGGATGTGAACCTAAAGGAGCTCAACCCAGGAGTCTCTTTCGTGATGTGAATACAGTGTAGTTATCATGGATGAATTCCTCAAATTTGAAAATAAATAAACAACGAAAAGAGTAAGCCGATCTCAGCTCGCTTGGTAGAAGCAATGTGAAATTGTGGAAGGGTCAGCAGATGGCAGCACTAGATGATGGAGGCCGAGGATCCAAGGCTCAGAGAGCCTGCTTCTCTTAGCTTCTTGGTGACAGCTTCCCAGAGGTGCAGAGGAATGTACACACAGAAGGGTTACTGTTATTATTTTTTTGAGATAGTCTAATGTAACTCTGTTTGAGCTAGAGCCCACTATGCACCCAAGCATGATCCTGAACTTCTGGTCCTCTTGACTATGGTTTTCCCGTGCTGCAATTAGAGGCATGCTCCAGGACACACCATTTTCTGACCAGCTGAGAATAGCTCCAGGCCTCTGGGCACAGGAAGCAAGCACTCAGTCAGCTGAGCTGTACCATACTCTGCCAGAACTTACTCTGTAGCATAGGCTGGCCTTAGATCACAGAGATCTGCCAACTAGAGCCTCTTGCAGGGAATGACAGGGGTTGTCACACATCAGGCAGGCTTAGGTTTTTATTATGTTTTACAATAGGACACAAAGTCATGGCTTTATTTTCATACGGATGTGTCACTAGACTTTGCTCTAATTAGTTCACCTCCCCCGAATTACTTGCTTATTTTCATATACACTGCAAGATTGAAAACTCTTAACATGTCATATGATTTCAATAACCCATACATTCTGTTATTCTAAAATAACCCTTTGTTTCTTCATACCTTTCTTTCAAAAAATTCATTTATTAGGTGGTATGCTAGAGTGCATTCCTAGAGGTTGGAGGACAACTCAAGGCAATTAGTTTTCTCTTTCCACTGTGTGGGTTAGGGGGATCAAGTTCAGGTCTTCAGGCTGGTGGCAGGTGCCAGTTCTCCATCTCTCCAGCCTGTATTCTTCTCTGTAGATGATTCCCTTGACACAGTTCCTTCTCTATTGCATGCACTATGGTATGTGAAGGCACCAGCCATTTTACAAGGCTGACTGTAGATGTTTCATTATTTGAGGAAGAAAAGTAGAAATTGAATATCTTTGGATTAAAAATGCTACAAAACACTATAAGCTTGTCAGTAATTTTAAGAAAATATCATCATCCTAGCACTTTGAATTATGGTAAGTACTATTAAGGACTTTGATGGTTTAGCCACCAAAATGAGTGTTTTTCTCTTATGGGTTGTAATGGAAAGGAAGATCATCTTATCAAAATGTTCAAACAAAGAAAAAGTGACCAGAAGACTCGTGGAGACAGGGTTTTAGCAAGGGAGGCATTGAGGAAATGGGAAAAGATACAGCATTCAAGAAACAAGGTGGGTTTCTTTGGAAGCAGCAACTGGAAACTGAGATAGTTTGCACCTTCTATGATGCATAGTAAAGAACATCGGCAATGAATACCCACAACTGGAGTGGAAAGGTCCTCAGCGAAGTGGAGCCCTAACTTTATTTTGGTTGATATAAAAATTGGAGGAGAGATAGAACAGGAAATATTTCGATCAAATATGGTGAGAATTATCAAAAGACTTTTATTTGATAGGACATGGGATGACAGAAGTAACAATCTGAGAAAAGGAAAGAAACTAACTGGTCAAATAAAGACATTAAAACATTGTGTATGGATAGAGACCAGCTTTCTTATCTGGTGACACAGAGTTAAAGAGATGAGGACAGTTACACTGTAGGTTGCTGTCTTACATAAGGTAGAAGACTGGCCAGCATGTGTGCAGCATATTTTTTGAATTATGTTATATTATTGATTGGCTTGTATTTGGATGTCTCTTCAAAGCAGCACTCTTCGGCACTGAGTTTTTAAGTTCTAGCATGTAATCTTAATTACTTAACACTGGACAAGCTATTGAGTAAAAACAGCCTTCACTTACAGATCTTTGTGGCATGTCTCAACACTGAATTCTTACCTTGTATTTTACATAGCTGTCAAATAATCTATCAGTTCACACATTGCAACTCATTTAATAATGACATCAATGTACCAGTTTCAGCAATAAAAGGCCCCAGAAGTTTTCATCTACTCCCCAAGGGGTAAAACACTAGTGAGAGGTGGCCATTATGTTGGAGGGATGCCCAGAGTGAAAGCTGGGGTGAGCTTGGAGAAAAGTATGTCTGTCATCATATCAGTGATAAAGTGGTGTCTTTGGAGAATGATCAAGGCTATGATAGTTCAGAGTTAACTTCTATTTTCAAACATTCTGAGAAAGTGTTTTAAATAATTAAGAATATTTTGTTTTCATATGCATGAAAGAGCATATGTACTTAGATAAATATTCTGGCTGATGAGTTATATGGACATTAAGTCATTGGCAATAAAATTATTAATAATTTAAAAAGAACATCAATGAAAGTTGGACAAAAGGGAAGAAGAAAATTTTCCAAACTATAAAATCAATGTCACGTAGAAAATATTAACATTTTTGTTTATCAAATTTAAGTTACCAGTGGAAGAAGGCACTTTGTGCATTAAGAAGTCTTAATAAGAAGGGGTCCATAGAATCTGATAACAAAAAGAGAAAAGGAAGAGTTCTTTTACACTTAGACCTGGGAAGTTCTTGAGTGTAGGGAAGGGGTCTCTCTACCCATGTCACAGGTTCATCTTCAGCTGCACTGAGGAGGTTAGAACAGTTCCCATCTGGTAGATAACCATTTTCATTACAAAGGACTGAGGGTCTAGATGGAGAATATGCTTTTACTCATGAGTCATTGGCCTCCTTTCAGGCCTGTATCATTGGTGAGAGAAGAACCCCTTTTCTCCAACCATGCTGATTATGTTTGTCATTGAAGTCCCTGGGAGGTTTGGAGGGAAGAGACAGTGTATTCTTTTCATCTCTTTGATTTCTGTTCTCTTTCTCAAGCTTATATTTGGTAGTTAGCACTTTTTTAAAAAAAGCATTTTGGCTGAAATCGTATGTGCTTGTGCTTACTTTGCCTCACCTCTTTTGTACCTGTTTGGTCACAAGTAAATAATGCTCATGCCACACTGTTGCTTGGATGGTCACACCTAATTTTGACATTCAGGCTACTCAGTTATACATCAGATTTAGCTCTGGGTAGTCAATAAAAGTCACACTGGGTGCTTTATCTTTTTCTTTTCCTTGTTTTAATGGTAAGAACATTTCTCAGCACATATTTCCATGTCTTTAGGAGTAACACTCACCTTTGTCACTATCCTTCAATTTTTTTCAGTCTGAGGTGGAATTTTATGTTTTTGCGTAGTTTTCAGTAACCATATCATCCAGAATTCCTTACTTTTCACTTTTTTCTATTCTTGGTTTATGTTGGCTGTGTTCCCCTCTAATTTTTCATATATTATAGGTGCCATTTTTTCTTCCATCTCTTTGGCAGTAGTAACCACTGCCAAAATAGTGTTATAGTGGTTTTTAAGATTTCTCTCCTGTTTTTAGTTCATTGGAAATTGATTCGTTTCAAGGAATAGAAGTTTCATCAATTGATTTTCTCAATTAGAGTTTGCATGGACATTTTGGAAATACCTTTACAGCCTTTTCTGATTATTTGATATTCCTCCCTTTCTCTCCCTCTGTCCCTGCACTGCTCCTTCCCCGGTCTGTCTCTCAGCACCTCACATCATCTCTCTGTTATGGATGGTGATATTACATGTCTTTCATTTCAGAAACAATAAGGGACCTGAAACATGTTCATGTGTTTCATGTGTTCATGTTCATGTACATGTGTCTTGTAGTATCTTACTGTCTCGTAGAAGGTCTAAGTCTACACCATCTTATCTGTCCAGATTATGTTACATTGTGGCCTCATTCTGGTCCCTGGATATGTGTGGAGTACTTTCATGTTCAGAGTCCCCCATCCTTTTCTTGGAAGTTGACTTTTCTTGGTATAGTATGTTTTTGTTCTGTGGCACAGCAATGGAAAGTTCTTAAAAGATATAAATCCACTAGAATATGCACATATATGTTAATAGTATATGCAAGAGGTTATTGAAAAATATGACTGACAAAATTATGAAGCCAGAATTGCGAAGATTTGCCATTAATCTACCAGAGAGTTACATTTTAGAACTTAAATGGAGGAGCAAAAAAAACAGGATAAAAAATGGTCTGAGTTCCAGGTCAAGTCTAGATCTGAAAGCAAGAGGCCAGTGTTCCATCACAAAGATGGCTGAAAGGTCAGAGTTCTGGTGCTCCAAATGTTTGTTAAGTTAATACCATCAAAAGACTGGACCAGATGATTTTTGTGTCCACTGTGGAAGTGAAGGAGGTATGTATCAAATTTTATACTTAGTCTATAGATTCAAATACTGACCTCACACTTAAAGGCCCTCACAGACAAATTCTGAATGCTGTTCAATCAAATATCAGATCACTTTCTCACACAGTTAAATTGACACATACAAGTAATAATAACCCTTCGGCTGCTTAATCTCACTTAAAAGGATAAGAGTTTTCACCAATTATAATTCGTATGGAGAAAATGTGTTGCCACTGTGCCTGAGATCCAGACCAACTATGTTTTCACACTTTCATTTAGGGATACACTATAGATCACTACTCATAATGAATAGTTATTAATATATAGAATTTTGCTAAAATTCATGAGTGTATAAAATATATATATATATATATATATATATATATATATATATTCAGAATAGTGGCTATGTATTAGCCTGTGATTCCTCATATTTTTTTAAATTATTCACCATTAATATAACCTGCAAAAAACTCAGTTTCTTTATTTGTAAGTGGGTATAATACACAGTATCTGTACTGTACCTACTTCATCATTGAAGGCTTAATAAATAAAATATCTTAATACTCTGAAAGCTCTTAATGTATATTATTTCTTTTGGTATTTTGTTACTTCTGTCTGTGTTTGGATAAATCATAAATGTAAAAATAAATGGAATAGACATTTATCCTTGAATTTAGTTTTTATTTCTAGGGAAAAGATTATAATTAGACCCAAGGAACCACTACTTTTACATAGTTTAGCCCTTACTTACCAACTATTATAGTCACCATCATTTTACACTAGGTTCTTTATCACTAGTCTTATATACTCAAAGTTATGAGATGATGAAACACACAGAGAGAGAGAGAGAGAGAGAGAGAGAGAGAGAGAGAGGGAGAGAGAGGGAGAGGGAGGGAGGGAGGGAGGGAGAGAGAGAGAGAGAGAGAGAGAGAGAGAAACAATTGTAAGAATTTTAAATGTACCTTCTTAGTTTCTTTACTTTCTGCTTCAGAAAAATATCTAATGAGAGCAAGTTAATGAAAAGAAGGTTTATTTTAATGTATTTCATAGGAGGTACAGTCCATCCGGCCATGGAGGTCATAGCTGCTGATTCCTAAGGAGCTGGCTCCGTTGCATCACAGTCAGGAAGACAGATGATTGCTGGTGCTCTGCTTGCTTTCTCCTCTGAGTTCAGGCCAGGGACCATGCCCACAGACAGTGGTGTTTCAGGTGGGCTTTTCATCTCCATTAATGTAATCTAGAAGCTTCCTCACAGACATTCTCAGAAGTGTGTTACCATGATGGTTCTAAATCTCAGCAAGTTGACAATGAAGATCATCTTACAGTGCATATCAACTAAGGTATATTTTGTGTAGATTTAATAACAGATAAATACTTAGGAACATATGCAAATGCATATATATTTCCTCTGTTCAGCATTGATCAATCATTTCCTACCTTCAGTATGAAGTGCACAGCATGTGCAGACAATGAGCATGGCTCATATCTTGGTAGCCAATGCACTTCAGATATATACAGTTTTCATTTATTCACTTTCTGCTCATTCATTTAAAACATATTCTGAAACATTTACCTCTGCAAACCCATGTGTCATGTGGGCTAAAGAAGTAAACATGAAACAACACACAGTTTTCAAATGTGGTAGATGAGAAGTTCACATATAAGATTATTCTGACTGAAATACTCATGCCTGCTGCAAGATAAAGGTAAATGTACCAGAAGAGATCCAAAGTCAGAGTACTGCTCCAATATTACAGGAAAAACAGATGCATCTTCGTGGAGGAAGGGATAGAAGACATGTTCAGCAACAGAATGCTCTAGGAAGAAACATAGGGGCACAGCTAAGATGATGTTAGTGAAGTAAAAGGATCTTTCAGACTGGTGTGAAGTTCAGTAGAGGAACATCTCTTTTAATAA
Source organism: Grammomys surdaster (assembly GCF_004785775.1). Taxonomy (NCBI): domain Eukaryota; kingdom Metazoa; phylum Chordata; class Mammalia; order Rodentia; family Muridae; genus Grammomys; species Grammomys surdaster. Next base: position 11,110,701 of record NW_021604564.1, on the reverse strand, counting down.
AGACAATGGCATCCTTTAGTCTGACCTACACCCTTGTATCCAATTCTAATCGGTAGTATATCCAGATAGAAAGGGCCATTTTTAAGTATCACTTTATTTTTGTGTATGGTATTTTCCTGCACATATGTCTGTTTTTACGTGTATGCTCTTTTTTCCTGAACATATGTCTATGTACCACATCTATGCCTGGTATCTGCAGAGACCAGAAGTAGGCATTGGATCCCAGGAACTGGAGTTACAGACAGCTGTCAGACACCATCTGGGTGCCTGGAATGAAACCCTGGTCCTCTGAAAGAGCAGGCAGTGCTCTTGCCTGCTGAGCCTTCTCTCTGGGACCATGTTTGAATTTTTCAGAGTATTACAGGACAAAAAGAGATTGCTTAGTCCTCTCCGACAGTTGTTACATGTGACCCCAAATAATGAAGAATGCTCTGTGTGTGCATTACTTACCAGAGTCACTATCACTTTACTATCAGTCTCCGTGGAGCAAATGTTTCTGCCCATGCACATTTTCCTGGGGTATTCCTGTACCACAAGAATAAATATTTAAAATCTCACAGTGAACAAAAATGTCAGTGATCTAAGCTGTTCTAATGATCTAAGGGCTCTTAGGGATTTTTGTCCACGAAAGCATGGGCTTGAGGTGAGGTCTAAAAGGTCCTTTTCATAATTATGTCCCAAACATCAAGTTATTCTGGTACATTGTGGCAGCTCTGGGGTAAACATGAACTGCTACTTCATGCTGGCAACTTTGTTTGGGCATTTAACAACTGTAATTATTATTTTAGCTGTCAAATAGAATTCTTATTTCTCTGAAACAGAGAAAACTACAAAGAAGCAAGAGATAGAGAGAGCAATTGTCTCTAACTTGAATCCTAACATGCTTAAATCATCTCTTGTTTCCTTTGCATTAAATATTTATATTGATTTCTTAATACTGTAAGGGACACTTAGCACCTCTATTTATATATAAATGACTGGAAGAACACTTTTATACTTTCAACTGAAGTAGATTATTAAGGAATAGGCACTTGATATTATATGAGGAAGTAGTTTGTTACTTTAATGTATTCCATAAATTATAATTGAGCACACTTAAAATACAGTTACTCATTAAAAACAAGGAAATCCACCCTGAACTAAGCCTTCACCCTTGTAAATTTAAGCCTGTCATGTAACAGAAAGCAGTTTCCTACTGTACCTTCTTGCCCTTTGGTTTCTTAACTCTCTGTAATTTTTTCCTAAGAGAATTGAGGTTAAATTCTGCTCATTTTATAAGTCTGATTGTCCTAACCCTTCCTGGACCCACATCTTAGATTTATTTGCTGCTATCTCAGTGTTTTGACTATCTCCCACTATGTACTTTCTTCAACATGCTCAGTTCAGTTCTTCATTAAAAATGCTACTTTGACTATACTACCATCTTAGTTAAAAGTCCAGCCTGTCTGTTTGTTGGACCAAATGATCTACATGTGTAGGCAAGCTCCGTTTAGTCTTTGACTCCAGCTTATCTGCTACATCATCCATTGACCTGTGCTTCTAAAGTCAATGGGCACCAGATTCCAGCCACGTCCTTTTCAACAAACTGAAGCAAGACTTTCAACAAGACTTGTCTTCCTTCCCTCCCAGTCTCTGCTTTGCATTCTTTGCACTGTGTATGTCCTATCTCCTTATATGTGATGACATTCTCTTGTTTTAATATGTTTATTAGAGTATATTAACTGTACACAATAATGGATTCACTCTGACATTTCCATGCATGTGTGTAATGTATTTGGTCATATTCAGCACCCTCTATTCTCTCTTTCTCTCTTTTACCTCAACTCCTGCTACTTCTTCCTTTCCCCAATTAATCCTCCTTGTGCTTTCATGACTGCACTTCGGGGAAATGACTTGATGAGTTGCATTGGGTTATTGTATTTTTTCAACCTTCCGTTTCAAGCCTGTTTGATAGTATGACTCAGCCTTCGCACTCCTGGATATCTATTGAACAGCTTAGGAATTCTCCTTAATGAACACTCACTGGGTACGTGGTATGTGTAAAACATTTATTTATAGAGTTCCTTTTCACCGGATAATGTTAGCAAGGAAGGACGAATCAAGTGAACAATGACTCGAGGGTAGGACACCATAATTTGTGTATTTTCAGCATTCTTTAGTATCTTTTCTTTCCCCAGATCAAATGGACTGGAAGAAAATTGAGAGTCACCACCACATAATTCCCATGGAGCCTAGAAAATTGCTTCTCTCTTCTTTCAGTGACCACACTAACACACATAGGAATTTCCTATGTTGGTCTCCACTGTAGGAGAAACTTGGGAGTCCATTTGCCTAGCATGGAAGTATATTATGTGACCTGGCCTTGACAAATAATATTAACTCCATTCTTAGACATAGAAAAGAATGTGTAAGAAAAGCGAGAGCATTTAGAACTTTTTTCTACAGGTATTAAGGCAATCTTCTCTGGGAATGTGTGCTTAAGGGTGCTCTGGAGTTGCTGACAGGTGTCCTAATCCACATAGAAAGCATCTTTTCTGAAAATCCAGCTGAGACCAGCTAAGGAGCACAGAGATGACTTTAGTTATGCCTCTGAACACAGTCATAGCAAGAGCTCCATGAACCTTGAACCTTCCAGGTCAATCACCACTTGCTTTTGGAGTGTGCTTCTTTTACTTCATTGTGGTTGAGGCTTGAGATTCTGTCAGTTACACTGGAAAGAGATGGGTGTTGTTCAAGCGGTCTGTGTTTTATTGTGAAAGGAAAATAAAATTATTAGACATTTTGAGAAAGGTATTAATTTATTTTTATGGCCATCATCACTGCAGAATTCACACTTCCCCACATTCATTTGTTTATTATTGCAGTAATTTCATAATTAATTTCCTTGATTTGTTTTTTCTTTCTTATTGTTTGCAATTCACTATACAAACGTGATCATACAACTCGAGTTTCTGAAGAATCAGGTCCAAATGTCATAGTTTCATGCAGAACATACACATTTATTTTTTGACATTTCTCTCCACACCTCCTCGTACTCCAGCTAAACTCCTTGTCATTAAGAATACATCTGACTCTTTGGTGAGGCAATGTCTCCACTTGTGTCACTCTTCTACTTAGAATGTTCTTCTCTGGGAAAATATTTGCACTGTGTATCATGTAGTCTAGATATGATCCTCCCTCAAAGTCAGTCACCTGTAAGTGGGAAAGGGACATATATTACAGGTTTTTTAACCTTGCAGTAGGTGCAATACTGACTCCATTGAGGAGTGATTGGTGATTAAGAACTCACTTACTAAATTACATTCTTCTAGAAGCCTACTGGATCCTGTACGTAAACTTCAGATGCAACTGATATGGTAGAATGGATATATGTTTCTATGACTTAGATGTGAGTGACATGATCAAGTAGGATCTAAGTATTTGCTAGTGTCTCACCACACATTTATATATGGCAATTCTGAAAAAAAAATATATAATTATAAACATGATTTTGGGTTTGATAAATGCTTCTATAAGCCTCACATTTTACATAATTACAAAGAAGAGAATTTTAGAATGGAATGAAAAGAACATCACTTAGGCACATGATTTAAAATAGCAAAACTCAGGGAAATGGAAAGAAAATGTGGAATTTAAGTCTTGTATAATAAAGTATCATTGGCTTTTTAAGTGGCAAAGTATCTTTGAGAATATCATCTCATTTTTTTCTAAGTACATTTAGAGCTAATATATGCTCATTCTAAACATTATCTCAGAAAAGTGAGGCTCATGTCCTGTAATTATAGTTTTAATGCATTTAAAGTGAGATATGCATTTAAGAAATGATGCTTCAAGAATATCTAAAGAAATTCATATGTTTTCATGCTCAATTGTTACCTAAGATAGAGACAGTCTACAATACCATGTCCCTAAAATTGATCTTCATCTCATTTACCTGTATTCCTCTCCCTCCCTCCCTCCCTCCGTCCGTCCCTCCCTCCCTCTTCCTCTAATCATACTTTACAGAACACCACTGTAAGGCACAGTCTAGGTTGTTAGGACCGAGAAGCTAACAAATCAGCCTAAGAGTAATCTTATGATTTAACTGAATTTGACTTCCGATGTCAGAAGGAAACAAACAAAATCAGGTTATGGTAAGTGTGTCTAAGTCAAAACACAAAGTTCCAGAGACAAAGTGAGAAGAGAGCCCATTTGTGATAATGAAGTCAACAACGTCTTGCTTTAAATGTAATAACTGAACAGAGACCCACAGGAGTGAGGTGTGTCTTACAGCCATCATGAGAACACAGGCCTGCATAGAAGTAAATTGGGAAGTATAAAATGCATGGCCAGAGAATATTTGGTACATTAAAAATAAATTTAGAGAAACAGAAACTCCAGAAGTTGGACTGGAGGCATTCCAAGTGGCAGAATGTTCACTTGGTATGCATGAGACCCTAGTTAAAGCAACAGTACTAGAAAGTCATTACAGATTTAATGATCACGCACAAGACTGAATGGAAGTACATCACGGGATGTGCAGATTAATGTCAGTAAGATGAAACATGAATCGTCTGTGCCTGAGGGATATTTTTGCTGTTGTATTTTTAGCGTAGCATAGGTAGGTAAGGAGAGGAGCTGGGATAACCCAAGAAATCATTAGGATTATCCAAAGAGTCCTATGAGCTTAGAAAAAAAGTAGACTTTGGAAGAGCTACAGTGGAAAGAAAGCTAAATAAAGAAGTGCTGGGTTGAAAACACATTGGGTTTGGATCCTGGGAAACGTAAGTTGGAGGAGGATTTGACTTGGTTAGGGCCAGATCCAGGGCGGATGGGTTTAGATATGCTGTATATAGAGATTGTACGGGCAGAAGAACGGTGTTTGTGTGCCAACCACCTGGACTGGGGCCAAATAGATACTATACACTACTGGGCTAGTAATTCCAGAAAATTTCCTCAGCCTTACTAGGATTTCTAATATCTATACCCTTTGCCCACCTAGCAGAACACTGCCAGGAAGCTGGTCATGTGGTTCCCTTTACGATGTCACAATTTAATGGATTACTCACCTCTGTCTTTTACTTCTTTCAAGTAGAAATATGAGCTGTCATTGCCCTATAAACTCTTTCTGAGTATATTATTTATATTTAACCCATTTTAAGTAAAATGCATATAATTTATGATGAACACTGCAATAAAATTTCATCTGCGGTAGGACTTTATTAATACTCTTTCCTCATGAACTCTTTGGAAAAAGAAAAAATACTAATTTCCTGCTGTGAGTCTTCAAGACTTTTCCAAAGAATGAATAATACCCATTGCTTTTTCTTTACTTTAGGAGAACATGTTATTTAATTTTCTTTGTATATGTAATTACTGGGGAGGTGTTGAAATCTTCCCACTTAGTGCCATTCTAGATTGAAAACACACTAGGACATTGAGGTATCTCAAATGTACACTCAAGCCTTTCTTTCTGCATATTTTAACTGCTCATTTCTGGGACAGATGTTATTATCAGAGCTATCTGACAATATAAACACACACACACACACACACACACTTATAAAGATGACAAGTATATTTCTTTAGAGGCATCTGCCTTCACTCCACCATACATACATACATACATACATACATACATACATACATACATATATACACACATACATACATAAATGATTTTCAACCCTTAGCCTTTTGGAGCCAATGATTTAAAAATATACCAGTGTTTTTATGTATTTTATACCTAGACCTCCTTCCAAATCTACAAGTGAGCAGATGTGTTTGTGTAAATTTTACAGAGAATTTGTGTGTTTTCTACTTTACTGAGACTTGCAGAGAGCCTCTGACTTAATGAAAGACTTTGTATTTGAGCATCATTTACTTCACAACCCAGAAGACCACATGACCTTCAATGATCATAGAAGCCATTTTTTTCTAGGTTATAATCATGTCTAATATGTCCCTCCATGCTAAAGTTAAGTGGTAAAGGAACAGTAATAACTATGGTGACACATACGTGTAATCTCTGGGGAGTCAGATGGTGAAGGGTGAGAAATTCCAGACCATTCTTGGTTACAGAGTGATACAGAGTTGATAGCCAGCCTGTGATACTACTTAAGACCTTATCCAAGAACAAGCAAGAATAAAAGAAAAGAAAAGAAAAGAAAAGAAAAAGGAAGGCAGGACCTAGGAAATCATGCTCAAATTCAAGTCACTAATGATCTAGTTCTAAACTCGTACACTAAGTGGTACTGGACTCAAATACTATGGTGATTTTCAGCAAGAAAATCTAAATGCCCTTCTAGGTATTAGTATTTGAGTAAGAAGAGAAAACACATCATAAAGATGCTAAATTAGAAACCCTGAAAATATACATCCTTAGCGTTTCAAGTTTCTGTGCATTGTTGTGGATAAATACAGCCACACCATTGGCCAGGTACTAGTAGTACTACCATTTAGCAGAAGTGGGATGTGAGGCTAGTGGCTTTGGCACCAAATAACATGGGCAGGCTTATGTCGTTCAGAAGTTTGGCTCATGTGAATGTGTTTTAGTTTCTTTCATGTTGCTGTGACAAAATATCCTCACAGAAGCAACATGAGAGAGAAAAGGTTTACTTTTATTTATAGCCCCTGAGTACATTCCACATTGGTAGAACGTTACAAAGGCAGCAGTTTGGGGAAACTAGTCCTAGTGCATCTCCAGTTAGGAAGCAGAGATGAGGAGTGCATGCAGAACTTGCTTACTTATATCCTGAATCTCAAACTAGGGAATAGTGCCCCCCACCACCCCAGCCAAGATATGTTCCCCCACAACCACCAACCTACTCCCTCTGGGCCAGAGAGATAGTTTAGCTGTTAAGAGCACTTGCTATTCATCCGGAGAACCTCAGTTTGGTTCCCAGTACATTATGTTTAGAAAGTTCACAACTACTTGTATCTCCAGCTCCAGGATATCCAATTCTTTCTTCTGACCTACACAGGCACCCCCACACCTCCTTCCCTCACCCCTCAACACACACAGGGAAGGGAGGGAGGGAGAGAGAGAGAAAAAAGAGAGAAAGAGAGAGAGAGAGACAGAGAGAGACACACAGAGAGAGACAGAGAGACAGAGAGAGACAGAGAGAGGGAGAAAGAAAGTCACAGTAAAAATAAAAGAAAAAATTAAAAAGGATAGTCCTTGACCAGGATGCCCAGAAGCCTATCTCTAAAATGATTATAGAACCTCCCAACCAGACAGCACTACCCATCACAGACTCATGGCACATACAGACAGAGACAAATGCTGCCTGTCTGGCAATTCTGTTTTATTAACTTTCTTGGGCTTTTCTTTTAAGTTACTCATGAAAATGTGATTATGATGTTCAGCATATAGATTGCAGTCTTGCAAAGAATAATGTAAAAATACAATAGGATTTATTTAAAAGTAATCTCAAAATCAATCTAATTGATATCAAGTATCGGAAATAAACAATGTTCAATCACTACATTTAGAGTTTAGCAGTGCAGTTACAAAGGGTGGCTACAGGATTAGGAGGCAACAGATTATGCAGAACTTTATGTAAATTACAAGGGGCATCTTTATTAAATTGTCTTTATTTCTTTTCTTAAACCTCAATGCTGCAATTACTGTGACAGCTTGTTGCATAATGTTACCTTTGTTTGTTTCTTTTAAAATGGGGTCTCTCTCATTAGTCTTAGCCAAACTGTCCTTGAATTCAGAGAGATCCTGCTGCCTCTGCCTCTTGAATGCTAGGACTGAACCGATTAAATTAACAGTGTGTACACACCCTATACGTTATAATATTTTAAGCCTGCTACCTCCTGGAAGTTAAAGATTCAATGGAGTACTGCTGCTGATATGAAAACACTTACTTGTTTTCAACTTTCTGGGAAGCGCATATAAAATTTGAAGGTTTCAGGCTGAATTGGAAAGACTTGAGAAGGTAGACCAGTGGTCAAGTATCCCAGGCATGACTCTGAGTGAAACCTCCTTCGTCCTAGGCATACCTATAGGCTACGTCCTTGAAAAGAAAACAAACAAACAAACGACAAAGATGTACTAAATTGCAAAACTATGGAAAAGTGGCTTTGTGATCCTTCAAAGCGGCTAATATATCATATTCAAGGTTGTTCTGAAAATCAGTTCAACTATGACAGAGTTTCACGTTTCCTATTTGTTAGCATTAATTAACAAATAGCAATAATTACTTTAAATCCTTTGGGACAATCTCCTTTATTGGGTTGCTAATTGGGCTATCCCTTTTTCCTCTGAATTTTAGAGATGAAGACTGAGAAGAATGAGATGAATCCCAAGGTAGAAAAGAAAGCATATAGCTTGTGTGTCACCGAATTCTCATAGAGACTCTTGGGCATTCTTCTTTTGGTTAAAATTGTTACAGGTGGCTATAGACTATTTCAGTGGGTCGCTTGGTAGGTCCCAGTTTCTCATGTCACATTCAAAAAAAAAAAATCAGAGGCCAGTGGGCTGTGAGTAGGTGTAAGAGTGCACTGTTATGCGTCACACCCTTTACAAGTTATAAAAAAAAAAACAATAGTGATTACTGTAGTGGATTTTTAAACATTGACTCTCCAGCATCTAAGAATGTGGGCACAGCTGGAGGGGAGAGACTAACAGTGCTAGACATTTACAATGCTCCCACCAGTTCAGGGACCAGCCCGCTCCTAGTTGAAGGGAATTTGAGGGGGGTTTGGTGGTCAGATACCTTCTGGGTGAGAATCTATGAGACTTCAGTGATAGGCTGTTGCCTCTAGTTCCAATCTCCCTCTCACTGTCCCCCGACCCCCCAGCCCTCTCTGGAGACACAGCACAAAGGCATCAAGGAACAAGAAACTCAGCTTGCAGGAGGCCTCTGGCCCGCCACCGTGCCAAAGCTCATTCCATCACCGCCGCTCCAAGTGGCTTAGAAGACGTCACATGTGACGCCCTGGGCCCTTCACCCTTCCTGCAACCTCGGACGTTGCGGGAGCTGTGGGCGCTGCGGGGCTTTGCGGACCTAGGAGGTTCCGATACCGCGGGGTGGAGGGATCAGAGAGGGCGGAACTTAGTAAAGGGAGGGGACCGCTACCAGCACCTTGGCGGCCACTGTGGAAGCTTTCGCCGACCTAGGGAAAATGACACTGTTGTACAAAGCCTACGGGAGGAGTGGGCGGGAGAGGGTGAGCAGGACCACGCGGCAGGAGTGTAGATCTAGTTGTATTGAGACTCCTGCTCCCGGCTTACGGGCCGAGAGAGGGAGAGAGAGCGCGCAGCAGAAGCTGATGTGTGTGCGCGCGTGAGTGTGCGTGTGTGTGCGTGTCTACAGGTAGCAGCGGCAGCAGCGGGGACGCGAGCAGGGGACCCATCTGCAGCTACCTCTCCGCCTAGGATTTTCCAAGGCGGTTGCTCTTTTAGCTGACCGATCCTTGGTTCCCAGGAGATCTCATCTTCACCGTTTCTACTCTCCTTTAGGCGTCTCCAGTTTCAAGTGTGTGTTTGGGAATAATTTCATTTTTCATTTTTTCTTCTTCTTTCTCCAAAGCTTCTCAGGAATTCTGTATATTGAAGCAGGTGCCTTCTGGCACGAAATCTTTGGATACATTTGCTCTGCCAAGTTTTGCTGCTCCAGCCCCCTCCCTCCTCCAGAGGCTTCTGGGGTGCTTTTCTTCTGGATTTACACGCAAAGAAACCTATCTATGTTTATATATCGGTCGGATAGCTTATGATACATATACGTGCGTTCCAAAGCCTGGTTTTCATCTTCTTCCCGACACAGCGAAGTGTTCCGGAGCTGATGAACACAGAGACCATTATTCACATTCTTTTGATCCTGGTTTTGAACAAGGGGAGGGAGAGTGACGAACTGTTTAACATTCGGCCATCAGTAGGCTGCGCGCTAGGCACCAAGAAGTGTTTCTGGTTGCAGAGCAGGTACAACCGGGGCTTAGAGAGAAGGTAAGGGGGCCTCTTGAGCCCACCAGGCCCGGCGTTTTACCTCAGTCCCGAGGACCGCTGATAACTTCCTGCTCCAGCCTCTCCCTGCCCTCACCCTTTCCACCAACCCTACCCCATCCCTGTTCTCCCCGCCTCGCTCCACCTTTTTCTAATTCCCCGGGGCCCAGGAGGAGGGCTTGTCTCTGGGGAGGGTGACTGTGTTAAAGGTGTGATAGTCCGTTACAGTTTATATGTGTCTCATATTCCCCTACTTGAGTTTCCCAGCACCCCCTCGGTCTTTTAGCGGTCTTAAATGCATTTTGTCCTTTAAATAAACAACAACAGTAACAGCAACAACAACTACAAACACAACAAAATGCCTTGTCGATCAATGTTTTAAACATGTCTTGGTGCCAACATTTCACTACTATCTACTGATGAAAATAAAAACAATTAAAAATGAACTTTAATGAACTGGGTGGTTTCTTCAATCCTAGGTTTCATAGATTCTTCAAAATGCAGATAAGCAGCAAAGGAGGACAGTGAGTTTCAGCTCCTGCGTAATGCCAGTTGTGTCACGGGGAGGCCAAATCCCCAGAGTTGAGAGTGAGGGAGCTAAGTCTAGCTTAAGAAGACCTACACGGCCGGCGAGTCCTTTAAACCCCAGCTTTTACACAGCAACCAGTCCCCGATTAATTCCTGCTCTGGGGATGCGTTAACCAAACCGACCTTTTGATGGAGAAGTGGGCTCTTCTCTCTGTTCCTGGTCTTCAGCCAGCCTCCTTCCTCCCCCTCTGCCTGTCTGGCCCTGGCACTTTGCAAATCGCCGGTTTTGCGCACCCTCGCGGTGGGCGTTCTCCACGTTGCATCCTGCCCCCTCGGTCCTTCTTCCAGCGCCGTGGCCGAGCACAAGCATCTTTCTCCGGGGCTCGCTCTCGCACGCCCTCGCACGCACCCTGCGACTCCCCACCTGCCCCGGCTCGCCTTGGCCGCTCTTCTCCTCCCGGTGCATCCCTGACCCTGGCATCCCTTCATCCCGGCCTGCCGGGGTTCGGAGCGTCAGGACGCGGCTGTGGCGGCGGTGCCGAGCTGGTGTGGGAAGCCAAGGCAGGAAAGGCGAACCGGAGTGGGTGGTGAGAGGCCAGCCGAGTCCGTGGGAGCCAGGGAAGCCGAGAGGAGCGAGACAGTGAGTGTGCGCTGCGCGCTGCCCCGGTCCGGGCGGACTCATGCCGAAGCTTCGAGTCTTCGGAGCGGCGCCCCAGCCTCTGCAGTGAGCCTGCCTGGGTGCGCCCTGGGACCCGGACACCCAGAGCCCGGAGGTCGGCAGAGAGGTACCCGAGAAAGGCAGTGATTCTGAGAGTCCGCGGAGGGGAGACGCGGAGGCTGAGCGGATGGAGGAACAATGCCGCCTCCAGAAGCAAAGCCTTTCTTGAGCCTTGGCTGGAGTGTGGAGTCTGCTCTCAGCTCTGCTCTCTCCGGGCCTTGAGGCTACTTCTGGGCTTGGTTCCGCCTCTTAGTTTGACAGGAATTAGAAAGTTGCTCTTCTTCTCTGCAAGGTTTCCTTCGAAGTGGCTTTCCGATCTGCGTGCTGGTTCAAGTCAAGATGTCACTTTCTGGATCCCCCGGGAGGAGCGACTAATAGATTATGCATTGTTGGGCAATAAACTCTCCCGGGAAGAGAGGGTAGTCCACCCAAAGGTTTAAACGGGTCGCCACTGACTCCTGCCTCAGCACAATGCCTTGTGAGTAGAAATAATAATAACAACAATAATAATAATACTAAAGCCAACTGCAGTAAATTTTAAATTATTTAGGATGAGGTTTTTGAACGAGGAATAATTTATTCCAGAGGAAGCAGTTAGGTTGTTAGAGGAATGAGGAAAATATGTCTCATATTTGATTCATTTGTGATTATTCTAATGAGCTCTGGCCTGTACCACTGTTTTCTCTTTCTTTTTTCCCCTTCCATTTCTAGGGCCTTAGTGGTAGATGTAGGGCTTGGGATATGTGAATTTAGATAGTTAAGCCTCTCTCTTTCACCGTGCGTTTTAATAGAGTATTGACATCCCAATTTCCCTCTTTTTATATTAAAACTACTACTACTGTCAACTATTTTGCTTAAGTAACTGGAAGTTTCATGCTATATTTGAAATTACAGTGACTTGATACATTTCTCAAAATTAATTATACTTGACTATTAATAGGATCGTAATTTTTTAAAAAAAATGGCATGTAGAGGGTGTATGTGAGAGAGAGTGTATGTGTGTGCTTAAGTGCAAAATCTATAAAATTTCTGAGCGTTGTCAGCTATTACAACCTACAGAGAGTGCCAGTTTTCTTTTGAAATGAGTTGAGCAGCGAAGACCATGTGTGTATTTAGAATATCTAATGCAAAATGCAAAAACCCATTAAGTTTACTGTGCCCTTGGCAGAGAATGCCTCTCAGTCTCCTTGCACTGCCTAGTGATGGAGTGATTCACAGAGAATGTGGAAGTTAACCATTGCTCAGGCCTTCTGACGACACAGTGATTAAAAGGAGTAACTGTTGTGTGAGCCTGCTCCTCTCCATGTAGTCTCTCCGATCCTCCTAGCTAAAGGAGGATTGATGTTCATTCAGAAGCAAGCTACACCAGAGATCCTGGGGTTTGCTGGGGTTTGCTGGGGTTTGGGGACCTCTCCCTTACCCCCACCCTCAATATCTATCAAATTTAATTGTTTTCTGTGGGTTTGTTTTGTGAAAATTTCTATTTTTATTCAGTGATAACATATTGCCATATAAAAATGCTTGGATTGTTTGCAGTTGGAATAGGGCTACACAGGAAGGTAGGCCTAGGATCTTCTCTCTTATTTCTGGTAGGGGAAGGGTTGCCTGGAAGTCTAGCTAACTCTGTGCAGGGTTAGATGACTCCCCTGAAAGATTCACTGCCTTCTCTTCCAACCCTAGTTTCTCAAATTTTATTCCACTTTTAGCAATTTCAAGCAGCTCTTCTGGGATAAGTCCTGCTCTTATGTCAACTTGCCTTAAGTTACTACTTTAGCTTTTAAAAAGTAAAATTAAAACTTGAGATTATTAAGTAGCTAGAACTATAGAACACAGGTACAAATCTAAAATCTGCTATTTATTTTTTTTTATCTGTGATGTTATTGACATTTTATGGGTCAATCGTAATGTCTATCTGTCATCTTTCTACCTATCTATCTCATATAATTGACATACCTTTTTCTAAGTTTCCAAGTGTTAAAACAATTTTCAACATTTTTAGCAAAGCTTAATCATAGATTCTCTAGAAGGTCCTGCCCCCCACTAAAGAGTTACTCCACAAATTACCTATGTGAAGGTAGTTTTTGTAAAACAAAGCACAGCTGGAATTAAAAATAAGACCAGGAATCTCAATAGATTAACAGTAGAACCTAATGGACTTTGTCATGCTCTGTCTCCCTTGTGTGACATTTGATGACCATTTTCAGTCTATTAGATTATGATCTCTTAGTTATGTTTCAGTCATTTGTAAGGGGAGTCACCAGACTTACTCTTTCTCAGACTTAAGACCAGTCTTGAGGATATCAACATTGCCCAATAGTTAGAGTAGCCTACCTGCCAACGTCCAAATTTCATGAGAATCAACTCTTTACACACTTTACATGGAAGCTTCCTTTATCTGCTGAATTTCCAATACTTACCCTTTGGTCCAGTCACATGACTCTTATTATTTGCTTGTGTTAACTCATCTCAGTAGATCCAGCTCTCTACACATCCACTGTCCAGCATTTTAGCTCCCTATGACTGTCTTTCCTTTCTCTCCCTCCTTTACCCTTCCTCTGACATGCTACTTATTCCACAAGGATCTATTTTTCACATTCCAATGTTTGGTGTCTTTGTTGGATGTCGAATTGCTGGAGGTCAGATCAGAAACCATACCTGATTTATCATTACATTTAGAATTTTTTTCCCCATGCCAGAACATGAAGCAGACCACACATGAATAACACATATTCTTCACAACTGAATTTCATCATGAAATAATAGTCTGGCAGTGGATTAGGAAAGTAAGGTTTATTTAATGTCATATAGTAAGAAGTCAACGACAGAGAACTGATAAAACATTGAAGCAAACAATCACGATTCTCCTATCATCTTCATACTTTGTGATCATGATCAGAAGATTTCTCCCATGACTACCATCTCACATGTGATTTCTGGTCCACCCAAAGGACAGAGTGACAAAGAGAAGAGAACACTTTATCTCAGAACTCACCAACCTTGATCCTACTGTTATTTGGAACTGGTTAATTTTTTTTCTTTATTGTGGGAAAGATTCTGTGCATTGAGGATGTTTAACCGTATGCAAGGCCTTTACTCCACCCGCCTGTCCTGTACCCAAAAAGCATCTCCGGACATTGCCAATCATCCCTGTGTGAAAAGAAGTCACCGTTGGTGAGAGTATTGCTCTGGAATGGGAAGGGACAATCTGTTTCCTCCTTGCTCTCTTACGTTGTGTGTAAGTGCTAGTGAGAGCCTGTTCTGAAGTAACAAAAGCCTTTATGAGTCCGGTATAAAGAAGGATGATGGACAGGAGAAGCATAAGAGACTGAAGGGACCACACACACCTGCTCTTTGGATAGTGAGTCTCTTCTACGGTATGATTGTTTTCCTGTGACCTTCCATTTTCATATTACATCAGACCCTTGTCCAGTGGCAACTTCTAGATATCTGATGTTGGTTTACGCATAGTTTGCTGTATTTTTGATATCCTGAACAATATCAGAATCTTTGAGGTGGGAGTAGACACGAGGTCGAAAACTAGTTCTGCTTGCTGCAATCATAGAATAAATAAATACATATAAGTTATCTAAATAGTTCAGAAAGGTGAAAAAGACAAGGACATATTGTCTTCACATGATAAATGTTGATGAATTAATCATGACAATTGTTAGACAATAAGGGTACATAACAAAGAAGCTTTGTCTTCTTAACATTTTCCTCCTCAGACATTGCAGCATCCTCTAGTCTATGAAGTGAAGCAATGAAGTTCACTGTTTACATTTACAAATGTGGAAGTGGTCAGTTATGTGAAGAATGTCAAAGGAAATAAAATGTAAATCTTGGGTTTAATATTGCTTTCCAATGCTTTCCAAGTTATCACATGTTGGTGATGACACTGGGCAAATAGTTTTCTGGACAGACATGTCAGCATGAACAGAAACAAAACAGCTATGCTTCTTCAATAATTATGGCAATAAAGGCTACAGAGGCTACAGTGAGAAGTAAGATGTCTGCCTTACAAAGACGTATCAAGATTGCTATGGATGGCCAATCCAATTGTCCAATATTTTCTCTATTTGTTTAAAATTATTCTGTATAAGTTTATTGAAAGCTGATTTGTGTTCAGCTTTGTTCAATGTAGAGATATAAAATAAGGTGATTGTTAGGTGGCTTGAAGTTGTGATTTTTCAAGTTGGTGTGCTTAGCATGGCGAGTCTTTAAGCTCAAGAAAACAAAGGAACAAAATAACAGGAAGTGCCCAGTGAAGGCCTTTACAAATAACACTGTCACTCAGTTGGAGTCAGTGATTCTGGAGATGCACTGAGTGAGGTTGGCTAACTTAGCAATTTAATGATAGAAACTTAATCATATGTCAGTAGACTTCCTTTCCTCGGACCACTGTGGCTATTGCAGAAGCAATCAAACTTCTTTCCACATCCACACATCAAAAGGAGGGAGGAGTCTTTCTCTTATGGAACTTTCTAATGTTACTAATGAAAGTTCTCTCAGGCACTGTCAGCTGAGTTCCCTTACAGCCAAAGCAGAAAAACTAAAGTACATCCCACTCCTACCTAATAACTTATAGAAGGTAGGACTTTGCATTCTCATAAACACTCAGTCTTGCCCACTTGGGGGCTGCAGGAAGGTTGCTTTTTCTGTGGAAGTGAGGTAATCACCCTTAAATCAGAGCAATGTTAGCTGAGAAGAGTGGGGCAGGAGCTGGCAAATAGGCTAATGAGGAGGGCTTCCTGTATCTCTCATGCTCATCTTCTCCAGTCTCTCATGAATCAGAATGCTTACATTAACACCAAATACACAAAATGCAATCAAACAATCTCTAGATCCATGGCCATAAGTTAAGCTCATGTCAGAGTTCAAGCTTCTAAAACAGAGTGCCTGTAATTTTCCTGTGATGTTGTGCAGGTTTTCATGTTTGTTTTTGATACAACTTGGAGAATTGAAAAATGTATTTTGGATGGGAAAACGGTGAACACTAAATTATGGTACACTGCACACGTAAACTGGACATTTTACTTCTCTGGCATAACTATATCGGGTCATTAAATCAAAGCTTGTCTCCCTTGCCAAATAGATCCCGTGTCCTCATCCGTGTTTCTTACCATCTTGATTTAGGAACAGTCTGAGAAATGACTGATTCTTCAGCCAGTTACTCTTTTAAAGAATGACTTGATTTTGGTTGTCATCAAATGAAAAAATAGGTTTAAAAAAAAAAAGAAAAAATAGGTTTTGTTGCTGTTTATGCAGAAGATCCTTGGGCTTAATAATTTCAAATTTACTGAACAGATTCAAAACTAGCTTAGGAAAATTTCTATATATCCATGGACTTTTGAAAAATTTAGGAAATACTTTTCTCAAAGCTCATAATGTCTGGATAATTTCATGGAGACTGTGTACATGATGTCTCTATAATTTCATGGAGAATACAATGTATCATGTTCATGCCCACTATATTATCCTCTTATATCTCTTTCCCACTCTCATCACCCTCTCATTTCTATGCCTTGTATATACCGAGTGAGTGGGTTCTACAAGGGCCATCTATACAAGCATGAATGCATTGTTTGCTGGAGCAGGGGTGAGTTACCAGAGGTTCCATTTTTAAAGGAAATGCCTTGCACTCTTCAGGCAACTATGAAATAGGGGAGGTCTACTTTTAGACCATGTGCCCATGAGCATCTCTCAAACGTGGTCGGTTTTTCCATTACAAACATGGATAAAATTTGTTTATCCTTCTGACTTAATTTCAAGAAAACTCAGAGGAAGCCTGTGTTTCATTGGAATAGGTGTTCTTAGGCACCCCCACTTCACTCTGTTTTATTATTAAAACTAAAATATTCTGCTTTAACTTAGCTTCAAGACTTTAATGTTTGAAGACATTTTTACAGGCTGTCTTCAATTGTTTGGGTAAAGGAGAAAGAACGTAGTAAAGACAAGTATATAGATGTGAGGATTATCCTGTATCACTCGTGAATTTCTTCCCCATGGATGTATATGTGTTTGGAAATTATTTAAGGTTACGTGCAATAGCTGCTAAGTTTAGAATATGAGAGGTAAGAGGAGGAAAGAGATACCAATGGAATCTAAGATGGAATACATGGAAGTAAAAATAAATAAACGGAGTTTATACCTCTCTCTCTCTCTCTCTCTCTCTCTCTCTCTCTCTCTCTCTCTCTCTCTCTCTCTTACACACACACACACACACACACACACACACACACACACACACTTTAACATTTAGATTTTAGATTGGGAACATGAGTACCCTCATTCCCACCCAGTAATTTTCACCAAATCTACAATGTGCGAGAACCATTAATTTTGAGAAGGCTGGGGTTGGTATCACTCTCTTAGTTCTAAAGTGGATTTTGTTATGGATGTTGGCTGTCTCCTCAGTTTACCTTTAGTGTGCTACAACATTTTTCAGAGCATGCCATAACTCTGGTGCAAATGTTCTATCTCTGGGCTCCATGCCCAGAGCAGTCTCCACCACAGCCATCACCTCTGAACTGAGCCCCCTGCCTCCAAGGGAACTGGTTATGAATCAAATGTAAGATGATAATTAGTCACTCCATCTGTGTTTAGGATTGGGAACAGATGCTTTCCCCCTTTGCTTTAATGGAAAGTGTGTTTGAAAGTAACAGCATTGTGAAACAGAGTTTTATGCAGATCCACATGTTAGTGGACACTCTTGTATAGTGCATGTCAGAGGACTGGAGCATGATTTCTAAGCATCTACCGGGCTTTTTCTCATCTCAACCTGTGTAGCCACTCCCACATCAACAAGCCCATGGTAAGATAATTATGATTAGTTGCATAAGTCTAAGGTATGGCCAGCATCTGCAGTTTCTCCTAGGATACAGAATGTTCAATGCTATTTAATAGAGAAAATTTTACTAAAACTAAAGAGTCCATTATAGGATAGGTTTTTTTCTCTAAATACTATAGAAAGGGGAAATTACCTAATTTAATAATTCTATAATGCTTTTCTCCCACTTAAAATTTTAATATTGTATTTCTCTAAAATTGTAAAGTTGCATTTCTCTATAAAGAAATTTAAACTCATATATATATATATGAGTTTAAATATATAAATATATTTAAATATATTTTTATAGCAATCTTGTATAGGTGAAAGGTAAACTACTATTTAAAAAACCTATTAGACTATGGATTTAGAAGGCTTTGTTTTATTTGGAAGCTCATTTTTGAAGTCATTTTGACTCAGACATCGTTTACATATTTACCCATCCAATAGTGTTTATGTTCGCAACTCATCATTTCTTAAAGAAGGCTACCTAATTTTCCCAGGGTTTCATTCCAATCACTTGATACATTATAAAAAAGTGGATGCTGATGGTTTGTTGATCTTGTAGGACTGTGGGTGATTTTCAGAATGCAACTAGAACTCACATTGTAACTGAATTGACCTAAACTGTTAGGATTGGTGGTGATCTGGTCATGTGAGAAGGATTCTCCACAGTTCTCACATATGTACTATAGGGCAGCTAGAACCTCTCTGCTAAATAACTAACTCTGGACGTAAGCATCCCGCTTCAGACACATTGAAGGAGAGAAACTTTATTGCTTCACATAGCTTCATTTCTAAAACATGACAATGCAATTCTGATGATTATACAAGTTATGTTATTAATCTCCAAACATTTAGTTAAGGGATTATAACTGACCTCATAGGAAGTATGTTAAAGGTAATATTTATAACAGAGGCACCAGATCTGACTTGTAGTTACAGAGCTTCTATGCCGATGCTAGGCTCAGGCCGCCGACTCAAGTGGCCATCAAAATCGGCTCTGTCACCCATGAGACACCAGCGTGGGAAATGGCTCTGCCTATCTACCATGCTGTCTCCACAAGGCTGGGCTGAGCCCAGACCATCTCGCCATCCACATGGTACCCGGTAGAAATGAGACACTATTGTTTAATGATTATCCAATAGCTTTATATATTTGGTAATGCTCAAATTAACAAGATGCCCACACAATTGGTCGTGTTAACCAATTAACTAACCTATACATAAGTTGTTACCCAGGACTGCTCTCGATACATGCATGATTCTCCATGGTTCCTACATCTCTACTTCCTCCTAGCTCCTCCTCTTCCTCTCCTTACTCCTCCCACATTAGCTCCTCCCAACTTGCAGGGAAAATATCTTGCTACAGAAGTATGATTAAAATGTAATTCATCTCTTATACTCATCCCTCATTGTGCGATACCAAAAATAGAGCAAGTTTCTCGATTGTGCTCAAAAAGAAAAGTAAATAAATAAGAAACTAGACCCAGAATCAGGAGAGCTGTGTGTGAAAAGCAGACTCCAGTAGCGGTTATATAATATTCTCTTAGTGTGTCTGAGCCTTGCTGGCAGTGTTTAAACTGCACATGTATGGATTTTAGTTTCTATAATTTATATGTATAAATTTGCATGGGAGTGGATGTCACTTTCAAGAATCCAGAAAGGGACTATGGGAGGGAAACAAACAGAAGTGGGACAGGTCATAGAGTACATGTGGCATATGGCAAAAGAGGAAACGCTGGGCATATAAGGGTATATGTGATGATGAGGGAGGGTAGATGGAGAGAGAAAGAAGAGGAAGGATTAACCATTAACCCAAATCAAATATGTGTAAAATCACCAACCATTAATGACCTTGGTTTGTTGCATACTAAAATATAAATAAATATATAAATAATGCAATTCAAATAAATTCTTTTTCTGGCTCTAAAAGTCCTTTCTTTGGGACAGTGAACTAAAGAAAGCCTGTTTAAAATGAAATGTATTTAAAGCTTGTATCTTATATGCATATATAGTAGAGAGATGTTGCTTTAAATTGATATGATTAAGATACATAATATATACTGTATGACTTTAGTCTTTATTACCTATTACACCTTTAAAAATTTACAACTATTTTTAGGTTTATACATACATATATCATTTTCTTTATCTCTCTTTTCTTCCTTCCAGTACTGGGGATTGAACCAAGGACCTTGGGCTTGCTAGGCAGGTGCTCTGCCAGTGAGCTGCAGCCCTAGTATTGCTTTGTTTTGGAAAACAACTCTAAGCTAATGCAGAAGGTTCCAAAGAACAGTTAGAATTTAGTTATACCTCTCCTCAGACTTACCAAATTAGAAAGATCGGTGAATAATTTAAAGCCAAATCTAGGATGCAAAGGTGGGCAGAGGCGAGAAGAAAATTCATTTTCCATCAAGAACAAAGAAAAGTTACAAAGAAATTAACTATCACTATATTTAAATGTTCTGCTTTAAAGGGGGTAATCAGTAAGAGGGAGCAAGAAAAAACTGGCAGGTAAAAAATGAAATCCCCCTTTTAAAATTTTATCATTACTCAGCCATATTGCAGTGCTTTTTTAAAAAGTGAGTAAAAAGCAGAGGAGTCTTTGGTTAGATCAGTCAGAGGCTCCTATTTGTGGATATATCTTGACAGTTCTTACTGTGCAATCCCACAGACAACCGTGTTTCTTCTCTGTGTTATATTTGAAAATTGCCACTGCTCTTAAGAGGCCCAAAAGCTGGGCACTTGCTTTCTGATGAATAACAAGCTCTCTAGGCGGGAGCCACTCTCCTTCTCCTGGGCCTCAGTCACAACAGAGGAAGTACTGACCTGTCATTTGTCTTGTGGAAAAAGTGAGTTCCTTTATAGACCATGAAGATTCTGTTTCCCTTTTGCTTGGACTAGGTATTACTATTGAACCCTTTAGTACAATCAAAATACTAGGGAGCATAAGGGATAGACTTAATATTGCTGAAACTAAGACTTCACTGAGTTATTAATTATACACTCTTAAAGCTCTTCTTTGGCCATTTTCCCCATATGGAGTTTATTGAAGATAATAGGTTTTAAGATGGAAGGTTTTATTTAATAGTTTATAATCTCAGGCACTGAATAGGGTCTTAAGATTATATTCATATAGCAAATCACTTTTTTACTGAGAAGACAAATCACAATTTTGGCTTCAGGGAGTCTGTAAATCATTGTAATAATAAATAATTATTTTCTAAAATTGTAAATTTCCAACAACTTTTTTTAATTTTAAGGTTTATTTTTTTACCTCTAAGGCTAAAAGAGTCAATCTCTTTTCATCTTTTCACTTTACATCCCGATTGCTGCACAGTTCTGGTCTTACCCTAGTCCTTCCCCCTAATCTCTCCTATCCTTCTCCTCCCTTCTGACAAGACAGTCCAGTCAGGGGAACTTATTCTACAGACAGGCAACAGCTTTAGGGATAGCTCCCTCTCCAGTTGTTGGGGGACCTACATGAAAACCAAGCTGCATTTCTGCTACATATGTGAAGCAGTGGGAGTGGGTTAGGTCCAGCCTGTGTATATTCTTTGGTTGGTGGTTCAGTGTCTGAGATTCCCCCAAGGGTCCAGATTAGTTGACTCTCTGTTGGTCCCCCTGTGGAGTCCTAGCCCCTTCAGAGCCCTCAGTTCTTCCCCTAACTTTTCCATAAGAGTCCTCAACCTCCATGCAATGTTTGGCTGTGGGTCTTTGTACCTGCTTCAGTCAGCAGCTGGATGGAGCCTCTCAGAGCACAGTTATGCTAGGTTCCTGTCTACAGGTATAACAGAATATCATTAATAGTGTCAGGGATTGATTCTTGCCCATGGTATGGGTCTCAAGTTAGGCAGGTTGTTGGTTGGCCATTCCCTCAGTCTCTGCTCCATCCCCTGTCTCTGCATTTGTTGTAGGTAGTATAAATTTTGGCTCAAAAATTTTGTGGGTGAGTTGGTGTCCCTATCACTCTAATGAGGTTCCAGCTTGGCTACAGTAGGTGGCCCAAAAGTGTCAATTTTGAAATGGATCTTTCTTAGTTTACATGTTGCAAAACTGAGGCCCAGAGAAAAATAACTTGGTTAGTTTGCATAGCAGTGGAGTTGGATGTAATGATATTGATCTGTATATAATTATTTGATGCACTAGTTTTGCAGGCATGAGACACCAGCACTAAATATTTTGCATTTTAATTGCTATAATGCATACAATTAGTTGTGTTGGCAATAATTTTCAGAACTGTAAAAGAGGGGAGTTAGGAGTTATGCTTTTAGGAAGGTCTAGGAAAGATGTTACTTAAAGGAGATTGGATATACAGAAATAGTGAACAAGGGTGGGGTGGGGTTTGTGGAGGTGTCAGAGACAAGGTGGACAGAGTCTACTTGGAATTCTGGAAAAAAGGGACCTCAGTTGAGGTATTGACTGCTTCCGTTAGTCTGTGTCTATAACTGTGGAAGAGCCCAACCTATGATGGTGCTATCCCTAGACAGGTGAACCAGAGCAGTATAAGAAAGGTAGCAAAATAAGAACTTGGAAAGCAAGCCAGAAAGCAGCCTTCCTCCATAGTCTCTGCTTAATTTCTTGCTTCTAGGTACTTGCTTTGAGTTCCTACCTTGGCTTCCCTTGATGATGCACAGCAAATCTGTAAGCTAAATAAACCCTGCCTTCTATAAGCCAGTTTTTGACAGTGTATTCTCACAGCAGCAGAAAGCAAGCTACTTTACACACAATTCCTTACACTACAATTTTGCCTGAGTTTTCCTGCCACTTACTTTGCCTTTAGCAATTATGAGAGAAATTCTGCATCCAGGTACTCTGCAACACCAACATCCTTCAGTTAATCTTCTCCTATCTTCTGATGCAAAATGTTCATAAGCAAAATGTTCTATTTGCTAAAAAATAGAGAGCCTTCGTTAGGTGAATATTTGCCTTTTAATGCCCAATGATGATATTTGTCATTTCTTTAGAAAAATGTAACCCTTGCAAAGATCTATGAAGCACAATGTCAAGTGAGATACATTCTTCTGTTTCTATTAAATGACACATAAAATTAGCATGTCCCTCTTGATTCTGTATTAATCCACTCTGTGAAGACAGTGGCTCATTCTGGGGGCAGGTAGTCAGAATGACCTATACCTGGGGATCAAGAAGGGAATTAGTTGGAAGACTATGAGCATGGACATAATTTGTCATGAACAGGTGCAGTATGATACTACCAGTCAGTGATATTTCTGGAAATAATTCAAGTATTCATTTTCAAATGCTCTTGCCTGGTCTTGTCTTCTTTAAAACGTCGAAGAGCTGTGGGGCATCATAGAGTAGCATTACTAGTGGGCATGCTCTCTGCCATACACATCAGAGAAAGGGAAGAGAGGGAGGTGGTACTCCTGAGAGCAAGCAGCACAATGATGGTAAGAGGAGGGGAGGGGAGGGACAGGAGGAGTCTTTAAGATAGCAACACATCCCTTCTTTCTACTGCGGCTCCAAAGCTTCTAAGCAGTAACACGCCTGTATCTTCATAAACATAAATCCATTTAGCTATTTACCTGATTTAATTGAAAGTTCCAGGTGGCCACTCACAAGTGAAAGGGGCAACAAGCACTTCATAAAATTATTTCTATTCTTATTGACGCAAAAGGAGCAAGATGCTCGGAAATGTGCAGGTCAAATGGGAAATAAAGCCTTATCTATACTTAAGTCTATACTTTGTGTATTTTGTCATGGACATTATTTCTTACTCTTGTTTCTATGCTTCTCAACCCCTGTAGCTGGTAAAGGACCTCTGATATATGGCATTATTCTCTACCTAAAAAAAGAATCCTAATTCAAAATACTTTGTTGTATCTTCGGAATATTGGGAAAGCCTCAGCATAAGCATCAGCAACAGACAGTATGACACAAACAAGTTTTCAGAAACGTTTCCTTTCCCCAGGCTATAGATAATTTAAGAAGCATAGAATAGGTAGATGTTTGATTGGGAAAGTCAGTTTCAACAG
The DNA here is from genome assembly GCF_004785775.1 of Grammomys surdaster. NCBI lineage: Eukaryota > Metazoa > Chordata > Mammalia > Rodentia > Muridae > Grammomys > Grammomys surdaster. Next base: position 11,086,699 of record NW_021604564.1, on the reverse strand, counting down.
AGGCCATTTCCAGGGATATCAAGCTTAGGTTCAAGCCCTGTGGTTTCTAGAAGAATTGCTTCACAAACGTAGGCAGAGTCCAAAGCAGAATCTCAGGGGAGGACTGGCAATGGAGGAATCAGGGCATGAGAAATAAGACTGAAAAAATGAGCAGGGGTAAGAGAAAACAAGTTCGCTCTGCTGCTCTGTGTAACTCTGTAGGCGGCACTGCTGTCCGGTGGGGAATAAACTGCAGGAGTCTGTGTTGTATTCATCTTTCTTGGCTCTACATTTTCTATCTGTGAATTGGAGTTGATAATGCCATCCTCATAGGGCTGCTATGGAACTAAATGAAATTGTGAAATGCAGCACCTTTCTTAGCATGTCAAACTTATTTACAAGTGTTCACGTTGGCATGATCACCCTCTTCATTTGTAACCGAATCACATTCTGCTCCTGTATCAATAGCCATTTATCTATGTATTTTCAAACAGGCTCTTATTATGTTGCTCAGGCTGGCCTTGAACTCCTGAGTTCAAGAGAGTCTTTTGACCTAGTTCATTATCTGCTCTCTGTGTACCAGGTCAGATATGATACCAGGTAAGTGGAGAAAACAAAGAGTGCAATGTTGTTTGAAATTGCTGCTGCTTCTTTGTCTCCTTTTCATCTTTCTCTTTCTCTTCTTCTTCCTCCTCCCTTTCCTCCCCTTCTTCCTCTTGTTATCTTCCTTTTGCTCAGAATTCTCTGAATTCTAATGCTTTTCCCTACCTTGTTTTGCCTTGTGCAAGGTAGACATGGCTGTTGTTATTTCACTTACGCCTAGAAAGAGAGATGAAGCATTTAGAAATGGTGAAATTGGCAGCTTTAAAAAAATTGAGAACTCTGTGAGCATTAAAATGTGAAAATATTTGAGTCATAGACTTGCTAGGGAGTGAGTGTTTAATAGGCGCCTTTGTAAAGATATTTAAACTAAGCCACATCATTTTCTATACATGCATGAATCTCTTAATTATAAATCAACTTTTATTATAAATAAAGCATGTCCCTTCAATGTTTAATAGTGCATTGAAAAAATTAACTTTATTCTGTCTTTTTTTTTTGCATTTCAATTCTGATTTTCAAACAGGCGTTCTCTGTACCAAAAAAAATTGCATTAAGCTAATGTTTATGCTTGCACATAATCCCACACTTTCAAGGCAACACTTAAAATATTCAGAAGAGCTTCACAAGAGGGAGTAGTTTAATTCTGCTGTTGACTCACAGCCATTGTTCTTCACAGTTACAGCTCCACTGGCAAAGGCCACATATGGTCACTTGTTTTCTCAGTGTACTGAGTGATAATGCATTAACATTCTGGCTGGTGGGAAGGCAGTGCTGTGCTTTAGGGAGGTAGCTGGGGAAGATGGGCTGTCTCTTGTTTAGAAAAGAAAGGAGATCAGCACTGGAGAGTCCAAAGCCTTCTTTGGCCTAATTACTGTGGCGTGAGGCTGTGACAACTGACTGAAGCATCTGATCACTCCTTTATGCTCCTTAAGCTTCAAACACTGGCTGCTTTAAGTAGGGCTTACCTAGAAGGAGTAGTCATAGTAGCTGGCTGTTTATTCCAGCCTTTAGAGGAGATACGGTCAGCATCTTCCACCACTGACATTTGTAGAGCCCACTCCAGAGCCTTCTGTTTTGTGGAACAGACGTTTTATGAGCCCCACATTTGCTCTGAACTGTTGCTATGTAGTTTTCAGGTCAACTGGGCTAGTGATTGATGGCTGCATTGAGGTCCATTAGAAGAACTTAAGTACTTTTGTGGGCATTAGAGATTACTGTAACAAGGAGGTGGAGCTTGGCAGGGTTTAGTAAAGATGGCAGCTTATAAACTTAAGAGTTATTTGGTTCACATGAACTACAAAACATCTCAGAGGAGATCTCATCTGTCTCGCAAGTTAAAAAAAATTTTTTTTGAGTAGATATCAACCCTCATTTCATTCCATGTGGAGCTTTATCTCTAGAGATGTTCCTAGTGATACAGGCTTAGAGACAATCTCCTTATTGTTTCATGATACTCTGGCTTTGATGGTTGTGGATAAAAGTACTAATCATAGAGGCAGCACCAGAGGGAGCCACTTACATATCTTTGTCTCAGGCCTCTGCAAAGTTGACCACAAGGATCAAAATGCCAAAATGATTGTTTGTGGGAAAGAAGGGCATAGAAATAGATATGTAAAATCTAATTGCTACAGTTCTAAATTCTGGACCAGTGGCTATCACTTCATATTGCCCAGTTGAAATATTTGTGGATGGTAATTGTTGGCAGTAATCCAGAAGGTAAATGCTACTTCAAAATGTAATACTGCAGTTGGAGCAAGAGGTATTGTCCCTTTGGAGAATACTTTCAGCAACTCTGTGCTTTTGAAACCTATGCCAATTTTGATTTTATTTTTTGTAATATATAATGACAGGACCAAAAATAAAGATGAAGAATAAAACTCTTTAGCTGTGCATGTCAGTATTCGAATGTCCTATAAATATACATATATAAGCCCACAACAAAACATTTTGTCATTCATCCATACATGTGCATATGTTTACATTTGTAATTTTTATTATAAACTAAGAGAACCAAAGTAGCTGTAAAGAGAACAAATTAACTTGTCTTCAAATTCTACAATAGGGAAGAAAAAATTAGTTCATGAAGTGTGGGTGATAAACCAGAAAAATCATTTGGGCATTATGATTAATGCCTGTAATTTCAGCAACTGGGAAACTTTGGCTGGAGGTTTGCAAGTTAGGGGATACCCTAGGCTACATACAGACTGTCTTACAAATAAACAAGCAAACAAAAGAAGAGGCATAAATCTTTGCTAGCACACAGTAACAATGACATGTTTATAGTCCTAAACAATGGGACCACTTGGGTGATTCCAAATGTCTTTCTCAGGATAGAAGCCATTAGCTTTTCTGACAGTTTCACACCCAGAACACAAAGTCATGAAGTAAGCAGAATTGCCATTGGTTTTATTTGAGCAAAAGACATATTCCTAATACTCCTGAGTTCCCCACTTTTAACAACATCAGCTAAACACGCAATCCCAGGGCACAGGGTTTCTGCTGTCTCTTGGCATGGTACTTGTTGACTTGTTAATGTGATGTTTGCAGTGCATAACACTGACAGCTTTTGTATGTCTTTTTATGTGCTATGGTCTTTCTCTTCAGGAAAGTATGGGGCTGATGGTGGCTTGTGGTGAAGAAGGAAATGAGCAAACATGACTTGCTTTTCAATCTCCTTTACAAGAGTCATTATCTTCCTGAAAATGTTCCCTTCACCCAATGCTCACATATAATTTACGATTGAGGAAGTAGATGAAAAACTAACTGGAGAGGAAAATATAATTTTGTTCTAAGGCCTTGCTGTCTTTGAGATGTTAAATCTATAAAAAATCTCAGAATACTGTATCTTGTTTTGGGTTATGTACATATTCATCTGCCCCTCTTTGTCTCTATACTGAGGTTCATTCATCTATCTATTTCCATTGGAACATCCGTTATCAATTGGACCACCTGTTGTCAATTTTATTCTAATTGTTAAAATAATATTTCATATGGACAAGAGGAAATAACTAAGGGATGGACACAGAGGAAATTTCCACCTTCAAGGAACCTAGGGGACATGTATCACAACCTCTGGAAACATTGACCCCTAGATGTCTTGGAAGATTTTGACTTGGGGGAAAGGATTGAGTAGGGAGTCCTGGCCAGTGTGAAATTGGATAAGCCTCCTTCTTCATAAGCAGACAATTTCCAAAGCCTCTTGTACTTGGGAAGTAATTGGGTGCATGGATAAAGCATAGTAGTGAAGGAGCACACAAAAGGTATCATTGAATGGTGCTGTCTCCACACTCTATGTTTTTGTAGTCTTTAAAGTCACATCTTATTTTATTTATTTTTAATACATAGTTCTTTTTCATTATTTGAACTTTCATACCATATATTTTGATGATATTCACCCCCACAAAACTCTTCCCAGATCCACCCTAATCTCACCCAACTTGGTGTTTTTATTTTGTAAATAGCTCATCTAGTCTAATTAGTACTAGATGTGTATTCATGAATGTGTGGGCATTCATTGAAGTGTGTTTTACTATGAGAACCATATTCTTAATGAAAGCTAACTCTCCTCCTCCTGGCAGCTATCAACTACCAATAGTGCTTTAGCAATGGATAGGGATTTATGACCATGCTGAAGTTTAATCTGGCTCAAGTTTGCGCAAGTTTTGTACATGCTATTACAACTCTTTTGAGTCCATATGTGAAACTGTTGTGTCTAGAAAACAGTGTTTTATTGTAGCCATCTACAACCTCTGGTTTTACAATACTTTGCCTTTTCCTCTGAAATGAACCCTGAACTTTGGAATGAGAATGTTGTTAGAGATGTCTTAGTTAGGGTTAAGGTACTTTGCAGTCTCTTATTCTTTGTGCCTTGATCAATTGGGGGTCTCTGTGTTAATCACCATCTACTGAAGAAAGAAGAATCTCTTGTGATGTTTGAAAGAAGGACTAATGTATACGTATCATGCTGTCATTAGAAGTCAATTTAATACTATATCCTTTAATAAAGTAAATTTAGTATGTTGTTTCTTAGGGCCTATGGCCCATCTAAACACACACTTCTGTTCCTAGTAACAGTACCAGGTATGAATTGTATCTCATGCATTGAGCCTTAAATACAATCAGAAAGAGGTTGGCTACTTACTCCATGGTCTCCTTGTCACTGCTGCACCTGTGGACATCTATAACTGGCAGATGAATGTTGTAGCTGAGTGAGACTGATGATTCATTTTCTCCTCTAGTAATGTGCAGAGTGGCTTCCAGCTCTATAAAAACTAACCAGTAGGGATGGAAATTTCAGGTCAGTACCAGCTTAATCTGTGTGTTCTATGAATCAAGTATGTGTTGTTGAAGTTCTAGAAGATAAACAAGAACAACAACAAAACAAAACAAACCTGTAATATTTAAGAGTGCACGAGAATCCTGCTGGCCATGAACTCCAAAAAATTATAGCCCATTCTTGTCATTGGGATTTTTGTTAGCCTATGCTGTCTAGTATGGTGATTGTTGCCCTGTTATAAAGTAGCTATATTTAAATTCTTTTTTAATGTGACTTTTTCTTTTTTCTTTTTTATTAATCATTCCATTTGTTTACATCTCAAATGATATCCCACTTCCCAATTAGCACCTCCAGCATCCCCCCATCCCATGATTTCTCATTTCCAGGTTACCTCTCCACCAACCCCCCATCCCACATTTGCCCGCCCCCTCCACTTTGCCTGTATGAAGCTGCTTAATGTGAGTTTTGCAAAAGGCCTATATTTTTATCACTCCATTTATTCCTGCCCTTACTTTTCCCTCCCACCTCATTTCCTGTTTAACATATCTTGTTTCATTATTTCTCTTTCCTCACCTTGAATGACTGTAAACTTTTCTTTCCTTCCTTGAAAGAATTGCAAGCGTAGACTCTTACTATTTTCTTGATTTCAGCTGGTGGGGAGTGTTACACATACAAAACACATCTAAAGGGTCTAAGCTTACGTCCACATAGGAGAAAACATGCAACATTGGTATTTCTAGTTGTGAGTTTCCTCATTTAGAATCTGATAGGGCAGAATGTAAGGAATGTGCTTGAAATTAGAGGCACAGGGAAGGACTTTCTCATCAGGAACTTTGTAGCACAGGCATTAGAGTCTAAAGTAACCAACTGACATATAGAACCTCCCAAGCAAAATTCATTCACACAGCAAAGAACATTACAATTCAAATCAAAAGGCAGTGTACAGAATAGAAAAGTATCTTTATCAGCTACACACAACACACACACACACACACACACACACACACACACACACACACCAAAAACAAATCAAAAACTCTAAAAATCAACAAACAAATAACTCCATTAAAAATGGGACATGAAATTAAACAGGTGTCTCAGAAGATGAAATATAAATCATTGAGAATTTTTTTTAAATCTTCAATAGCTTTAGCAATCAGGGAAATGCAAATTAAAATGACTTTGAGATTTCATCTAACTTTGTCAGAATGTCTAGATCCCCAAACAATTAGTGACCAATGCTTGTGCTGTGAGGAAAGAGTAACCCATTCACTGCCAATGTGAGTACAAATGGGTGTAGCCACTGTGGAAATCAGTGTAGAGTTTCATCAAAAAGCTAGAAATAAATTTGCCATTCTAAGGCATATACCCAAAAGTTTCTTCAGCCTAGTACAGAGATACTTGATTTTCTATGTTCGTTGGTGATTTAGTCACAGAAACCAGGACAGAAAAACAGCCCAGACTGTCAATGGATAAGTGGATAATAAAAATCTGGTATATCTACACAATGGAACATTACTCAACTTTTAGAACAAATGTAATTCAGAGGAAAATAAAAGGAGCTAGAAGCAGTCATTCTGAATGGGGTAACCCTTGTCGGTGGCGTGTACTCGCCAGCGAGATAACACAGACACCAAAGTTCTTCCGCAGATCTTTATTACGATGTTATAGAGGAAAGACCTGCTGGAAAAAGGCCGGCTGGTGGAAACCGGCTGGGAGAAAAGGCCCCGAGCCCCGGGAAGGTCCTGGTTAAATACCCCCTGGAGTGATGTGTACATATCTGGTTGGTTAATTGCCCATAAAATCCTATATGCCCAGGGAAGGGCTTGTGACTTCGCGCGCTTTCCCCTTACACAAAGACAGTAAATTACAGAACTTGTGAGAGCATCGTCTTGCCAGAGCTGTCTCTGCTTTCCACGGCTCTCTACAAACCCTGACCTCCCTTCTTTTTGAGATGAGCAGGAAACAAGCACAGAATGGGAACTTGGGGAGGACAATGGTGTGGATGCAACATATAATGATCATCCTTAACTCGCTTTGCAGCCTCTAGGTTGCTTATGCAAAAGAGGTACTGTGGGAGAGAAAGCACGTATTATATATTTGCAATTTTCTAGAATCTGAAAAGTGGCAGCAGAGAAAACAGGCCTCTGTGCTGGAGTGACAGTGATAGCAATATTTGAGCTGTCCTAGAAAGGGGACAGTCCCCAGGGACCAGCAACACCAATGAACTGCAGGAGTCAGTAATACTTTCCTTATACTCCTTCCAAAATTCTCTCTGCATTTGTTTAGCAGAGGGTACATGGAGGCTTCATGTTACCACTTATTCTTAAATCTTATACAATAAGTAAACAAGCAAAGAAATACAGAAAACAAAAAGCAAAAACCCAGAACTCTGAATGCTTTGTAACTCCTGACTATATTGATCTTCTTTTTTCATTTCCCCTTCATATTTAGCACTAAATATCTTGTAAATAAAAGGAACTGCACACTGATTTAATTTGGAAGAAAAATCTCACCTTGAAGTCAGATTTGGAGGAACAATACCTCAGAACTGAAGAGAGTGCATTAGAAGGCTCCACAGGGTATCCTATCTAAAGAGACAAATGATAGCAAGAATGCTGGTTGACTTGAGAAGCATCAGTTACCCCCTGCTATCTCATTAGATCCAAACAGCAGCTCCCACCTAACAGGGAAATATAAATTTCCCTATTTTGCCCTTGACAAAAGAGGGTTTTCCTGAAAGCATATGCCACTGAGTTACTGTAATTATTTAGATGAATGTTACATCACTCAGAGTAGTTGGAAGTTCTGAGATGTCCTCATCTGAAGAGCTCTGTCCTAGAAGGCTATCTGAAACCTGACTCCAATATATCCAAACTAGAACTCCTGATAAAACTTAGGCAAGAACAAAGAGAACACTGGAGGAAAGCAGAAATCTTGGTTTTATTTTCATGCATGTCAAAAAAAGAGTAATATGAGAACTAAAAACAACATTGGTTTTACAAACTAGATGTAGCTAAACGATGGCTTCTAATGCTTGGATTTAACATCCCCAAATAATTACAGTAACCAATAGTGTGTGGCTTAATTCTGGTCCTTCAAGCAATGCTTTCAGCAAAAGTAGCCCTCTTCAAATAATTTAAATCTAATGAGCTGTTGGGGGGGAAAGAGGGAAGGATTATCTAAGGTAACTGACAGACATTGTGTTCTTCTCTTGTCATCAATTTTTAATTCCTCAACAAGTAGTTTAGCAATATGAAGACAAGTATTGATGTTTTTTGAGAAAAATTGGGAAAGGAAAGAGCAGGATAGTATGCTAGAGTTGAAGCTGGTGACATAACTATGAGTTGATAAAGATAAATGTCAACTTTTCCATGTGTCAATGACTACTGGAAACACTTAAATGCCCAGAGTCTCAATACTTTTTACCTATAAAATAGGAAAAAAACGATACATTTTCTAGTTTTATAAGGTAGTTAAAAGGATCAAATAAAAGTCTGAATATATATTTCGTTTCATGGTGTATGTACACGTTTATTCATGTAATCTCATGTAGCTTGGGATTGCCTAGAGCTTACTAATGTAGCAGAAGACAACCCTGAACTTTTGATCCTCCTGTCTCCACCTCCAAAGTAGCAGGATTAGAGGCATGCGTCAACAAGCCTGGTTTCTGTGTTGGTGGGGATTTAATCCAGGACTACACACAAGCACACACATATGCACATGCAAACACATGCATTGCAAGTACCCGACCAGGTGAGTTACCCTGAAGCTCTTATCTTGCCAAATCCTGTAGGAATACAGATCACTGCTGAGTAAGCAGAACAACACTCAGAAACTCGAGGGGCCACATGGACTGTGCAGCCAGTGTGCAACTGCCCAATCTTCTATAATGTTTATTTGCCAACAGAGGCCTCAATTTCCTCATTGAAAAGAGGAGGTGAGGACAGCTATGCCTTGGGGACCTCAGGCAATGGAGTAAAACACATTCGCTGAGCTAGGTGCAGGGTCCAACCTGAAATGGGAGTTTGGTGATAAAATAAACAGAAACTCTTGCCAGGCGTGGTTATGAGTTAACACCAGTGAGTTTACTTATAACCCATGAGCAGCTCACACGGGCACATCCAAGCCCAGCATGTGTTTCTGAATATCATGTCAGTTCATCTGAGTTTGGTCTTTGAAATTTCAAATTACTGAAATCTGTGTGGTTTACCAATGTTTATTCTAATTTTCACTTGAGAAAAGTTGATGACATAATTTGCACATGTATTGGGATAAATGTATTTATTATCTGTTATATTCATCCATCATCTGCCATCTATCATCAATCTATGATCTATTTATCATCTATCTATAATCTATCTGTGTGTCTATCATCTATTATCATCTATCTATTTACTATCTTCTATATCTATCTATCATCTATGTAGCTTTGGGTACAACAGGTTCAGTACCTGGAATTCACAAAATCATATCAACAAAGATCTCTGCTGTTCTGCCAAAAATTAAAATTTTGAGATCTATTAGAAAACAATGCAGTACTGTTGCTTGCCCTCCTCCTGTTCTCGTCCCTCCAGTTATCATTATGATGCTGCGAGCATCCTGTTTCTCTATCCCCATGTCTTCCTCAACACTGGAGGCTTTACTGCTCCCAACCTGTTTCCTGCCTTGCTCTATAACAAAGCTTTCCCTCCTAATAGCGCTCTAAGCTGTTACAAACCCATCTCCAGCATCATCTGAAATTCACGAGAGAGGATTTGTGGCATTTACCCAGGTGTTTCCAGCATCAAGTGAATCAAATGCTGGGCCATACTTGTATGTCTTCTTGCTCTCGTTCAAATAAGATATTCAGACAAAACAAACAAACACACACACAAACAAACAAACTGAAAGACCCAGCTCTCAATCTTCCCAGTTGGCCTAGAGCAGCTAGGAAGTGGTCCTTTCTGTGTTGTGTGAATGCGTTTTAGAATCAGGTAGAAATGAGCTTGAATGCAGTTGGATTGAGACATTTCATCATCTTAGATAATATATTAACTATTTTGGACATCAGTTTTTCCTTCTGGCACTTAAATTAGTAGGTTCTCAATTCACTGAGATAGAATGAACTTGAGAAAATAACATTTTGTTGTTGTTGTTCTTCCAACTTTTTCCCAGATAAATACTGACTTGCTTTCTCACAAAAATCAGTGTTAATGTCCCAGTGGTCCTGATATGTGAACATTTTGAAGTGGCTCTTTGTCACCAGATCTCACAACTTTAATTTCTGTTCAAGAGCATATGTAGAGGGAATATCTTTTGTATTGTATGGAAACGTCACCTGCCAATTAAAAATACCATGGCCTATAAGAAAGGGAGGAATAGAAGGCAGGACATATGAGAGGCATAGAGAATTCTAGGATAGAGCCCTAAGCTGAAATAAGTCACATCTCCCCCAAATTCTTTTATGTCATACTCTTTATCACATTAAACAGCAAAAGAAAATACTTTTCCAGAGGATCTAGGTTTCATTCCTGGCACCCATATCATGTGAATCACAACTGCCTTTAACTACAGTCCATGAGCTCTGGTGCCTTCATCTAGATCCTGGTCACAGCTGTACTTATGTGCATAGCATGTCCCTATAGATACACGTGTAAAAATATGTCTTTCAACATACAGTAAGGAGTGAATGTATTTTTGTTATGGCTCAGGCTGTTTGAGTCATGGGTATGTTTATATAAAGACTGAATTGCAGATCAACGGACTCAATATTTTAAAATTTGTAACCAGCCATCTAGAGGTATGTGAATCAAGGGAGAAGCTGTCCATTGTAAAAGCAGAGGCATGGGGAATAAGGTAACCGAGAGAAATTATATGTATTTTAAAGTGAGATTAATTCTTTAATTTCATTGGAGGTAATTTATTCTATTAGACTGAGTACTAGACTTTAGTCACAATGATGAGTGGAATATGCAAATTTCTCAGATCATGACATTTGCATTCTACTTTAGGAAAGATGGATAGCGAACAAGCAAATAAATGATTTGTGTAGTGTCTTTAAATATTGTAAGTGCTGGGTTGCTCATTATGGAAATCAGTTGCTGTGCAAATATAGGAACCTGAGTTTGGATACGCAGAACATATATAAGTCCAAATGTGATAATGCACATCTGTAATTCTTGTGAACCTATGATAAAATTGGAGACAGACACAGGAGAATCCTGGAAAGTTTGCAGGGTAGCTAAGCTAGTACACACATAGGTACATGATGTGAAGCCCCATCGCAAACAAGGTAGTAGGAAAGGCTTGACGCTCAAGGTTGTCTTGTGACTTTTACACGTGCACTGTTTACATCCATACATAGGGCGTAAACACATGCTGTACATACTGTATACACATACTGGATATACTAACATCGTATATACCTCGTACATATACATACTGTACATGTATACTGCATATACACACACTGTACACACAATGCATATACACTATACATACATCATACGTATGTACGTATTATATACATACAAGGGGAGGGTTATAGGGAGTAGTAGAGAGATAAAAGAGAGTGAAAGAGGTGAGTATGTATGATCAGAATGCATATAGATATGTATGAAATTGTCAAACAACAAATTTAATTGAAGAATGTTTTTGGAAGATTATAGATGCTACAGAGAAAACAATAAAACGAAGAGAAGACATGGGGAGTGTTGGAAGGAGAAGACACACTCAGTGCAGCCTTAGGGAAAAGTTGGTTACTGGAGAGGGCCCCTGACCATGTCAAGGAGTAAGGTTCCTGTGTCAGGGAAGAGCTCATCATGTGAAGGATTCGCTGGTGCTAAAGCCCTCAGTAAACAAGGGCCTGGTGTGATTGAGAATACCAGCATCACTAAGACGCAAATGAAGGCAGTGCCCACTCTTAGGCCCTTGTAAAGTGTTTCATTTGGCTTATATCCATAGTAAGATAAATCAAAATCTTTAAGAAATAATAATTCTGGCTGTTGTATTGGTAATAAAATGTAGGGAAGTAAGATTTTTGGGCAAGCAAGCCAGTTACAATTATGCTGTGCTTACCAGAGGAAAAGATCATCTGCTTCTTATTGGGATGCTGGTGCAGAGACAGTAACATGTGACTAGATCCTGGAAATAGGCTGAGAATAGAGCGCTTGGGATTTACTGATGGATTGAATGTGGATTCTGAACAAATATTTGATTCCAGGGTGATGCTGAGGCTTTTGACCTAAGAAAATGAAAGGACGAAGTTGCTATCTAATCTGAGGAGAAGGCTGAGAACTTACCAGGTATTAGGTAGATATCGGAAGTTCAGTTTTGGATATGTCAGCTTTGTGCAGATCTTTTAGAAAGGTAGTAAGAGATATGTGTTAAGTAGCTGGACAAAGGAATTTAGAATCCAGAGAAGTCCAAGCTTGATATTTGTACTTGGGGGAGGGTGGCACTAAGGAATACTGAAGCCAGGGGACTGGGTTAAGTCTCTGCGAGGGTACAAACATGGATGGGTGCTCAAGATACACATTTCATCTTCCAAATTTAGAAAGCACCAGAGCTTGTGAAAGATCCTATGTACCACTACTCTTCCTTCTGCATCTGGGTATAAATGCACCCTCATAGGATGAAATCACATAGTAAGATGGTATCTGTAGAATATATAGGCCTGCTTTAAGTTAGTTTTATTCTAGTGTTCTTAAGTGAGAGCTTCAGATATGGCAATGAAGGGATGATGGTAAAAGGACTTAAACTAGACCACACAAATAATATTATGCCTTCAAATATTTAATGTGTAAAACAAATCTACAACAGCACATTGAAAAGCCAAGAGGGATTGCCTCTTTATGTATTTAATTATCTATTTTTTCTTTAACACACACTTCTTTTGCATTCTTTTTTTTAAAGCAAATCCTTCTTTTGGTTGATTCAGAAGCATTGCCTTTGATGCCAACACTAAATTCTATCATCTCAAATGCTGAGGCTTTGGTTAGTAAAAGCCATGTAAAATTTACATGCAAAATAACGAGCTTATTACTTACCTGAGTGTCTTTCTAGAGCATGTAAGCATCAAGACTGGATAAAATGAGAGGCAGTGAAAGGGATGGGAAAACATAATGCTTGTACTCTAAAAATACAGATGGGTTTTGCTGTAGTTCAAGTGCAAGGATTCTATGACTTTAAAACACATTGCCACTTACTCTAAAGTGGTCTATTACTGCTTTAAAGGTTCATGTAAGGTTTCTTCTTCCTTATTCTTTTCAGACTAGATTTATCTCAAAATTTTTGTTATTTTTGTTGTCATTATATAAAAAAGTATACATTTAATAATAGCCTAAAATGTAGCCTAAAAATTGAGAAGATAGAGAAAGGTTAGAATAAATATTATCATCCCAAATATCTCTGCTTATCCATATAATCCATATACTCTTTTTTGTCTAACTCCATATATATATATATATATATATATATATATATATATATATATATATATATATTATATATGTGTGTGTATAAATATGAATGTCAAATAGTAAATAGTGTGTATATAATAAAATTATCTTTTTAATGGGCTGTCATAGATCTGTTCCACATACTAAATATTGGAAAATATAATTATTATTTGTGTGATCTAGTTTACAGCCTTATTGCTTGATTTTTAAAATATATTTTAGACTTAATTTTCTGATAGCAATGGTCAGTGTCTTTTTTTTGAGAAAAGGTTTCCAAGAGATCACAAAATAATATATCAAAAATATAAATTACAGAACTTTTTGAAGAAATGGCTAGTTCAAGGGTTAAAATAAGAAAATCACAAGATGAACTGGGACCACCTACCGTGCCACAAAGCAAAAGGATGCTCAAGTATGTCACAGCCATGTGAAAGGCCACATGTTCTGCCCTTGTCAGCCAAAAAAGGTCAAACTGGAACATAGCAAAGTAAAATGATTGTTCACAATAAACTTCATTTCATCAATTAGAATATAATGAATATATACGAGATAAATGGTCAATAAATTAAACATGAGGTGGCATGATCTATGCACATGTCCTCCAAAATAGTGCAACAATTCATTACCAGGAGAAAGAATATCTTTACAGGAGAGAAGACGGGGGTATCAACTTCATCAAGAGCCACTCAATAGATGCAACAAGTTCAGCACAGGATCCCTTCAAAGCATTGCATACAAGATGCATGTTCTGGAGAAGTTCATGATGAAACATCACACACGTCCTTGCTAATGAAAGAAACATCAAAATTAAAATGAAATTCTGCCTGAAAGAAAGAGGAGTAATCTTCAAACATGAAGTCCATTATCTGGTTTTAGTTATGAGTTTTACTATCGACTTTAGTATATATACAATTATTTTATTTGTAAGGAATAGTGGAAATCTTATTAAAGCAATACCTATATTTTACATTTGGATATATAAATATAATTTAATGTTTAGAGCCATTCAGCAGTCATTGTAAAACTGAGCAGATGGTAAAGGTTTTATATATGCCCCTCCCATTCACATATACAACCTTTTCTTTTTCAACACCCTGTAGCACAGTGACACTTTAGTTACAAAAGATTCATTTATTCCCCCATTATTACTCAAAGGCCATGGCTGGCATTTTGGTCATTGATTTCAGTGCTAGAAAGACACTTATATGTGTCAACACTTATGATATCATTCTTATAATAGATTCCCCGCATCTTAGAATTTTTGTCGTTCACTTTTTATTCCTCCTACTCTTTGACCTCTAGCCATCTCTATGATTTAGCCTGGTTTAACCTACTATAAACTACCATAAATTTGGATTCATAAAGAACGTAGACATTTCAGATATAATTTCTTCACTTTGTAATATATTTGTGTAATATATTTGAGATGGATCTTCCCGTCTCAACAAACCTGATCTAGATATTCTCTCACAGGTATACCCAGAGGCTAACTTAATCTAGGCTATCTCTCACCAGTGTGCTCAGAGATTTGTCTCCTCGGTGATTTTAAATCCTCTCATGTTGACAACCAATAGTAACCATCAAGCTCGATCTACCTATTTTTCTTTTCCGTGCTGGTGTTCAAACCAGGGCCTTGTACATGATAGGCAAGTAGCTACTCTTTTGAGAAACTTCCTTCCAAACCATCTTTTAAGGAGGCTGTACCATCTTTTAATGATTGAAAGTTTCTTCTGTTCCACCTTCTCTCCAACATTTGGTGTTGTTACTATTCTGAAGTTTGGATATTCTAATGGACGAGTTGATATAACATTAATTTCAAGTGCATTTTCTTAGTGATATCTTATTTGTATCATATTTTCTTTATATTTGCATATACATAAATCCTCTAGCCATGTTTAAATTGAGACTTTAGTCTTCTTATTATTGTGTTATTTTTGTGTATTTTGGATAAAAGGTCTTGTTCAGATATGTGTCATAAATTTTTTCCTCCCAGTCTATGTATTTTTATTTTTTGACAGTACCTTTTTAGAGTAAAAGTTTTTTCCTATTTATGACTTATTTTAATGAAAAATATTTTTGTAATTCTTTGAGAATTTCATGCAGTGTATTTGATTATTTTTACCATCTCTCTCCCAACTTTTCCCAATTGATATTCTTTTCCTATACTCCCTCCTTCCCTCCCTCCATCACTCCCTCCCTCCTTCCCTCCCTCCATCACTCCCTCCCTCCCTCCCTCCTTCCCTTCCTCCATCACTCCCTCCCTCCCTCCATCATTCTTTCCCTTCTTCCTTCCCTCCTTCATCTATCCCTGACTCCTTCCTTCCTTCCTTCCTTCCTTCCTTCCTTCCTTCCTTCCTTCC